>NC_088793.1:202796482-203100871 GCF_011386835.1 Chrysemys picta bellii
GAACTGACCAATGACGGGTGTGCATCTTCAACCAACGGAGACCGTACCACACCTGCAAACTCTCCAAGGTGCTTTCTCCTGACCACCAGCATCCCCTCCGTTCTGCTCAGGTTCAAGTACAGACAGCTGTTCTTCATTCATGGGCTGATCTCATCCCAGCACTGGGCCATCTTGGTGGTAGCGCTATGGCGGTATGTGGTACTGGATAGGTAGAGCTGTGTATCATCTGCTTAAAAGAATATAAAGTGCCATAAAAGTCCATGGAAACACATCATTTTAGGGGCGCAAGTGGACACAGACACATTTCATAAGTACCGTTCTTTGCTGTGGCACAACTCTGCTACCCAGGGGCACAACGTTCTCACAGACCATCACTGATCCTTTTTCTCCCGTCATGCTCCTCTACCAATGTACTAATAAGAATCTGCGCTGGTTTGTGGAGCTATTTGTGGAGAGGGGAGCGGGGATGGAAGAGAGGCTGAGAATAATTACAAACACACACACACACGTTTGTTCTGTGTGTGGTTCAGGACAGAAGGGGCTGGGGAGGAGGTGCGAGGAGTGGAGGAGAAGGTGCCGATGACAACAATGCTGGAGATCTTGAGCATAGTCCAAGCTTTGGGGATACTTTACATTGACTGAGACAAAGAGCTTGTGATGTTCGGCGATGCACAAAGGTGGGGAAGAGATGCAGGACCACACACGCAGATGCACCAACCAATAGGTGGACGTTGCCCTGCACCTGGGTGCCTTCCCTTGCTGCACCAAGTCACAGATATTCAGCGGAATGAGGATCATACCTTATATTAGCCAAGTTCCCCAGTGGACTAAGGATAGACCTTCTTGAGAAACACGGTTATAGGAATAGGTCTTTAACAAGTAATCTAGGGGCCTGATCTAAAGCCCATTGAAGTCAACGGAAAGACTCCCATTGACTTGGATGGATTTGGGCCTCAGGCTCTATCACATTCACCTGTGTGCTTCCTAAATAGCCGGGAGCCCCTGTAAACCAGGCTGAGTGCCTGAGATTATTACCAGGCATGTAAACCATGCCAAAAAGACAAACCGGCCTCTTGAGTTTAATAATCTGCAATGACTAATGGGCTGACGGTATCTGGTTCTCTCTCTAACACGGCCTTGTCTTGCTCTCCTGCTAATGACCCAGGTGTCTCCATTTACTGAAATCGCATCTGGCTTTCCTACAGAAGGCGAATTCCTCTAAATGTCACATTTGATTTCTCATGAGCTGCCCTTTTAAAGCCGGGCTTTTAATTGAATTACTCCAGAGCATATGAGTAATGCCTCATACGTTATTGCACGGGGCTTATTGTGGCCTTATTTGGACAGAGGGAAAATAGCTGAGCACATTTTTCCTTCTTTAAATCACAAAAGGAATATCAGCTCACGGTCCTTAGATCCAGATTCCTTAACCCTTTGAAGACCAAAACATCCTTGTCATTTTCTCCTTTGGGCTTCTAAAATCGCTTCATGCTGTGGAGTTTCAGTCATTGCTTTCTACACTTTGGAATGGAGCAAACAGGGATTTGGTACCCATGAAAGGCAAGGAGGTAGGCTACCCCCTCTCCATTTTTCCTTGTTCTTCTTTTCAAGGCAGCTTCTGATTCCCTGCTCCTGCGGTGAACAGGCAGACAGCTCTCTGCCCCCACACAGAGCCCTGGTTTTCCCTGAGCTCACTGCAGGCTCGGGGCCTTAAATAGAAAATAAAAGGACTATGTATGTTTGCCAGACCACTAAAAAAACCCAATGATCCCTCTGCAATTCACAGCTTTGTGAGGGAAGAGGGACGGCTTCAGTTTTCCAGTTATTTATATACCACCACAGTAAGGAGACGGTGACTCAGATCCCAGCCGGAGCCCGTCTCTCGCACTGTGGAATGAGTATTGCTGGTCAGCATTTTTCAACACTTTTTTTGTTTCGGGGGGAGGGGGGGGGAGGGGTTGGGTGTCCAAAAATGGCTTTTTATAAATGAAAATGTTCACAGAAAAGTTGACTTTTGCTAGATCAATCTTTTTTCTTTCATCAAAAAAGTGTATTGAAATGGTTTTTCTTTTACTAAAAAAAAATATATATATATATATATATATATATATATATATATATATATATATATATATATATATATATATATATATAAAATAATTTCAGTCAAAGAACCATTTCAGTAAAGCTTGGGGGGGAGGGAGGAGAAGGGATGAAAAAAAATTGAAAAATGAGTGTTTCAAAGCCTGCCAAACTGAAACAACTTCACCGTGTTTTAAATTTTCTCATTTAAAAATTAAGGCAGGCGGAAAATATTCCACCGAAAATTGGGGTTTCAACAAAACGGAAATTTTCACAGACAGTATCTGCTTTCCATAGGAAAAAAAACAAAAACAACAGTTTCCCTCCCCTGCATTTTTGTCAAAATTTTGCACAGGAAAAGAGCTCCTTCAGGGTCCTTTGAAATTCCCAGCCTCAGGGCTGCAATGTTAGGGTTACCATATTTTGTGCCTCCAAATGGAGGACACTCCACGGGACCCCGGCCCCGCCCCCAGCCCCGCCCACGCCCCCGCCCCAACTCCGCCCCCTCCCCAAAGTCTCCGCCCCCTCCCCTGCTTCCCGCGAACATTTAATTCGCGGGAAGCCTGAAGCAGGTAAAGGGGGGAGGTGCGGCCCAGGCTGGCCCCCCCGCGGCTCCAGCCTGGGTCGGCCCCGGCCGACCACCCCCGGCCCGCCCAGCACTGCCGGCCGGCCCCCGGCGGCCCGGCGCACCCCGCGACCCCGGACCGGCTCCCGGACCGGCCCCCCGGCTCAGCGCACCCCGCGGCTCCTGGCTCGGCGCACCCCCCGGCCCCACGACCCCGGACCGGCTCCCGGACCGGCCCCCCGGCTCAGCGCACCCCCGCGGCCCGGCGCACCCCCTGGCCCCGCGACCCCGGACCCCGGACCGGGCCCCCGGCTCAGCGCACCCCCCCAGCCCCGCGGCCCGGCGCACCCCCAGGCCCCGCGACCCCGGACCGGCTCCGCGGCCCGGCGCACCCCCCGGCCCCGGCCCGGCTCCCGGCACCGCGCCCCCTGCTCCCCACCCGGCCCCGCGCCCAGCCCGGCCCGGCACTGCGACCCCGGCCGGCTCCCGGCCCGGCACCATGCCCCCGGCCCCGCGACCCCGGCCCAGCCCCACACCGGCCCCGGCCAAAGAGGCCTCGGCCGAGCCCTCCCTCCCGATTTTCCCGGACATGCCCGGCTTTTGGGGATTTCCCCCCGGACGGGGATTTGAGCCCCCAAAAGCCGGACATGTCCAGGAAAATCCAGACGTATGGTAACCCTATGCAATGTCGTCCGATGGATATTAAGGGTGAACGCTGAGGGGAGTAGGCCTTTACATGAGAAACTTTCCTAGCACATTAGTCAACCCCACACACTCACTGGGAGCTCACTTTCAAGACCGCAGAGCATGACCTAATGCTCAGATTCCAGCATTTTCTCAGCAGCAACCACCATGAGCATGTCTCAGCGCTCAGCATCTGCCCGACAGTGCTCCAGGAGAGAGGAGCATGAACAGCCAAGCTAAGAGTGAAGAGAGAGAGAGAGAAACAGGAAACCAATGGGCCAGATCTAAATCGAATTCACCCCAACTGAGGGTCTGGCCCAGGTGGAAGGTTTCCACGAGGTATGTTGGAAGTCAGATAAGCAAGGCACAAGGGAGAGAAGACAAATGGGTGAAGCGGTATTGTACTAGAAAGGGAGAAAAAGAAGATTGGGCAGCCACCATAAAAGAAAGCTCTAAGCAAGGAAATTTATACCAGCCTGCCATAAACAAGAAGAGCGATGTATTCTGGTGAGTCAGACGTAGCTCCATGCGTTAGGTGACATGTATTTCCTGACCCGATAGAACCCCAGCTTCCTGATGGTGGCGGTAGAAGCTCTGGAGGAAGAGTTTGCCCTCAGGCCTCACACCCCGCTTTGGGGTTCAGTGTTCCTCAGCAAAAGATGGAGAGAATGGCACTGGGAGTTGAGGCCTTGCACCTCTAGGATCCCGGGATGAACCCAGCCCGGGTCATAGCAACTGAAAGCCATGCCTATGACTCCTGAAAGTCCCAGGTGAGCTTCATAGATGGTCACAAAAGCCATCCTCAAAGCTGGCACCAAGGCCCTGATTTGGGCCAGGACTTAACTAAGCACTTTGGGGGAAGTCACAGCGAGTAAGAAACGCACATAGAGACTCAGCCACCTTTTAATCTCCAGGCTGCCTATCTTCCTCAAAACCCAGGCATGGGATAGAAAAGCTTCCGCTCAGGCCAAACTTGGCCTGTGGATAAATCGGGAACTTCATCTGAAGTCCTGCCAAACTGGCATATTCCACAGGCTCTGGGTTCGTTAATGGGAAAGAACAATGCTGCTCCGCTGAAGTGAGACAGGTGAAGAAAAAAGGGCGTTCACGTTCTCAAGGCAAGAGACGAGTGGAAGACTATGGTCAAGCACAGGCAATGTGTTTGATTGTATAGTCATGATATCATTGTTAGCACCATTCAAAATAATACCCAGCTCTTATCTAGCACTTTTCATCAGGAGAGCTCAAATCGCTTTACCAAGGAGCTCAGTCTCATTATCCCCATTGTACAGATGGGGAAACCCGAGGCACGGGAGGAGAAGTGACTTCTCCAAGGACACCCAGCAGATCAGGGACAAAATTGGGGCTCTCTGGAGTCCCAGTAGAGCGTGCTTCCCACTAGGCCATCACTGCAATGCCATGGAGCTTGCAAAAACTATCATACTTGTCACCCAGGTCAGTAATGGCTCAAGGTAGCTACAGCAGCTGACAGCTATTTGGGGACCTAAGTGAAAGGGATTGTTCATCTCATGCAGGTTATAGCGAACAAGAGTCCGCATTGCAATCACTTGGCAGCCCTAATATAGCAGCAGGGAAAACAAAAGGCTATAGCGAGTGACTTACATCTAAGCACAAGATGTCATTCTCCCAGCAAAGAGAAAGGAAACTTGCACTGCTATTACCCCTACTCTACCGATTCTGGAGCGAGATAGTAGTGCACTCACTTCCAGGACTGTCAACCCATCCCCCTTTCAACAGCAGGAAAGTCATTTCTAAAAGAGTGATGGATGTTTGCAGAAAAATTTCCTGGCTGTGTTTCATAAGAAAGCTAGAATATATGATATGCACATCATACATTTCAGGGGACAGAGAGACACTTATCAGTAAAAATAACAGCTGCCTTCTGACATGTCAAAGGATACTATTGATTTATGTATTTTCTTCCTTTGCTCCTGGCATGCCTTCAGTAAGGGCTTTCACTTTTAATAGATCAAACAAAGAGTTCCCTCCCAGCACGGTATGAGCATTATGTGGCTTAAACCAAGGACAAACAGCTCTTCAGTAACACACATTCTTCACACAATGCACAGTCAACCTGTGGAACTCCTTGCCACAGGATATTGTGAAGGCCAAGACCATAACAGGGTTCAAAAAAGAACTAGATAAATCCATGGAGGATAGGTTGTTAAGGGCTATTAGCCAGGATGGGCAGGAATGGTGTCCCTAGCCTCTGTTTGCCAGAGGAACGGGCGACAGAGGATGGATCACTTGATGATTCCCTGTTCTGTTCATTCCCCCTGGAGCACCTGGCACTGGCCATTGTCGGACAACAGGATACTGGGCTAGATGGACTTTTGGTCTGACCCACTATGGCCGTTCTTATGTTCTTAGCACAGATAAAAAGTGTAATGACATCAGATGGAGTCTACTCTCCTTTGAGGTCACTTTGGCCAGCCTGAACTGTGCTTGTGATTTGGGTTTCTTCTTCATCAGAAACCCTTGATTGAAAGAGGCCTGTTATTACAGTTGGGAGCTGGCAGACCCTTTGGAAAAGCAGCATATTTAGAAAACTCCCCTTTGATTTCTGCTCTACAACCCACACTTGTGCCTGAAAATCAGCTGGGGTTCCCTGAAGAGCCAGCTTAACTCTTTGACAGCGGCTTTCAGATGGCATCCAAGAGCTAAGCTCCGTGAAAGTATTCCTGGAAAACTCCAGTAAAATTCCAATAAAAACTCTAGTGTGTAGCCTCGTACGTAGAGCACTGGGCTTGACCTCAGGAGACCAGGGCTCTAGTCATACTTCTGCTGGGTGGCCTTGGGCAAGTCACTTCCCCGCTCTGTGCCTCAGTTTCCCCATCTGTAAAATGAGGATAATTATCTTGCCCTCCTTTGTAAAGGGCTTTGAGATGGACTGGTTCAGAGTGCTCTATAAGTGCTAGCGAATATTGTTGTGCATCAGAGAGTGAAATATCAGTGGAATACGAACAGTAGTAGAATATTAGCCCTGACTTTTCCATATTCCTTCATTGTCTTGGAACCAAAGCGTCAGTTGCTGTAAATGGAACGCTGCAGGTTGGCATGGCAGGGAAGGACAGAGACATGCCTCCATCGACTTCCCACCCCCTTCCTCCCCACGTTGGGCAATAAGTTTGAAATCAGCTTAGGGAAATACTTTTTAAAAAACGAATGCACATACAGGCCGTGGAACTTATTGACACATGATACTGAGGTAAGGATTAAAAAAAAAAAAAGATATTGAACATGCATGCACAGAGAATAAAAATTGCTGTCCATGTCTCTTACTACACATTAAGCAGAGGATGTTTTTTATGGAGTGGGTGCTAATCAATATATAAGCATTGTGCTCTGTAAGTCATCATCATAATGGTGTTAGGAAGATGCCCTCCTGCAGCGCAGTACCCAATGCAGAAATGCCACCGTTGTTCACGTTGCTATCCATTCCTGCGGCCCAGTGGAGGAGAGTAAAGGCATTTGGAAGCCTTGTGTACACAGCAGACAAGAGTGGGCAGCTTGGAAAATGAATTGCTGTGACATCTGTTACCTTCCCTGTGTGTAAATACCAGCCTGCCAATAGCGTAGGGAGGATACAAATATTTACAGACAAGGCGAGGGACAGCGGCATTGCCAACACTGTTAGTCACCAGAATTCCCACTGGCTGCACAAACAAACCCGCCAGCACTGCCGATTACTTTACTTTCACCCGGATCCCAACCGTCCCTGCAATTAAAGGCGAAGCAGGACGGCATGGTCATAAAACAGCTGGAGTCTTTTCACCATCCCTTTAACAGCGCAGCAGACCCACCACCCCAGGAGGTCACTGGAGCGCACCAGGGCTGTGGTAACATGCCAGTTGTGCCATGGACTCAGAGGGAAGTGTTGGGGGCACTTCAACTGCTTAGCCATTTCAGCTGCAGCACCGGGTAGCTCCCTTCTAACACCCACCCACGCCCCTAAAGGACAGGATTATTCACCAGAGCTGCCTGCAAGGAAAGGGTGCAAGTGTAAACCATTGGGGAGCGTGGGCTACGGGTTCCTCTCTGTGCCAGTCTTCAGAGCAGAGGAGGCTGTTACAGCCTCTAGCTAGAGCTCATGCCCATAGCTCTGGTAGTCCTCAATTCATGCCCAACAGGGCAGCCATCACACAAATCCACCAGGTCCAATTGGTTGAATGGAGCAGCTTGTAACGTGGCCTGTAGGGGGCAGCCTAATAGAGGTGCATTGGTAGCCTCGTGTCCAGTAACTGAGGTGCCCTTTCTAGTCCGTCCTTGTCCTGGAGAGCAACTAAGCCTGTAGGTGCCACGGGCCAGGGTTGATTCATGCCTCTGGTGGTTTTGTTGGGCCCCACACACTGTCCTGCCACCCCACCGTAATGGTTCCCGTCTCTGCAGGCCGCTCCCCCTGGGGGTGACATATGACAAGCCCCCCCTCGAGTCCCCGTTTGCACATGCCGTACCCTTTTACCAGCATGGTGACCTCTCCCCTTTGGGCCTAATGCACAGTCCAATCGTTGCACTGACCTAGCGCCTTGGGGTGCTTTGGGACTGAATCCTCAGCGTTACTAGACGCTCAAATAGCCATGGTGGGAAAAACACCCACTTCTGTCTGTGATTGGCTGGAAGACTGTACCCCAGCCTATCAGACACAGACCTGGCCAGGGGGGTGTCCTCGCACTTGTGACCTCCAGCTTCTTTATTGCTACTCACCACCTCTAGGAATTAAACCACCCTCGCTGAAAATGCTCCCGCTGATACCAAGTGCAATAGCCATCCGCTGAGCAATGCAGGCTGCCCTGAACACATCACTGCCTCCCCAACAATACAGAGTGCAGCTCATGGTGTCTGTCCAGATATTCAAACCCTCCACGGGTTTGGCCCCAGCCCCTTCAGAGATCGTTTCTCTGCCTGGGACCACGATCGCCACACTTCTTTGGGGCTGGATCCAGACTATAGACCCTCAGCAGGAGACACGAATGACCATGGAGCTCACCATGTTCAGCGCTCAATGCCCAAAGCTCCTTTCTCCAACTAAGCCACCCTCAGGGATTTCTTCACACAGAGAGACCCGGACCCAGAACACACTAGCCACTCACACAGATGTGAACCAACCCCCAAAACCTAGAACTAGCCAAGCTATTTCCCCTACAGAGGGGGAAGGAGTAAATAGAAAAATGGTTAATGTTCATTTAGAGTTTAAAATGGATACTCAAACCAGTCCTTGGTTTTGATCTCTAGGGGCCCATGCCCCCGAGCTAGGTTTGAGTTTGGGGTTCACATGAACCCAAATTGTCAGCCTGAAACCTAAACCCATCACATTTCATGGGGTTTGTCATCCCACCCTGCAGCAGAACATTGAACTTCACAAGGAATCAAGGTAGTGGCGTTGATCTGAAAGCCCAGTTCCCTTCCACAAAGCTGGAATGCAGGTCACGGTTGAAACAAAAGCGTTAACCAAATAAATGCTATGCGCATTGAAGGTTTCACTGTGAACATGTCACACAGGTCTAGCACATCTGAGACCTCATCCAAAGCCTGCTGAAGCCAATGAGACACAATCCCTTCAATTTGTAACTGGGAGCTGTGACAGACTCCACAGTAGCTGGCGCACAGAAGGCAGCACATAACACACGTTGACCAGCGGGCTACATCATGTAGACCCGCTCTGAGCAGGGTTAGATGACACACACTGGTTAGAACGCCGGCCTCTCTCTACTGCCATTCCCACCATTGACACAGCTGGTGGAGCTGAAGCAGGGCTACCAACAATGGGAAAGTTTAGAGGAAAACACCCTAGTGTAGATGCAGCTTATAGGTTATTTGGTTGAACTGATTTGCTCATACTGGAGGAAAGAGAGAAAGAGAAACTCAGTACAAAGCTAGAGGACCTATATCTTGGTTATAATTCCCTCCATGTTGGGGCATCCAGTTCTCACAGTGCTGGGAATTTTCCAGGCACTGAAGGAGCAGGCAGACCCTCTCTTAGAGCACAAACAGCCGATGGACGCACAGAGATTAGAGGAACAACCAATAGGGGTTTGTTCTATAAATCAACCTGAGTCACGGTAGGCAGCACAGCAGAAATGGGCCGTTAACAGGGAGTTAAATGTGGACAGCATAGGGGCAGTGGGGATGGGGTCAGGCATAGGGGGCTGGCCGAAAGCGCACTGATTGTGTGGGTAGCTACGATTGCGATTGTGCCCCAATGATGTTGAACCACGCCCTGGCTTTGATTGTGTGAATGGGACCACACTCCATTACGGGAGCCATGGCACTGCATTGAAGAGGCTTACCCAGGCGATGAAAACTAACCCGAGTGGAAGCTCTTTGGGGCAGGGACTGATTTTTTATTCTGTGTCTGTACAGCACAGAGCACAGTGGGGGCCTGGTTCATGGCTGGCGCAACTAGGGGCTGCCTCAATACAAACAAAACCCCGTTATAACAGCAGGGGGCAGAACCATAGGATAACTACGTGTCCCGACTCACCTGGCACTCTCGTGTGTGAAGGAATCACACTCTGGGCAGCTAACCACCAGGTCAGCCTCATGCAGGGATGTTGATGGCGGACTTCCTATCCTACACTACAGTTGCCCAAAGAACACACTTTCCTTTAAGCAAACTGAATTGGGTTTGACATCTTCTGGTTGGGGCAGATGTCCTGCAGCACACCCAGCGTGGGAACAAGTTACTTTCAAGGAGGACAGCAGAAGAAGTGCCGTGCAGATCAAAGACCAAGGAGAACACTGCCTTCTTCCCCACCCAGAGCGACTGTGGGCGAAGGGAGCAGTAAACTAGCTGGAAAGGCACGGATACGGTCACAGATGTATGGTATTAATATATGCCATGTGCTAATATACTAATTCCCATATGGAGATCCTTGCTGCAGATAATACGAGCCCGGCCCCTGCCGTGAGTTCCAGCCAGCTGTTTGATTTCCTTTGTCTCCTGCTCTTCAACATGCAACAAGGGAATTCGGAGACAGAGCAAATATGTGCAAAACTGGCAGGGGGGAAAATTAGTCTTTAGGAAAACATGCCAGGCAAACACGCCTTTCTCACTCCAAAGGCGGTTGTGATTTACCAGAGGATAGTTTCCAGCGTTTTCCTACTCAGTGCAGACGAAGGATTTCCTGTCCTCCATAGCAACAATCTTGCATGGACTGACTCACCCACCTGTGCCAATAATCCTTGCAGCAGTAGGAAGTTTTAAAGTGGCGCCGCTTCGTAGCTCACACGCTTTAGTCACTTCCAGCTCTTTCACCCCAAATGTCAGTCTAACTTTTAATACAAAATAATTTCCTTTGCCGTGCGCAAGGAAAACCAGCTGGGGGTTGGGGAACCAAGATCATCATTCAGTGTCCCTGGGGAGTTGCACTGACTACCAAGGAGCTAGTTGGATGTATGGCAGCTGAGGATCCGGCCCCTTAAGAGGAAGTAGCCTCTCAACAAGAGGAGAGGCCTCTTTGGCAGTAGCGGTTTCTTTGCTCACCATATTTTATTTTCAGTGTAACCAGAAGCGAGTCTGGCTTTCAGAGTTTATGCGGATTTGGGCCTTGATTGTTTGCCAGCCGACACTGCAAGTCAAACACTCTCTATATCAGGGATCAGCAACCTTTCAGAAGTGGTGTGCCGAGTCTTCATTTATTCATTCTAATGTAAGGTTTCACGTGCCAGTGATACATTTGAACGTTTTTAGAAGGTCTCTTTCTATGTCTATAATATATAACTAAACTATTGTTGTATGGAAAGTAAATGAGGTTTTTAAAATGTTTAAGAAGCTTCATTTAAAATTAAATTAAAATGCAGAGTCCCCCGGACCGGTGGCTGGGACCTGGGCAGTGTGAGTGCCGCTGAAAATCAGCTCGTATGCCGCCTTCAGCACCCGTGCCATAGGTTGCCTACTCCTGGTCTAGATTATTAAAATATATCACCCGGGGGGTACGTCAATATAGCTCCATTGGTGTCCGTGGGACTACACTCATTTACCCCAGTGAAAATCTGGCCCTAACTTGTGAATTCATCAGCCTCCAAGTAAGACTCAGATCAGACTCCTTGACCACAGCGTGCTCCACCTGGCATTCACCTGGTGTTTTCCACTTAAAGGATCTGCAATGTGTTCTCAAAGGGAGGAATTAGAAGTAACCTGCTCATTGAATGAGCTCCTCCAAGAGCTCCCTGCATGCATTGCTTCTGGGCCCTGATTCAGGAAGATTCTGAGGCATGTGCTTCAGCTCTGTTAAAGGACTTTCCAGAGCAGGGATGGATGAAAGCATGTGCCCAAGGGCTTTCCACCACCAGAACTGTCCATGGGTAGCGGCTTAGGAGAATATCTTTCAGCCGCTCTCTAGCAAGGTACAATCTGAGCTGAGCCATGAATGTATACACAGGGTTTCCAGACTCGAGGGGAGGGGGGAAGATATTCAACGGCTAAGCGTTTCGAAGACAGCAGATGGGGTGAGAAAGTCTTGAGCCTGCTTTAAACAGACTCGTTCACAAATTCAAAGGAAAGTTGAGCTGTGTTAATCTTCTAGCAGCAGGATCCCTGCAATAGAACAACAGTTCAGACCCACGCCGCAGGCTAGTTTTAAATGTATGTGAAATGCTTTTCTGCCTCACACGCTGACCCCAACTCACAAGAGCATTTACTCAACAGAACGGGCTGGGAAGGTTTGCAAACAGAAGCGAGACAGACTTTACAGACTGTCTGAGGAAACAAAACACAATGCTGAGACTGCGTGACAAACAGCGCCAAGCAAGTCAGCTGTTCCCCAGAGGAAGGGGGGCCAGGCCTCCATTTCAGTGGCTGAGGCAAGAAGAGATGAGAGGAAGCTGGTTAAAGCACTGCACTGGGACTCAGATGATCTGGGTTCCATTCTCAGCTCTGCCACAGATGGCCTGTGGGACCTTGGACAAGTCACTTAACCTCTCTGCACCTCAGTTCCACATCTGTAAAGCTGGCGTAGCCAGGATTGTCACTTAGGCCCAAATCCTCAAAGGAAGTTTCATGCCTACCTCTCGTTGGCTTCACCTTAATACCTTTGAGGATCTGGGCCTGTGTATGCCCTAAACTCAGCACAATGGGGTACGGATCTCAGTTGGGGGTGCTTGGTGCCGATTTAATACAAATGATAATAAATACGAGAAATAAGTAAACACCTCCACTAATTCAGGGTCTTGCAATGGAGAAGGGTGTAGAAGCCTATAGGATGGTTTATGTTCAGTGTAGAGGAGTATGGGAAATTGAAGTTGCTAGTGTGAGAAAGTTAGAGATAAGTTGGAAACACGGTGTTATGGGCAAGTAAGAGTTAGCAAGGACATGAGCCAGGCTTGGGTGACCTTTATGATTTGCTAAAAACTGGTTTGAGCAAGGTTTTTAAATGAGTGTTTTGGAGAATTGTGAAAGCATTTTAATAAGACAACCAATATTGATCAAATGGGAAGGACATTGAAATAATGTGTATTGTAAATAGCCAATAAGGAAGTGGTAAAAATATCATTGTGGTAAGGGGCAGTTTAATGTTAAGTAGTGTTATAATGGATTATAAAGCATGTAGCCTTGCTAAATAAGGGGAGAGCTCCACTTGCCATCTAAAGGTTACCCTTAGCTTCCAGGATTATAAACCTGTCCCCCACTGATACTTACATTCCAGGATAGAATGGTGTATCATTAATTGTCTTGTGTAAGTGGCATTTGCATGCCTGTCTGCTTAGCTGATGATTTTCCATTTTTAAAAAAGTTTAGTTTTAGCATTAAAGTGTCACCTAGTGTCCTCTACTAGGCAAATTTTCTGTAACCGACCTAGAGGCTCGAACCTGAAACCTAAGTTGGATTTTATGGCACCAATATTAATTGGGGACATTTCAACATAAAAGGTTACAGTGGCAGATAGGATTGGGATGCAAACCAGCTCCACCTTCAGGAAAAGTAGTGAACTGCATGAGATCTAAAGCTCTACACACAAGCAATTACCTTCAAGATCCTGGTTGTGGTGCAGTCAGCTTTATTTTCTACCGGTTTCCTGGTGTCCGGGATCCCTCGGAATGAATGAACTGCAGATCAGTGTTCCTTGGCCATGGTCGCGTCTCAACCATTTCTTCAGAGAAGCACAAGTTGAAAAAGGACTTTTTTCAGTACCGCTATCCCACATGGAGCAGCAAAACTCCTCCACTACAGCTGGCTGTCATCACAGAATGTTGGGTCATGCCCTGATCCCTCGGACCACAAAAGGGGGCTCTGCAAAGTTCATTGCTCATGTGATTTCTGCAGAATCTCGGTTCCTCTTGCTAGGATGATTGCACGTGCCGGATCCTCTATGAAAGCCCACCAGAATGTTCTTGGCCCGCTCCTGGTTCTTTCTGGGAAATTCTAGTTTGCGGTTATTGGAAATAATTATTTATATTACAGTAGGATCCCTGACTGAGATCAGTGCCCCACTGCTCCAGTGAGAGACTGTCCCAGCCCCCAAAGAGTTTACAGTCAACAGACAATTAAATTTATGGGTGGGAGAAAAAAATATCGTTACCCACATTTTACAGATGGGGACCTCAGGCACAGAGAGATTGATGAAACCAATGGGAGTTAGACACCTAAATTCCTTGGAAGATCTGGGCCTAAGTGTAGGGGCGCTGAGAACCATTGAATCAAGCTGAAAACTCTGTCCACGATAGAAACCACTTCAAGCCAGCCAGGGAGTGCGGCAGCCCCCCTACTTCCAGCACCTCTGCTGAACCGATCTCCTCAAGGTCACATACACAGTCTGGGACAGAACCGGGACACACCGTCACCTGGAGCGGAGCACCCACAGGGACAGCACTCGAAGAACCACCAAGGGTTGAACCTAGAGCTCTTCAAGTCCTAGCCCAGTCTCTAACCACAAGACTATCCTTCCTCCTGCCAGTGGAGAGCGCACCCAACACTCCAGTGAAGTTCTTTAGTGGCTTTTCCACTAACATCCCCAGCTTCTGTGAACCAGCCCCATCTGCCCCTTGTTTTTGCTTCTCCTCACCCCTGGGATTTGGAGAGAGAGGCCCATGGTCTCCCTTCCCACCCCATGGCTATACAGTGAATTACCAGCATTGACCAGCTCACACCCACATGGAAGGCTTTCTCCACAGACAGAAAGGTGAGAAACAACATTTTTTAAAATTAAACTCAGGCCTGGTCTTCACTACAGAGCTTTGCCGGTAACCCGGGCCTTGGGTCAGCACAGCCTCGCACGCGTCCACACTCCACTTTGAGTCCCACCGACAAACTCCTGCCCGCCCATTCGATGTTGATAAGTGCAAAGTAATGCACATTGGAAAACATAATCCCAACTAGACATACAAAATGTGAGAAGCTAGGAATGGGTGATGGGATGGATCACTTGATGGTTCCCTGTTCTGTTCATTCCCTCTGGGGCACCTGGCATTGGCCACTGACGGAAGACGGGATACTGGGCTAGATGGGCCATTGCTCTGACCCCGTATGGCTGTTTTTATGTTCTTAAATGATGGAGTCTAAATTAGCTGTTACCACTTAACAGGATCTTGGCGTCATTGTGGATAGCTCTTTGCAAACATCAGCTCAACGTGCAGCGGCCGTCAAAAAAGCAAACCGCATGTTAGAAACCAATAGGAAAGGGATAGATGATAGACAGAAAATATCATAATGCCACTATATAAATCCATAGATGGACCATTGGTCCGATCCAGTATGGCTGTACTTAAGTTCAAATTAAACCACCTCCCAGTGATATACGCCGTCTCCCGGGACACTTCCGCCAGTGTGGACAGAAAAACAAAAAAAATCTTCTAGTACAATAAAAGCAATCTATGATTCAATGCACTCAACCCCAAAAAAAGAAATACATGCAAACCAGTGCTTCGGCATCCAAATTAAATACATTGGGAATACAAAGGAATGCTTGTAGTTGCCCATCCAGTGACTGGGTAGTCGGGCAACACGTTTTGCCGAAACCCTGTTGTGAACATACTGGATGCAGGGCTGCTAGCTCAAAACACGATATTCTGGTTTTCAAAACTGGGCTGATCTACCCTACAGAGTTAGGTTGGCTTAACTACATTGCTCAGAGCTGTGAAAAATAATCACATCCTACGCAGTGTAATTAAGTTGACCTAAGCCCAGTGTAGACACTGACTTAGCTACCCCCTCTCAGACAGGTGGATTGACTGTAGCCACAGAAGAATTTCCTCTGTCGCTGTAGTAAATGTCAGTGCTACAGGAGCTGTGCCACGGTAGCTTTTCTCGTGCAGACACAGCCTGAAAGCCCCAAACAAATTCCTCACATGCTGTGCTGGGATTCAGGAAAGAGGTAGAAACTGTTGCTGGCTCAGGGACTTTGCTCCCAGAACTCGCTGGCGACAACAATTCTTCTCTGCTGGCAGGTCATCTGGTCTGGACGTCCCTTTTGTCCTCTGGCACAATTTCTCTGAAGTTTCCGAGCATGTATTGCTCGACCTTTGCCTGCATGTATCTGGGAAGAGCTGCCTTGTTTCTCCCACTACAGTACGACACTTCCCATGCCACGCTGCAGTGAGCTCTGGGGTCACTATTGCTGAGAGGGACTCAGCAGCATATGGGCCCGGCAACCTTGAGCCATCTTGAGCAGCTGCCTTCTCTAGGCCTTTAGCGCCTTCGCAGCGATATACCCACAAGGGTCACCACTGCCTGTAATAAGTTCAGCAGTATTTACCACACTGTCCCTGTACTTAGCCAGGACACGACTATGGGATTTGAAAAGCACCCCCATATACTCACCATGCCTGTGCTATTGCACGGCCCTGAATCAAGTGGTAGTGATTAGGACACTGTTCTGGTGATATTTTTATGCAGATCTATATGGGGAAAAAATGTTCGGGAGTCATGGCCTGTTGATATCTGCTAGCCTCAAAAAAAAAATCTAACAATGGCTTTGTCTGGTTGTTTATAATAGACCTTGATCGTGGTATCTTTGAGAGCCACCGCCTCCAAATCTGCTGAAAGACTGACCAAGATAAGGAGAAGAAAGAAATGAGAACATAAGAACGGCAAACTGGGTCAGACAATGGCCACTTAGCCCAGTAGCCTGGGTTCTGACAGTGACCAGATACTTCAGAGGGAATGAACAGGACGGCAATCAGCGAGTGATCCATCCCATCGTCCAGTCCCAGCTTGTGACAGTCAGAGTTTAGGGACACCCAGAGCACGGGGTTGCTTTGTTCCAGGAGCCGCTCACGAGTCTCGACTCCAGAGTCCGAGATGAGGGAACGGAGGGAACGCTTGCTGGAGGAAAGGCAGGAAGGCCAAGATGAGAAAGCATTCAATGGCCTACACCCCAGCACCCGTTATACTGCATAGACGTCAAGGGCCAGGAACATATAATCTCCCTATCCAATATGCTCTGCAATTGTATACCTTCCACTCACCCCCCAGAGACATGAAGGAGAACTGCTATGAGTAAATGCATGCTCGTGACCTGTGGTGCAGTCACTGTCCACTCTTTTGAGCAGTGTGGTTGGGGTGTATTATCTCGCCATCAGGCTATTTTGTGATCCCCATAACTGGTTTTCTGTGTCGCACAATACAGAGCTGCAACCCCACCAGTCAGTAACCCCTCATCAGACTGAGAACAGTTCATAACCTGGCCAGGGACTGTGTAGTCACAAAGTAACACACAACAACACAAAGCAGCACACTCTTTAGGCACAGCATGCTTCAGGCTCCCTCCCGTATCTGCACAACACCCAGTGGGCTCCGGTAAATGCCCTTGTGCCCGGCTGCTTGCAAGCACAGACCGTCTGTCCACATCCTCCCTCCACCATGCTGGTTACATTTCCCCCTTGGCCTCACAAATATTCTGTAAAACACAACATGCAGCAACAGCAACAGCTGTCTCTCTCCGATCCAGCCTGGCCATAAAGCCATCGCCATCGCCCCTTTAATCAGCCCAAGGCAAACTCCATGGTCAGCCAGCACCTGCTCAGCCAATAGCGAAATCTTCCCTTGCTGCTGTCCATGTGCCCAGGTTTGGCTTCTGGAGCCAGAGAACCAAAGGGAAGGCTGGGTCCCCGAGACTCACAATTGGTATTGCAACCTCTCCTATGTGAACGTGGCTGCCCAGGAAAAATCTCCCTGCTTGCCGCTTTTGGAAAAGTCCAGTATCCTTAAAGAGGCGCGCACCGTACACCTTCCCTGACCAGCCAACACTAAAATCAGTGAAACAAGCCAGGTGCTCCACCAGCGCCTGTGTAACCATGGAGAAGTCCTCCATTTCTGTATTCAAAGGTAAGGCAGGGGATGGGAGCCCGATGCATCACATCCGTCTATTATTTCCTGCATATTGCCCAGAGTCCCAGTCCTGCGCAGCAGAACCCGCTGAATGGCCCTGTTGCACCTGGAGGACAATCACCCCACCAGAGATTTCCCAGCTCCAAACTGGCTGTCCACAGCGTGATGGCCAGCCATTTCTTCACTGCCAAAGCAGCTCTCATTCTAGTATCTCTGCGCTGGTGAGTTGGGACAAGCTCGACCCACAGATCCAGGACAATGGCCTTCCCCATCCAAAAGTTCTGCAGCTGATCCTTCCACAATTTGACCCCCTCACACCCCGATGCTCATTTCACAGGCCCAGAACTGCCATGGTGGGGCATACAGCTGGTCAGTGAATGCCTACAGCATTATCCCCTCCCTAATGGTCTCATTTTCACTGCTGCACACCTGTCCGCCCCAGTGGTAGTTGTAGTTCCCCCAATACAAAAGAATCATCCACCTCATCTCAAAAAAAACAACGGACCCAAGAGCTTGGCTGATCTGTTCAGCGTCTCTGCCAGCAAGATGGAGGAGAGGTTGAAAACCAGCATGAGGAAGAGTTTTCCTCCTCCAGGACGACTGCCCACGTTCCTACACCGAGCTGAAAAGGAGGAGAGAGAAGTGACTGTTGAGCTACAATCCACGCACCGCAGCGAAAGTCTCACTCTCCCGCATGTGATTTAAGGCCCCGCTCTGCTCACACCAATGCAAAGGCTTAGCTCTAGGCACACGCCTAAAGGCAAGCTGGTGGATAAGCACAACCAGAACAGACTCACTCCTGAGCGGGATCATACATGAAAGCTGGGTCGCTCCTCCGTGTGACCCCATGAATCATGCAGCTGGGTTTTTAAAACCTCTATTTTAAGATGAATCACCTCCATTTTGGTCCATTTGTGCTGCCAAAGGCTTAGGCAAGGCCCAGCTCCAAGGGAAATGAAATCAAAGCGAACATTAGCCAATTACACAAGAAAGTCTGAGGCAACGTCTTGTGTCATCTTAGCACGACTGCCCCCAAGATTTATGGATGGATGGGTTGTGGGGCAGCAGCTTGTTGGTTGGTGCCATCACGTTTCTCTAACCTACTGCATGAACGCAGAACAGATGTGCCATTTAAACAGCTGGATTGTCCAGCAGTGCCACTCATACTTATAGTCCTGCTGTAAATCCATGCCACATATTGTTAGTTACCAGCTGTAGAAGGCTGCCCAAGGCTGCCACCCACAGGATTGGGAGGTGCGGGGGAGAGGGGAACCCACAACCAGTTCTATTCCCATAGCCCATCAGGAAATCCTTAGAGCTAGGGCCCTTTCAGATGTCAAGGCCTGATTGTGATCAAGTTACAGCAGGACCACCTCCCCAGTGATATTGACGTGTGTTTTATACGGATGTAACTAGTACGCTGCAGGCAGGGGAGTAACTATACCAGCATAATGTATTTTTTATACTGATAGAACCACACCCACCAGAGGGTTTTTACCAGTATTTATTTCTATTAAACACACACACACACACACACACACACACACACACACACACCCCTCTAACTGAAACAGCTACATCAGCACAATATACGTGCAGATCAGTCAGTTAAATTACAGCAGTGCAATGACTGATCAATGTCGTTTTAAGTGGGAATCCCTCATTAAAGTTGCAGGCGCATAGCTGGGTTTGAAGCATGTGTAACCTTTCCAATGCTAGCTTAAAAGAGAACATTCAAACCCCAGGAAATGCAGTTATGGTCACATTCCTCATACAGGCACTTACACGCCGTTAACAACTTTAACTCTGCCCCAGTATGATACAACAATACAGCACTCCCTGAAAAAAAGAGCAAGTAAATACACTGGAGAGGATGTCCCCCAGTGTGCTTCCAAAAGAAAACAAGTTGTGTTACGCGGTATTGCCAACTGCCAGCGTTCAAAAAATGACGAGACTGACTGAAAACCTCCCCAGGAGATTTCTAAAGAACAATACATTTTAGGTTCTGTTTATTTGCTTTCTGTGTTTTTAGCCTTTTTAATGCACTTGTGGAGAAAAGTTTGAAGATGTGACCCAACCAGGAGAGCTAGAAACGCTCATATATATAAAAAAAAAAAATTGGGGGCGGGGAGGGGAGGTAAGAGAGATAAGTTCTCCCCACTCACCTGATTCCAGAAGCTGGGGCTTTAAGAAACACACCAAATATTGCAAGAGATGGCAACGCTGCTTATGCAAGGTCCTTGCCCAAAGTGTTAAAAGGCACTAGATCTCCGCTCGGGCAATCAATTATGTGTTGGAAAGTGACAAGGAAAAGAACAGAATTAAGGAACTGCATTCACCCACCATATATTTCAAGTGACCCACAGAATAAATCCCTAATGTGAATCACAGTAGTTGTCAGGGTGACAGTCTCCCAGGGTTACAGAACTAGCCCATTAAGATTCAGGGTAATATAATTTTTTTAAATGTTAGGAGTGGACAGAAGTCAGTTTTACAGTGGACACTCAGTTACAATCTTAACTATAGTGGAGTAGCCGCCTCACTGTAGTGTCAGTGCTGCTGTCAGGTCAGTAGCCACCAGGCTCAGCCAGGAGCATCCAGTGGGTATTTGCTGGAGAACTAGTGCCCTTCACTGGCCTGAAAGCCGGTCAGCTCCCTCCCTATAGGTACATACTGTATATGGAGTGAGGTGCTGGGAGCACAGAGCATCTGCACATGCACATCTCAAGATGCTCTCAGAAAAAAGAAAAATAATACAATAGCACCCTCTGCTGGCTGCTATTGTGCTCTGCAGAGTCACTGCATATACTGTACTCGCTTGTCCCAGCCGCAAACTGCTGGCCACCGAGCACAGACCTCTAAAGGCGGACAGCGGCAGCTCAGGGAAGGCCCATAGCCTGATATGCAACTGACCACTCCCCTTGAGGGCTGTGGGCAATAGGTGAATCATCTGGCAGTCCAGCATCCATTCAGACCAGTGAGGGCCCCACTCCTTCAGCTCCCCCACATCTCCCACGCCACTAGAGTCCAGGAACTATTGCTTGCAGGTTGATTTTGGGGAGGGAGGGATAGATAGGATATTATTTCAGAGAATAAGGTGGTTACAGAGAGATGACATGACCAGCCAATGGCTACTTTTCCTGGTAATTGTTTTTCCACTGGCCCCACAATTCAGCTGGTGACAGCAGTGTTTCAAGGCAACTTTTGTCAGGCTATTTCACCAGCTCTAGGCTGTCAGCTGGTGGGACCCATAGGGTTTCAAACCTATCACTGCTAGCCCCTACCACCCCCAAGCACGAGGGAGAAAGCAGTATAAACTGCTATAAAGTCTCCAACACACAGCCCCATTGTCAATTTTGACAGGGTCACTCCCTTGGTTGCAAGAGGTTGCCCAGATGAACTACTTGGGGGCTGGGGGCTTGGAAAGCTGTTGCAAACCATATAAGTCTTCCCAGCAAGGGGTCCCTGCTTTAAAGGATGGGAGGCCAAGACACGACATGACCTTTAGGCTTAGTCTAAAGCCATGTGTACACTTCCAAGCTCACAGCTGTGCCGCTGTAAGATTGCTCACATAGCCACGTTATACCGACAGGAGAGCTCTCCCGTAGACACAATAAAACCAGCTCAACGAACAGCGGCAGTTACGTCAGTGGGAGAGTCTCCTGCCAACGTAGCGCTGTGCGCACGAGCACTTATGCCCGCAAAACTTATATTGCTGGGGGAAGGGGGGGTTCTTTCACACCCCTGGGCAACAAGAGTTTTGCCTATGTAAGTGCTCCTGTAGACATGGCCTAAGTCACAATGGAGCCTGCAATATACCCAAACTTGAGACAGGAAACCCCCTCCCAAATCAAACTGATGGGAAAGCATTGGACAGCTGTAGCTTTTACCATAGGAAGGAGCTGCAGACAGAGACCCTACGTGGTTTAGGCTGATCAAAGTGATCTAGGCAGAAAAAAAACAGAATCCTGTAACCAAATGGAACTCCTGCAAAAGCCTGAGAGAAAGGGGATAACCATGGTGATAGAGCATCAATGCTACTTCACAGGAGTCTACTATTTTCACATGAACCAACTGGCTAAAACCCACCAAGGCCACCCGATCTAGACCATTACTGATCCCACTGACTCACTTAGATCTACAGTTTTAAATACTAGTTCTTGCTAAAGATGGTTTACACAGGAAAGAAGTGGGTTAAAGAGGGTAGTGTAGTGTTTCTTTAAATCCACAGCAGGAACCCACACAGGAGAGGGCTGGAGAAAGGTTTAGCCAGAACCTTAGAGAAAAGCAGAGGTACATGGGGGATAGTACTATTGTCCCACTTCCCTGGAAACCTCTTGGACAGTCAGAAGCAAGCAACTTCAGCTCTGGCCAGAGGTAGCAAAACAATTGCAGCTAGATGAGCTGTGGCTACAGGCGGTGTAGTAGATATGCCTTGTGTTTTACTGATGACTGGTGTGTCATGAAACCTTGAATTTATAATAAGAGTGAAGCAGGCTTTGAGAGACTACTCAGTCTCTCTCTTCGTAAGCCAGCACAGACCATGCAAGTCTATTTTCCTTCTTTAAAAGAAGTTGTGTACAGATACTTTGCCCATTTTAGGACTTGCCTTATCCTTTCCTATACCCTCCCCTAACCAGCAGGGTTACACCTACTTACTCCATCTTGTCAGACTACAAACTCTTCAAGGCAGCAACACTGTCTTAAGGCAGCACCTAGAGCAAGGCCCCAGTCCTGCTCTAGGGCCTATCAGATAAGCAACAGAGCAGATCTGTTGGACTGCTTGTTGTGTTAGTGTCTACCCATCTTGGAAAGGTGAAAGGACTAATGCTGGATCAAGGCAGGGACACAAGAACAGGATGTAGCAACAGGGCAGGGAAAGAAGGTGGCTAGTTCTATGACTAGCCAACTGCATTTTAGACAGGGCCACACTTCTTGCCCAGCTAAACTGATCCTGCCTAGGCCATGTGGTGGCTGATTAAAATTAAAGCTACTGCACTGGAACTCTGGAGACCTGGGTTTTCTTCCCACCTCTGCCACTTGCCTGTTGGAGGACAGGGGGCAAGGCATGTCACAGACCCATGCCTCAGTCATCCCCCCCCCCCCCCCCCCCCAATCTGTAAAATGGGGACAATGATATTACTCTTTCATAAAGCACTGATGAAAAACATGATACAGTAGGGTTACCATATTTTGTGCCTCCAAATGGAGGACACTCCACGGCCCACGGCCCCGCCCCCAGCCCCGCCCAGCCCCCTCCCCAAAGTCTCCGCCCCCTCCCCTGCTTCCCGCGAATATTTGATTCGCGGGAAGCCTGAAGCCGGTAAGGGGTGTGTGGGGGGAGGAGGCGCGGCCCAGGCTGGCCCCCCGGCGTTTCCAGCCTGGGTCGGCTCGGTCCCTGGGGTGCCGGCCCCGGCCGACCACCCCCGGCTCCCCGCCGGCCCGGCCGACCCGGCTCCCGGCCGACCTCCCGATTTTCCCGGACATGCCCGGCTTTTGGGGATTTCCCCCCGGACGGGGATTTGAGCCCCCAAAAGCCGGACATGTCCGGGAAAATCCGGACGTATGGTAACCCTACGATACAGGCTCAAAGTATATGGTGGAATAATGAAATTCATGGGACAACCTTCTTTTGTAAACATCTGAGAGATCAATTTGCCCATCCTTGCACGGACAATACCCAATTCACCTGCTACTCAGAGCATACCGAGATGTTGTATTTCTTTAGGACAACCAACCTGAGCTCAGCTACCAGTTAGAGAAAAGGAAAGTGCCAGGATGCAAAGTACAGCAAGAAAGCAGATCTTCAAGGCAGGAGATCAAGTCTACCAGCCATTTTAGTTCAAGAGTCTCAAAAACACACCCTTCAGGTTTCCTATTGGATTGTGTTGTGCAATTTTTTTTTTTTTTTTAAATGTTAGTTTGTAAGAAGATAATCAGACCATAAGCAGTTGTACCAACTTCAGTCTTGTTTTTGCCTTTAATTACAACAATCATTCAGGTTAGATATTCAGTGTGCAACAGGTTTTCATGATATGAAAACAATCTTCCCCTAAACTACGTGGGGGTTTAAATCCCATATACAGATGATTATACAAGGCCATTTAGTTTATGGCAACACACTTCATAGTATTAGACATCTTTATTTTTGCTGTATTGCTGAGTGTACAAATACTGAATGTAGTTATAGAAATCCAAAATACACTGTAGTAGAAATCTGTCTATGAAGTGGAATGTATTTTACCTTATAAAATTGCTTAATGTACACAAAACCCTCCCAAATATGAACTTCTTTAAAATAGTTTAGGCTATAGAGAGATTGCAATACCACATACATTTCATTCACACTTGGAGAGAATCGCCCCTTTTTATCATTAGAAAACTGGTCAACATTCTGGAATCTAGTACTTGTACTTTTTGCCCACCTTGAGATATTAACTCTCAACAGGAAATTGGCTACATCCAAGTAATTCATATGCAATTCAGCTTTCATTTATACCATGGAAGCCAATACATTGGCATCAACATGGTTAAGTATTAGTCAAACAAAATGTTTGAGACAATGTCTTTATTTATATATTTTCACCTAAATCAAGCTAAATATAAATCTTCCAATGGCTGCGGAGTGCAACTGATGCTGGCTTTTCACATTCTTTCCGATTAAGGCGCCTTAGTTCTTGAACAAATCAATGCAGCTTTGCAGGAGAGAGACATTGTTCTGGAAGGGAAGACAGTTAATTCTCAGTGAGAAGCGTGGGATCAAAAACAGGCACCAAATTAATTCTCACACTCTGGAAACAAGTGAGCTTAGCACTTTTGATGCTCTCAAAATGGAAAGGCTGAATTTTCTGGACTCTGTCTGAAAGCTACGTTTAGTATCACCACTACAAAGACCACTAGAAGGATGCTAAGGTTGCACAGACAAGCAAACAAGTTAGGAAGTGCCAAAATTAAGGTTGCACAAGCAACCTTAATTCTGCCCCTTGAAGTGTGCATATAGAGTCCTTAATTATGAGGTCACATACTATCCTCCTCCACCCACAGGGTCGATCTCATTCAGTGCTCACTCTAGAACAAGCATTTGCAAGATCATCTGTGCAGCTCGTGAGATGGAAAGTACCCTCCTCATTTTACAGCTGGGAAACTGAGGCACGGGGAGATTCAAGGCCAGGATTTGCAAGTGTCCACTAACTGTGGGTGCCTTAATGATTAATGGCCCACATGAGATACCCGCAGTCTGATTGTTCAGAGGCGCTGAGCATTTGCAGCTCCCATGGACTATTTGGAGGTCTGAGTGCTCAGCACCTCATGAATGACGCTCAGGTGTCTCAAGCTGGGCTCTCAGAAGATGAGGAACACAGTGGCCACCTCTGAATTTAAGTGATTGTGCAGCGGCACAGAGAGTCTGTGGAAGAGACCCAGGAGAACTGGGTCCTATCTTCTTCCTGCAGCATTCTCTATGCCTTTCAACTACTCCAGCGAATGAGGCAGGGGTCCTACAAGCTGCCTCATTATCCGTACTGGATATTCAATCCCTGAGCATTCGCCATACAGAATACTGCAGAGGCCTGTTGAAAAAAGTTAGTATGCAATCATCATACACACAGGGGCCAACCCAATCTGGCTTTTCCTAGTTTTAGTACTTGATTCAAACTTAGCCTTTTTAAAAGATTGTTTTGCATGTAATTTCTTAGCTTTACAAGGAAAAAACAATCCTCTAATGTGCAACCCGAATTAAAAAAAAGCAACTTCACCAGGAGAAAGGTTTGGGAGTTTGTGGTCCCTGATGTGATGTTACAGCTGTGCACTTTACATTAAGGAGAGGGTTCTTACCTTCCCATGCTTGATTTCCAGCTCAGCCATTTCAATTAGATTTTTACGGAAGGCTGCTATTCTCTTCCGCTTGAAGCTGATCAGTTCTACACACACGAGGGAGGGAATACAGGAACATTAAATTCTGGGGAAGTGGGGAAACGCAGAAGGACTTGCCCTTTACTTCTACCCCCTGCACATGGCGTCAGTCTGCCAAACTTATGGTTTTAATTGGCAACGTTTACATTCTTATGGTTGCAAGTCAAGCCATCCTAATGTGATTCAGACTACAAGCAGCATTCAGCACTCAGAACAAGTTTGACACCCCTGCCTAGCTCCTCCTCTGAATAACAGTGTCCCCAAGAAGCTGAAATTCTGAAGAGAGTAGCCCTTACGGCCTCCTGTTTCCTCCTAGAAGGAGAGTATAAAAGCAATAGTGTGGACAGCCCAGGAATGTGCACTTTGAATGCCTTTGCAGCATAGGGAGACTGACTATAGGGTGGTACCGCAGGAGAAAGGGAGCTAACTCCATTTAAACCCTGCTTAACATGGGGCTAGACTCCATGTGTAAGGAATCAGCAGAAGGAAAGGAATTGTGGCTTACCTCATCTAGGAAAGGCTGGCAGTCAGACAATGTGTCACACCTCCTCTCTGCATGGAGGCAAGTCAGACAAGAGGGACTACCCATTGCTGGACTGCCAGGCCTTCTAGAAGCACAAGAGAACCACCATGAAGCATTGGGCCCCAACACAGTACCCCCTAGACAGCGCTTCGCTCACCTTATCTGTTTATGCATTTGACTCCCTTGTGCTTAGTCCTAGATTAAGCTGTTTGTAGTAGGAACCTAACATCTTTGCAGAATCCCTAGCATACACAAAAGAGACTGTTATATAAATGAAAGGACTAAGTTAGAGACCGCGACAGAGTCCTGTGGCACCTTATAGACTAACAGACATATTGGAGCATAAGCTTTCATGGGTGAATACCCACTTCAAACATGCGTCTGATGAAGTGGGTATTCACCCACGAAAGCTTATGCGCCAATGTGTCTGTTAGTCTATAAGGTGCCACAGGACTCTGTTGCTTTTTACAGATCTGGACTAACATGGCTACCCCTCTGATAAGTTAGAGACAGATACAGACTAGATACTCTAGACAGTCCAGCAGAAATGGGAGTCAACTGTTTTTTTTTTTTCCTCCTCTCTCCTTAAAACACAAACCTACTCTGGACTTATGAACATACTCCTACGTAGCAGTGGTTGAATGCAATGTGCAGTAGATTATAGAGTAGCTTTAGTCATTCACGCTGCAATACTACATGAACTTTTATGCAAAGCAAGTACTTTGCAGAGTGCTTAGAGACCCTTACATCCAACATTTACTTAACTGGGTGGGAGGTTATGATTTTATGTGCAATAAAACAGCAGCATCAAGAGGTTAAATGACATACCCTAATGACGGCAAGTCAGAGGCAGCTCTCCAAGTAGAACTGAATTCTCAGCTCTCTGATCTAGGTGCTAGATCAGATCAGTGCTCTGGAGTTGCACCGTCATGCATCTTAACGTGTGCTCAGTTTGTGAAGCACATACTGAAACTCTTAAATCAAGTTTTTCCTTCAGACAGACAAGTCAGCAGAGTCACTCCAAATGCGACCTTCTGAAGTTTCAGTCCTATACTCCGGAAGTGGTGCGTGCAGTTCTCTAGTTGTATTATTTGGCCACAAGAGAAGCTGCAATCATGTACATTTACATTCTGGCCAGTAGCATGTGCATTCCCAGATCACTCCTGCCCTTGTGTAAAAAGTGCACAGATGTTCAGGTGAGGGTATAGCGGACCTGTAAGCTCTGCCCTAGAATGCCCCTCCTAGCTGGTAGAGCAGGCTTGGGAGTGAGGATTAGAACATCAGAACATAAGAAAGGCCGTACCAGGTCAGACCAAAGGTCCATCTAGCCCAGTATCCTGTCTGCCGACAGTGGCCAATGCCAGATGCCCCAGAGGGAGTGAACCTAACAGGCAATGATCAAGTGATCTCTCTCCTGCCATCCATCTCCACCCTCTGACAGAGGGAGGCTAGGGACACCATTCCTTACCCGTCCTGGCTAATAGCCATTAATGGACTTCACCACCATGAATTTATCCAGTTCTCTTTTAAACCCTGTTATAGTCCTAGCCTTCACAACTTCCTCAGGTAAGGAGTTCCACAAGTTGACTGTGCGCTGCGTGAAGAAGAACTTAATTTGTTTTAAACCTGCTGCCTATTAATTTCATTTGATGACCCCTAGTTCTTGTATTATGGGAATAAGTAAATAACTTTTCCTTATCCACTTTCTCCACATCACTCATGATTTTATATACCTCGATCATATCCCCCCTTAGTCTCCTCTTTTCCAAGCTGAAAAGTCCTAGCCTCTTTAATCTCTCCTCATATGGGACCCGTTCCAAACCCCTAATCATTTTAGTTGCCCTTTTCTGGACCTTTTCTAGTACCAGTATATCTTTTTTGAGATGAGGAGACCACATCTGTACACAGTATTCGAGATGAGGGCATACCATTGATTTATATAAGGGCAATAATATATTCTCAGTCTTATTCTCTATCCCCTAACATCCTGTTTGCTTTTTTGACCGCCTCTGCACACTGTGGACATTTTCAGAGAACTATCCACGATGACTCCAAGATCTTTTTCCTGACTTGTTGTAGCTAAATTAGCACTCGTATTGTATGTATAGTTGGGGTTATTTTTTCCAATGTGCATTACTTTACATTTATGTACATTAAATTGTTGGGAAACAAGAATTTCCTCTTGCATGTTTTACTAGAGTGCATGGGCTCTGATCAGAAGAGTTTTGCCTTGTTTTTAGATACCTCACACTAGACCTGCATGACTCAAATACTGCTCTAAATAGATCACTGACCTACACTCATTTGGGCATCTTGACTTTGTGTAGCTGAAGGGATTTAGTTCCAAAGTTACTCTTGGGGGGGAGGGAGATAGGAAGAACAAAGCTTCAACCCAAAAGGAAAATGCAGGACCATTAAAGCACTATAAGGATAGGCCCCTGTTCTTTCTTCAGTATTACAATGATCTGCTTAGTTTGAAGAACACCAAATGACTGAACGTTTAATTGAGGTCACCAATTATTAGAAATGCTGAGACTTGTCCATGTGATGTAAATGTTGTTCGCTTGACTACCTTACTCAAAGCCTGCTGGCCTAGAGAGAAGAGTTAGGAGAAATGGGATTTTTGGGTGAGCTGTGGAGCACAGTACTCCATGGAGTTGCTATGGAGAAATTCCCTCAGAGAGGCCTGGAAAGGACGCAGGGGATCAATGGAATTTAGTGCGTCGTGACGAGGTTTTACCTTCCTTTGCAGACTCGGAAAGCTTTTCAAACTTCTGACAGCAGTCTTGCTGGTGTGCTTCTGCCAGTCTGACATCTTTGCTTTTCAATCTAGCTTTGTCCAGGGCTTTGTTTGAATTTTCATAGTCCGCAAGACTCCGCGTACGTCTGTATAGGAGATCCTTTAGTAATTTAAAAAAAGGAGATTAGATGCGGTTGATACAAATAAGAGTAACATCCAGAGAAATTGGTGCTGGATTCTGAGCTTCGGTTGCCGAGTAAGGCAAGCAATCAGCCTCATACAAACACTGTACTTCTAAGCCAACAGAGCACTTGATCCTACCTCTTAGAAGCATAAAACGAAGCTGAAAGTAGCTTTGCAGTTCAAAAGCAGCTATCTATGGATGCCTATAATAGATGCTCCAGGAAAGTCACTTTACACTTATTTAAAGCCACACAAGAGTTTTAAAACGTGAAGCCATTGTCCCCTCAGCTTCATCCAAGCCAATTTAATCCACCTCCTTAGAGCCCTGGGGTTGCCTGTCCTTCCTTACAAGCATTCATATCCTGAACAGAATACTTCTGCTCAAGGGGGGAGGAAGAAATTAGGCAGGACTTTCTGCAGCTATTAATGTCACTCTTGAAGCACCCAAAGATACACTAGCACTGTATTTACACTAATCTAGAAATACTTACACAAAACAGTGTTCTGGAAAAAGAACAGTTCTAAGGCATCAACAATGCCCTGTAAAACTACTAAAGATACTGAGGCCACTGTTTGAGGGGCTAGAGTGTTTGGATTGCATTTCTCTGAATGATCCAATGCAGTAACACTTATTATACTCTAGACACACCATGGTACAAGCCTGATGCAAACCACAGCTATGCTAGGGTTGCAAATAGTGCAGATGGAAACATCTTCTCCAGCCCAGCATGGCACCCTCCTTTGTAACAGCACCAGTATGATCAGAATGGAACACTGACCAGCAATAAAGTTTGCTCTTGAAGGTACATAGAGGGTCCCACCATAAACTTGATCTAATGGAATCTGAACTCAAGTTCCTACCAAATCCATGACAAAGCAATGAGAAGTGGTAGGAGGCAGGTGCCATTTTTAATCTTAAACATAAAAGGGTGTTGTTTCTGAAAAAAAAACTTAGCATTGAGTTCAAGTCTCTCTCCATTTAGGTCAGTGGGTTTACCATTACATGAATGGGAGCAGCATTAGGACTACATGAAGCACTTCTGAAAGTCCCACCCTCAAGCTTTATGGGAATGGTGACGGCTCATGGTATATCTACACAGCAAAGAGAAACCCATGGCTGGCAAGGGCCAGCCGATGTGGGCTCACGGGGCTTTTATTGCAGTGTAGATTTCCAGGCTCCGGCTGGAAACCAAGTTCTAGGACCCTCCAGCTGCGCAGGGTCCCAAAGTCTACATAGCAATGAAAGCCCTGCATGCCCAAGTCCGCTAGCACAGGCCAGCCACAGGGTTATCTTTGCTGGGCAGACATACCCTCAGGGGACTTGGGACATAAGAACAGTCATACTGAGTCAGACCAATGGTCCAGCTAGCCCAGTATCCCGTCTTCTGACAGTAGCTAATGCCAGATGCTTCCAAGGGAATGAAGGGCAATCAAGTGATCCATCCCATCACCCAGTCCCAGCACGTGTCTGTCAGGATTGGGGACGATAGCCTTTCATGACGAAAGGCTGTTACATACTGTATATCTAACTGGAGATTGTTGTTCTTGCTTTTAATTGCAAGACTCAAGTTGGTACAGCTGCTTATGATCCGATTATCTTCTTACAAACTAAGATTTTAAAAAAATGTTGCACAACACAATCCAATAGGAAACCTGAAGGGCTTTTGAGAGACTGGAACTAAAACGGCTGGTAGACTTGACCTCCTCCCTTGGAGATCTGCTTTCTTACATTAAGTGGTAAAAAGGGAGTTTTGACTACTTGAGAGTCTCCCCCAGTTGACAATTGCTGAGTTATTTAAGCCGTCAGCTAGCAGATCCCTGCTTTTTGGGGTGGGGGGGAAGGAGGAGTGGCTTGTCAAGGGTCCCCTCAACACTTTGCTCTGAACTTCTCTACTCCGTTCTGGGATTAAAGTCCAGAAAACATGCACAGCACATCTATTTTTCCAGGGACAAGGCAGGGAAGAGACTCAGGCTGTATTCCTGGTTGTGGGTTGTGTTTTTTTTTTTTTTGGGGGGGGGGGGGAAAAACACATGCACAAGCTCATGTGCTAATTAGCAAGTTCGTAACTAACTTCAGGGAATAAATACAGGAGGAGCTTTGGCAGAGGTGGCTCACCTTTGCTGCTTCTATGTTGAGCATGTAGTATCTTAACAGTTCAGTCAGCTTTAAGTCTTCGTCTGACGAAACACGACTCTCTACCTTCTACAGAAGAAAGGAGCAGATAGGAATGACGTAACAAGAGACAATGAAACCTAGATTTACAGCGCTTCAAAGAAGCTCTTACCCTGAGTTTTTCAAAGAGCTCAGCAACTTTGAACAAGTACCTGAAAGAACAGAAAAAAAAAATTCTTACATTTCATGGAAACCTGTAATGTAGCACTTAACACAAGATGTGTTAGTACAAGAGCAGAAACCTACACAAGTTTGCATACTGGTGTAGGTGCATGTTTAGACAAGTCCTTATTTGAATGAGGAAATTAGAGTACAAGTAAGAAAATGTGTCCAGACTGAAACCAGTGAGAGAAGACAAGGCACTTTTAGCTTTAGCCTGCTATGAGAGTCTACCTAACTTGTAAGCTTTGTTCCAATGGGCTTGTCTTTATGCTCTAGAGCCACAAAGAAGTGTTTAATAATGCTTACAGGACACCTCTTTGAGGGGACATTTTGCATTGCACCACACTTATTTATGCAAGTCATTCAGGCCTCATATGCAGAATGGTTCTCCCAGGAAAAACTGGCCTGATAAATTAACAAATCACTGACTTGCATTGAGAAAAGAGCCTCGGTGCCAACAATTATAAGTCAGTGTTTGTCCAAACCCACAACCAACCAATGAATGGTATCAGTGCATTCTGGGAAGATAAGGTGCATGGGATAGCTGTCAGTAGCAGCATATAGGAAGTCTCATGTTGTGGGTGCTCCTCTACATGTGCTAAGGGCAATGTACTCTAGTGCGACCTGGTTACAGGAGCTAGGAAGAAGGAAGACTGGCCAACCTGTTTACAGGTAGTCAGGGGTCCCTTCTACACTAAAAATTCTGACATCACCAGAAGGCAGCCATGTGTCAGACTACTACAGGGTCCAGGCAAAGGACACACATGGTTAGTTACCACCATGCGTATTGGCCATGTATGGCCACATGCCACATTTACAGACAAGCTTGTCATGCACAGAGTACAAACTTAGTTATACGTTAGACAGGGCTTCTAACACATTTTGTATAACGTACAAAATGGGAAATGACTGCCTAGGAAGGAGTACTGCAGAAAGGGATCTGGGGCTCATAGTGGATCACAAGATAAATATGAATTAACACTGTTGCAAGAACAGGCAAACATCATTCTGGGATGTATTAGAAGTATTATGAGCAAGACACGAGAAGTAATTCTTCCACTCTACTCCGTGCTGATTAGGCTGCAATTGGAGTAGTGTGTCCAGTTCTGGGCGCCACATTTCAGGAAGGATGTGGACAAATTGGAGAAAGTCCAGAGAAGAGCAACAAAAATGATTAAAGGCCTAGAAAACATGACCTATGAGGGAAGTCTGGAGAAGAGAAGACCGAGAGGGGACATAACTGTTTTTAAGTACATAAAAGGTTGTTACAAGGAGGAGGGAGAAAAATTGTTGTTCTTAACCTCCAAGAATAGGACAAGCAGCAATGGGTTTAAATTGCAGCAAGGGCGGTTAAGGTTGAACATTAGGAAAAAACTTCCTGTCAGGGTGGTTAAGCACTGGAATAAATTGCCTAGGGGAGGTTGTGGAATCTCCATCATTGGGGATTTTTAAGAGCAGGTTGGATAAACGCCTGTCAGGGATGGTCTAGATAATACTGAGTCCTGCCTTGAGTGCAGGGGACTGGACGAGATGACCTCTCGAGGTCCCTTCCAGTTCTATGATTCTAGAAGGCTAAAAACTTGGTCAGACATTCTGTGCACCAAGAGTCCAAATCTGCTGGATTCAATTAGGATTCTATTTAAAAACATTAAGTGGAAGTGGATATGTGCCATATTGATAGCACCATTAAAAAAATAAAATAGAAAAAAAACTCTGAACACCAACACTAGAGATACTAATTACCAAGGAGGGGACCTCAGTTTATTGTGTAACAGAATGACAATTGGAGTACTCCATACAAAAGTCCAAGATCAGGTATTCACTGAACAATTAGTGGGTTTGCTTACTTTTTAGTGACTGTGGGCTCTTCAAGAGCCAGGCTGTTTAAGCAAGCTGAAGTGCTGATGTAGTCATCTGCAACATCTGCAGGAACAAGGACAATGCGGTCAGTTTTGTCTCTAGTGACATACACTGACATTACACAGAAAAGGTTTGTAAAAAGGTTTCACTTTTATGTGATCTGGTCATCTTATCTGCCTTTGCGCATGCATCCTTGATTCTGTTGTAATAGTTTACGAGAAAAATCTTCTCTTGCTCAAAGAAGTCATCCACCTCCTGAAAAGAGAATAGGATGTTAGACCGATTGCACGGCTAGAGCATTAGCAGCTCCTTCATTTACCAAGAAGTTCAGTAAGACTTTAAACCTTTGCCCCATGTTGTGAATCTGGCCATTAAGTGTCGCTACACATTTCTAGCCGCCCCTTCATAGTGTACACAATGAAACAAGCCACAGCTGCTTAAAAAGTTTCTCTAGTACAATTTTCTCTTTATGCAGAAGTGATGAGGGACCCCTAAAAAGAAGAGTCTGGTGGCAATGAATTTTCATTTTCCTTTTGACATACCTCCACCCAGCTGGGTGGAGACCTGATTCTCCAGGCCAGTGGTATGTGATGGGCAGCAATTTAAAACATGACAAAAAAAGTTCAGAAGTTATGGTTCTTACAGTCATAACTGGTATTACAGCATGTACTATAAAGTTTAGTGTTTTTACTATGTATTTAGTGCAACCAAGTTCATTAACATGGTAATCCACTTAAAAGCACAAGCAAAAGGAAGTTAGAGGCAAAATTAACACTGAGGATGGAAAGAAAAAGCTTTATCACATTCAACTCTTAATTAGTGCAGCTGCAACACACGATGCACGTGCCTCAGTTGCTCTGCACTTCAGAAGGTTGGGAGAAACACTGGAAATGTAGTATAGAGTTACCTCAACTTTTCATTGTCTACGGAAATAATTGTGCTACAACATGCTGTCCATCACTAGTCAACACCTCTCCGAGTTAGGAACACTTCAAAGATGACTAGTTCTCTACTTACAGTCAGCAGGAGCTGAACCTTTACATCTGATTTTATGGCATTTCCTTAGAAAAAGCTTAGGTCATGGGAGATTAGCATTGCTGTCTGAAGGGGCAGAGGTTCAGTGGCTGGTTCCATTATTCTAGTGCAGGGGTCTCCAACCTTTTTATGCCCAAGATCACCTTTGAAATTTAAGGGCAACCCAAGATCTACCCCATCCCTTCCCTGAGCCCCCACCCTGCTCACTCCACCCCCACGCCCTCCATCACTCCCTCCCCCTGACCCTCACTCACTTTCACGGGGCTGGTGGATTGGAGGTGGGGTGCGGGCTCTGGGCTGGGGCCAAGGGGTTTGCAGTGTGGGAGCGGGCTCTGGGCAGAGCCTGGGGCACAGTGTTGGTGTGTGGGGGGGGGGAGAAGATCAGGGTGCTGGCTCTGGGAGGGGGTTCAGGGCTGGGGTGTGGCCTCCCACTGGGCAGCACTTAGCTCAGGCATCTCAGTGAGGCTAAGGCAGGCACCCTGTCTGCCCCAGCCCCATGCTGCTCCCAGAAGGGGCCAATGTGCTTGGGGGGTGGGAAGAAGAGGAAATGTGGCTCTGCGCACTGACCCTCTCTGTGGGCACCACCCCCAAAACTCCCATTGGCCGCAGTTCCCCAGCCAATGGGAGCTGCGGGGGCAGTGCTTGCAGGCAGTAGTCCCCTGATCTCCCCCCACCCCCTACTTCAGTGGGATGTATTGGTTTCTGGAGCTGAGTGGAGGCATTCTAGTACTATTAGATATGCAGAAGTTTCAGCAGACCACCACATTTTTGCTCAAGAGTTAACAACTACACTCAGAGCAGTTTCTTTGGCAGGATATTACTGGGTGACTCTTCACTGTATACTGAAGAGTTAGATGGCTTTTTTATTTTATTATTTTTTTAGGGGGTGGGGGAGTAGTGGGAGAGAAGAACCACCAAAACTGACTCCTTGGATGTCCAACTCCAGTATTTATATCCTTGGAGCCCAGGTTTGTCAATTTCATCCCCAGCTTGCCAGTCATGTACTTCCTCTATGTAGGCAGGTTTTACCTATTCAGACACAATCAAGTGCTCTCAACTCTGCAATGGATTGGCTTAACTGATCCTTCAGACTTGATAGCAAAGATGAGGTAGGTAAGTTATTAAATATACTCTTGACAAAGCTAGGCGAAACCTGCACCAGGAATAAAGCAATCCTACATAGTAGAAAGCAAGAGTGAAAAGGGATCTGATTGAAGGGGAGCAAATCATCTTACCTTCACTCCAGAGAAGAGGACTTCATCAGCACTCTTTACCATGCTTTTTAAAAAGCCACCAAACATTTCTTTGGTATTTTTTCTCCGAACACTGAGCTAAAACAACAAACGTTTTAGGGGAGTAAGAAGTAACTCAAAGACATGCTTCAAGTTTAATGTTGTACTGGTGTTGTCATTGCACCATACAAAGTGATGTTTGTATTGCGCTAACTTCTAGGTATATTTTAAAAGTGACTGAATTGCAAGTTTCCTCTAGAATTCCCGTTTTCAAGTTATAGCACCAGAGAGGTCTTCTTGTAATGAAGGGACTCTTGTTAGAAACATGGGAGTTAACTTTTTCTTTGTGCTGAATTCATTTATGAACAAGGATGTTATAACAGTCTTTCCCACAGCTGCAAGTGCATTAGAAGTAAGGTGCATTTTAACAGCTTCTATTTAATCTCTCTGAATAAAGAGGGAACATACAAAGCAGAGATGCTGTGTAATGGACATGTTTCTCCAGCTGTAAGGGCTGTTGTGTAAGACAAAGGATTTGAGGTGCACAGGCTTTTCTGAAGCTGAATTTTATCAGCTTAGATAAAAGAAATCCCTTTAGCAAAAATGTAAGTACATTTTTCTTTAAAAATAATCCTACTTAAAATTGGTTCTGAATTATGATAACCTCTGTTAAGGCCTATCATTAATGTAATGCTTAAAACCAAGAATATTTGAGACGTATGTTTGCTGCTGAAGTCTTCAAGGAAGTCACTGGCTAAGCACCTGGAATCAAAGTTTGTTGAAGGGCTAACCCAGCTTAGCAGTAGCCTCTTCTGCAGAGAGATTATTTTCTTCATTTTTGTGTATTCAACTAGTTCAATTCAATTACTGGTTTATTCAAAGTGGAGAAACCAAGTGGGGGTTGATAGCTTGTTCCCCGCCCATCTATAGAAGTGGGTATGGGACCGAGATCTACAAGGTCTAAAATCTTGAAGGACATGACGACCAAAAAGTCAATTCGATTCCCTAACTACACTTGAATAAGTTCAAAATGTTTTTAATTTATGACTTGCTTATTTTTTTTCTTACATATTCAAAATATTTAAAGGGGTTTTATTTAATTAAAGCATTTTTAAATGCTGTTTATGCATTTTAAATCTAATTCCAAATTTCCAACTAAATGTAGTTTGACACAAATCATGATCTAGTGCATCCTCCTAGCTAGCAAAAAGTAATACCAAATTATATCACCCATGAGAATCAGCCTCTTTTGGAAGACAACTGAAAGGGACACATGCAAAACAAGATTTGAATCAGTGATTTAAATCCGTGTTACCCGTTTGCCAATTTAAGTCCTAATTTAAAGTCAGCGTTTTAAGTCAATCGAGCCTGGTTTGTATGTTGCAATTTATCTTTTGAGGCAGTGATATTTCTGTCATGGATATAGACACACACACACCCCCCCCAGAAAAAAAAAAGCTTTGAGTGAGATGGAATTTTTGGCCCTAGGATATTCTTTGAGACGTTGATTGCTCAATCCTACATAGATAACAGCATGAACCACTGGTTCTCAAATTTTTGTACTGGTGACCCCTTTCACATAGCAAGCCTATGAGTGCGACCCCCCTTATAAATTAAGAACACTAATATATTAAACACCATTATAAATGCTGGAGGCTGACAGCTCATGACCCCTTGAAGGGTCCTGACCCCCAGTTTGAGAACCCCTGGTATAAACCCTATGTAGGATTGTGTGTTTAGATTAGAATTTGCTGTAGTTGTAACAAAATTGATAAACGAGTTCATGGAAACTGACTGCATTCTTAACATCCTGTCCCAGAAGTTCAGAGGAAATGGAGAAAGATTCCTTACATCCTGGTCATACTCTAGGAAAACATGGAAGTTGCGATCTTTGTTGAGCACAGGATGAGAAGAAAGTCGCTGAAGGAAAACTTCATGTGATGACACAGTCTTCTTAAAGACAGCAAGGTATTCACTGGAAGATCAAGGGGAAAAAAAATCTCAAAGTTAAGCACTGATGAAGACGTGTAGTCTGTACCCCCTGCTTCACTGCACAAAGTGTTGCTCTGACAAAAATAATTTAACGCTTCAGGTTTTGGCCTCGTGCTTCTGAACAAGCATTCCTGTCTCCACCTGGCCATTTCCAGTATATTTTAGAATTCACACAGTGATGGCCAAAAGATGTCTTATGAAGGTTAGAGAAACAAGCTGGGTGGGGTAATCTCTTATTGGACCATCTTTTGTTGGTGAGAGACAAGCTTTCGAGCTACACAGAGCTCTTCTTCAGGGCTGGGAAAGGTACTAAGATTGTTAGGCATTTATATGGTTTATCTAACCAAGTCCAAGACTTTCTAGAAACAGAGACCTGGTTAAAAGTGTTATGGTGAGGTTACACCTCAAGCCAGAGCCTTATTTTAAACAGGGTTGGTGCTAGCATGCAAGTAGATCCTCCATCAAGATGCAGACTGTCTACACACAGCTACACCTACTTACGCTTCTAGTTCTTGCTTCATTTTTGCAAATTCCTCTTTTGTCATAGAGACTTCTCCTTCCCCAAGTTTCTGCATCTTCTCTCGGGGACCATCAAAGTCAGGCTTTGAAGGCGCTGGAGGTATCTAGTCAATATAAAATAGATGGTATTAGTTGCAAGTACCTATCACTCTGTAGTGAAGGTTCCTGGAGTTTCCATAGCTACCTTGTAAACTAATGTACCACTGCTCTTTTTACCCAGGTTTTGTGTAGTGCAGTTTGTTTGTGGATGCAATAGGGCTCATCCAGAGTGCCCACAAATCCTGTGTCATATGAGGTGGAGGCATGGGCCTGTTTATCCTGCGATCAGCATGGCTCCTGGAGAAGCCGTACTAACGGAGGCTCTCCACCAGCTGCTATCCCTGGACTCGACACTGAAGTGTCAAGTTCTCAAAAGTCCTGGCAGCAGGGTAATCAATGTCTCTCTCTCCATAAAGGCTTCTATGGGGTAAGGAATGATACCAACATGGGGGCAAATTCACTCTGCAGTACCTGCAGGATTCCAATACCGTGAGCTTAAAAGAGTGGAGGGCAGGGTATGGCAGGGTTTTCAGACAGTTCAGGGAAGATAAAAGCAAAGCTATGTTACAACTACATTGAATCTACATAGTTAAGAGCCAAGACAGAAAATACTAGCAGTATTTACTTTAGCAGGGTTAGCATCCTTACTAACTTCCTCTTAGGTGCACCACATTTTCCCATTATAAAATTCAATCCTAAGCAAAACAAACACTTACAATAAATCCTGCATACTCTTCAGTTTCAGTAAGCGTATCATGTAGCCACACAAAGTCTTCATGCTGCCTCGTAACTGAAAACTCTGGGCTTTGAAAAGTTGGCAGTGTAGTCTGGAAGAGAAGAGATACAGAAGTCCTGCTGTTTTGTAAGCTAGTGCTTTTAGAAGCAGTTTTGTTCATTAGTTTCCATAGCAAGCCCTTTTGATTAGTAAAGGCCAGACCTAATTGCCTTTTCTAATGTTGGCTAGCCCTCAGTTAAGGTGAGCCTTCTTTGCATATCTCCCTTAGCACTAAAAGGATAATTTTGTAGGAACAAGATATTCAAGTGTGCCATACCACTTTAGCTGACCAGAATTAGTGATATCTAGCTCTTAGGCCTAGTCTACACTAGGAGTTTAATTCGAATTTACCAGCATTAAACTGAATTAACCCTGCACCCATCCACACAACGAAGCCATTTATTTTGAAATAAAGGGCTCTTAAAATCGATTTCTGTACTCCTCCCTGACGAGCGGAGTAGTGCCAAAATAGATATTGGCATTTTGAATTCGGGTTAGCGTGGCCGCAATTCGATGGTATTGGCCTCCAGGAGCTATCCCACAGTGCACCATTGTGACCGCTCTGGACAGCGATCTGAACTCTGATGCACTGGCCAGGTAGACAGGAAAAGCCCCGCGAACATTTGAATTTCATTTCCTGTTTACCCAGCACAGGAGAGCATAGGTGACCACAGAGAGCTCATCAGCACAGATAACCATGCAGGCCAATAATCGAAAAAGAGCACCAGCATGGACCGTATGGGAGGTACTGGATCTGATCGCTATATGGGGAGAGGATTCAGTGCTAGCAGAACTTCGTTCAAAAAGATGAAATGACAAAACTTTTGAAAAAAATCTCCAAGGGCATGATGGAGAGAGGCCACAATAGGGACTCAGAGCAGTGCCGCGTGAAAGTCAAGGAGCTCAGACAAGCCTATCAGAAAACAAAGGAGGCAAACGGTCGCTCCGGGTCAGAGCCGCAGACATGTCATTTCTATGCTGAACTGCATGAATTCGGGGGGGGGGCCGCCACCACTACCCCACCTCTGACCGTGGATTCCGAGGTGGGGGTAATCTCATCAGCCACACCTGAGGATTCTGCAGACGGGAAGAGGAGGATGACGAGCTTGCGGAGAGCACACAGCACTCCGTTCTCCCCAACGGACAGGATCTTTTTCTCAGCCTGACTGAAGTACCCTCCCAAGCCAGTACCCAAGACCATGACCCCATGGAAGGGACCTCAGGTGACTTTACCTTTTAAAATATAAAACATGTTTTAAAAGCAAGTGTTTAATGATTAATTTGCCCTGAGGACTTGGGATCATCCCAGATAATTCATGGCAGGGGAGGAGGGGGGTTTGTTTTCTGCTGCTGAAGGTTAACAGGAAAACCGCAGCAGTCAACGGGCTTTGCTTGGTATGTGGAAAAGGAGAGCGCAAAAGCTGAAAGACAATGGCTTACCATGGCCGCATGCAAGCCGAATTCTGTTGCCCGGACCTGCATCTGTGATCTAACACCAAAGCCACAGGCACTCAATATTAAGATGGAAAATGCTACCTTGTACTGAAATCACATGTGCTATGTAATGTGAATAGTGTTGTTCATCATGAAAGATTATAAGCATTGTTCTGTAAAATGTATTCTTTTTAAAAACCTCTTTTTTCCCCATCCCTCCAGCAGCTGCAAATTTTTCAAGCCTCCCTCCTCTGTCCTGAAGGCTATCTCAGATAAGGCGGCGGAGAAAGAGGACACGGGACGAGATGTTCTCGGAAATAATGGAATGCACCCGCAATGAAAGAGCTCATTTGAACGAGTGGAAGGACATGGTATCTAAGTACAGGAAAGATGCCAGTGAATGTGAGGTCATGAGGGACGCTCGAGATGAGAGGTGGCAGGCTGCAACGCTGGGGCTGCTGCATGATCAAACGGACATGCTCCGGCGTCTGGTGGAGCTTCAGGAATGGCAGCAGGATAACAGAGTGCCGCTGCATAACCTCCTTCCCCTCCTCACCCAGATGTGTAAGAATGTGGGGGGGGGGGGGGGGAAAGCTCTGTGCACCCTCCCACTCCACCCCAGTGGACAGCCCAACCAAAAGGCTGTCATTATATTGAATTTTTTCAGTGGCCTTTTACTTCCCTCCTATCCTCCTCCCAAACCTCACCTGGGCTACCCTGTCAGTTCTCTCCCTATGTTTATAATAAATACATGATTTTTAAATGATAGTGACTTTATTTCCTTTAAAAGCAAGCTGTGATTTGAGGAGGGGAGGGTGGTTTGCTTACAGGGAATGAGTCAATCAAGGGGGCGGGTTTTCAACAAACAGAACTTTCACACTGTAGCCTGGCCAGTCACAAAACTGGTTTTCAAAGCTTCTCTGATGCTCAGCCCTTCCTGGTGTGATCTTCTAATCGCCCTGGTGTCTGGCTGTGCATAATCAGCAGCCAGGTGATTTGCCTCAGCCTCCCACCCCACCATAAAGGTCTCCCCCTTACTCTCACAGAGATTGTGGAGCGCACAGCAAGCAGCAAAAACAATGGGGATATTGTTTGGCTGAAGTCTGACCAAATCAGTAACGAGCACCAGCAACCTTTTAAAGGGCCAAATGCACATTCTACCACCATTCTGCACTTGCTCAGCCTGTAGTTGAACAGCTCCTGACTCCTGTCCAGGCTGCCTATGTATGGCTTCATGAGCCATGGCATTCAGGGGTAGGCTGGGTCCCCAAGGATACCTATAGGCATTTCAACATCCCCAACGGTTACTTTCTGGTCTGGGAAGTAAGTCCCTTGCTGCAGCCCTTTAAACAGAATAGTGTTCCTGAAGACGCGAGCATCATGAACCCTTCCCGGCCAGCCCGCGTTGATGTTGGTGAAATGTCCCTTGTGATCCACAAGTGCTTGCAGCACCATTGAAAATTACCCCTTGCGGTTTACGTACTGGGTACCCTGGTGCTCCAGTGCCAAGAGATGGAACCCATATCCTTATATCGCCCCACCACAGTTAGGGAATCCCACTGCAGCAAAGCCATCCACTATGACCTGCACATTTCCCAGAGTCACTACCTTTCGTAGCAGCAGCTTAGCGATTGCTTTGGATACTTGCATCACAGCAGCCCCCACAGTAGATTCACCCACTCCAAAATTGATTCCCGACTGACTGGTAGCTGTCTGGCATTGCAAGCTTCTATAGGGCTATTGCCACTCGCTTCTCAACTGTGAGGGCTGCTCTCATCTTGGTATTCTGGCACTTCAGGGCAGGGGAAAGCAAGTCAAAGTTCCATGAAAGTGCCCTTACGCATGCGAAAGTTTTGCAGTCACTGGGAATCGTCCTAGACCTGCAACACTATGCGGTCCCACCAGTCTGTGCTTGTTTCCCGGGCCCAGAATCGGCGTTCCACAGCTATAACCTGCCCCATTAACTGCATGATCTCCAAAGCGCCGGGGCCCACGGTTTGATAGAATTCCATGTCCATGTCCTCATCACTCTCGCCGCCACGCTGCCGTAGCCTACTCCTCGATGCCTGGTTTTGCAGGTTCTGGTTCAGCATAAACTGCACGATAACGCGCGAGGTGTTTACAATGTTCATGATTGCTGTCTTGAGCTGAGTGGGCTCCATGCTTGCCATGGTATGGAGTCTGCATTGTTCACCCAGGAAAAAGGCGTGAAACAGTTGTCTGCTGTTGCTTCCCTGGAGAGGTGGGAGGATATACCCAGAACCATCCATGACAATATTTTTGGCCCCATCAGGCATTGGGATCTCAACCCACAATTCCAGTGGATGGAGGAGACTGCGGGAACTAAGAGATCGCTACCCACAGTGCAGTGTTCTGGAAAATAGACACTCACCCTGGTACATGGACGCACACCGCTGAATTAATGTGCTTAGTGTGGCCACATACATTTGACTTTATACAAGCCATTTCCAAAATTTGATTTATATAAATTCAGATTAATCCTGTGGTGTAGACATACCCTTATATAATGCTTTCAGCAGTAGATCACAAACTTTAGAAAAAATGAGGCAGGTATTATCCCCATGTTACAGATGAAGAAACAGAGGCATGGGGAGGTTAATTTCAATCCACCATTGCTTAGCAAAGCTAAGAGTGGCAGTACTGATCTGTCTGGAGACTCAAGCCAACAAACCTGTATCAGTTACTTGGGTTCCATTTGGACAGTTCTCTTCCCCTTCCTAAGGTGTAAATGTATAAATAGGCAGGACCGAAAAGAAAAAAAAATTTGAAGAGCAATTAGCAAAAGATAAAAAACAAACCACAGCAAAAAATTGTGCAAGTGCATCAGAAGCAGGAAGCCTGCCAAACAATCAGTGGTCCCACTGGACAATCGAGGTGCTAAAGGAGCACTTAAGGAAAATAAGGCCATTGTGGAGAAGCTAAGTGAATTCTTTGACTCACTTATCTCTGCAGAGGATGTGAGGGAGATTCCCACACCTGAGCCATTCTTTTTATGTGACAAATGTGAGGAACCATCTAAGATGGAGGTGTCAGTAGAGGTGGTTTTGGAACAGATTGATAAATTAAACAGTAATAAGTCACCAATACCAGATGGGATTCACCCAACAGTTCTGAAGAAACTCAAATATGAAGTTATAGAACAACCAGGGTACATAACCTATTAATTAAATAAGCTTCTGTACCAGATGACTGGAGAATAGCGAACACCAATTTTTTAAAAAAAGGCTCTAGAGGTGATCCTGGCAGTTACAGTCAGTAAGCTGAATTTCAGTACCAGGCAAATTAGTTGAAATTATAGTAAAGAACAGAATCAGACACAAATGAACACAACTTGTTGAGAGAGTCAACACTGCTTTTGTAAAGGGAAATGCCCCACCCATCTACTAGAATTCGGGGGTGGGAGGCAACATGTGGATAAGGGGGAATCCAGTAGATACCACGTACTTTGACTTCAGAAAGTTTTTGACAAGGTTCCAAACCAAAGGCTCTTAAGCAAAGTAAGTAGTTATGGGATAAAAGGAGATGGTCCTCTCATGGATCAGTAACAGGTTGAAAGACAGGAAACAATGGGTAGGAATAAATGGTCAGATTTCAGAATGGAGAGGGGTAAATAGCTGGATCTTCAATGGATCTGTACTGGGACCAGTGCTGTTTGAAGTATTCAGGTAATTTTATGAAAACAGTAGCAAACAATGGGATGGCAAAATCTGTGACACCACAACTACTCAAGATAGCCAAGTCCAAAGCACACTGAAGAGTTAAAGGAATCTCAAACCTGTAACTAGGCAACAAAATGGCATATGAAATTCAGTGTTGATAAACGCAAAGTAATGCACATTGGAGAACATAATCCCAGTTATACATACACACACAATGACGGAATCTAAATTAGCTGTTAGCACTCAAAAAAGCCCTTGGAGCCTTTGTGGATCGTTCTCTGCAAACATCTGTTCAGTGTGCAGCAGCAGTCGAAAGACTGAACAGAATGATAGAAACTATTAGGAAAGGGATAGCTAATGATCAGAAAATATCATAATGCCACTATATAAATCCATGGCATGCCCACATCTTGAATACTGCATGCCGTTCTGTTGCCTGATCTCAGAAGAGACCTATTAGAATTTGAAGAGGTACAGAGAAGGGCAGCAAAAGTGATTAAGGATATAGAAAAGCTTCCATACAAGGAGAGATTAATGAGACCAGGACTTTTCTGCTGGGAAAAGAAACAACTAAGGGGAGATATGATAGAGGTCTACAAAATCATGACTGATGTGGAGACAGTAAATAAGGAAGTGTTATTTACCCCTTCACATAAGAGCCAAGGGTCACCTAATGAAATTAATAGGCAGCACATTTAAACAAACAAAAGGGAGTACTCTTTCACACAATGCACAGTCAACCTGTGGAACTCCAGGAGAATGTTGTACTTTCGGCCTTCACAACTGGGCTCAACAAAAGAATTAGACAAGTTCATAGAGGATAGGTCCATCAATTGCTATTAACCAAGATGGTCACAGATGCAGCCCCATTCTCTGGGTGTCCTTAAGTCTCTGACTGCCAGAAGCTGAGAGTGGATGACAGGACATGGATCACTCAATTGCCTTGTTCTGTTCTCTCCCTCCGGGGCACCTGGCATTGGCCACTGTTGGAAGACAGGATACTGGGCTGGATGGACCATTGTTCTGATCCAGGATGGCCTCATGGTTAAGGCTTGCAGTGTTTTTAAATGAAAGCCTAAAATCCAGGAGTTAATCGTATAGGCCCATTTGACAACAGGATAAGTTTCCTACTTGCCTCATTCAAGTGGATTTTAAGCCTGCGTGTGTGTATATTAACCAGCTTCCCCTTTCACCATGAACTTACCTTAGTATGTACAGTGAACTTTACTTTGTCTTTTTCACTCAGGGCATCCGGGATGTCAATTTGGAGGGAAGGATCAATATTCAGATCCACAGACACAGCCCTCACCTGAAACACAAGTTAAAAAGTATTTAAGCCTAAAGTCAGAAGTCAAAATTAGTCTGACTTGCCAATAATCTAAAACTGAAAAAGAGACCGTGAACAACCAGAAATTCTTAATACCTTGAAAAGATTCAAATCTTGAGACAGATGTGTCATGGTCATACCTAACTGTACGCGTCAGCTGAAGGGATGCAGAAGAACTACAAGCTTCCTCACACTCTAAACACATAGCAAGAAGCTTTTGAACTTGGAGTTAAGTTTAAACAGACATAATAAGTAGCCTTTTGAAGAGTCCTTAAAGGTACCTGTAAAGGGTTTTCAGAAGCTTGGTTTGCACCTTGTATCTATAAAATAAAAGGCTGTTTTCAAGTTTTCCCTGCTGGTTTAACAGGAATAAAGTCTGTTCTTCCCAGATTTTGTTGGAGGTCTTGGGGCAGGGACAGAGGCACACAGCAGCACCACAGATGTCTGTTAAGGTCTTGCATTTTTAACTTAAAGTCAGGGGTGTTGAAGCTTGGAGGTATCGTTTCTTTCAATAGTCAACCACCAATAAGTTTTAAAGACGTATTTACAAAAAGAGCAAGTAATTAGAAGCACCTTCCACCATTGCTCGGTTTCCAGTCTTAGGATGTCAATTGACTAGTTTTCTCGTCACTGTAGAAACAAGACTTTTTTTTAAATCAAAAATAAGCTGAAGAAACTGAACCTCAAGGGTCTTTGCAGGTTATCAGAGAGCAAACGAAGGCACAAACCCAGTTGTGCTTTTGGAGCTCACTTTTTTAAAATGCGGTAGTTAATATTAAATTGGTCTTTGGAAGACCGGCAGATCCAAAGTTAAGGTTCCATTTAAAAGGCAGATGTTTGGGGTACAGAAGTCAGGTAACTAACTCGGCCCCATACTAGCACTTCCCCATCTTGAGCCATTTTTTCCCAACCTGCAGTCCTTTTGGTCTCTACTTTTCCTTAAAATTTCAGTTTACAGTCTTTAGCTCTTTTGTGAGCATCCTGCATTTGGATAAACAGACTACCTGTACCATCTACCATAAGCTACAATAAGTATGGAGTACAGAAGTCTGTTTCTTCTTCTTGCCACCCTTCTCATACCACAGAAGTGCCCCCTTCAGCTGCTCAGCTTCACACTTCCCATTCACTGAGCCATTCCGCCCCCCCCCAGCACCCCCCACCCCGCTTAATCAAACAAGCCCTTCACCAACCCCAACATTTTTATTATTAAAAAAATTAAGATATTTAAGTCTGGTAACTAACCGAATATGTGCTTCCCACCATTTTGCTTGCATCTTTTCACCTGCCCTTTCCAGAGTTTCTTTCCTTTGAGGCTATGTCTACACTGGCAATTGAACGACAAAACTTGTGTCTTTCAGATGTATCCCGCCCTCCTGGAAAGGCAAAAGTTTTCCCGTGACAAGCACCAGCGTGAACAGCACGTTGTTGGCAGAAGCGCTCTCCTGCCGAGAACGCAAACACCACTCATTGGGGGGTGGAAGTTGTGTCAGCAGGAGAGCCAACAAACAGCGGCTATACGGCGTGACTTTTAGCGGCACGGCTGTAGCAACGCAGCCCTGTCACTAAAAGCTGTGTAGTGTAGACCTAGCCTAAGTTGTAAAGCAGGGATGGTCACAGCATCTAGCACACTGCCCATCCCACCACTCAAATCCTCATTAGCACTTTACTGTGCCACTGCAAAATATGGTTCTGGTCTGTACATGAAAAGTCGAGTTAATATGTAATTCCACAGCCACCACCTTTCAAGTCAGAGGCAGTGCTCTGCTCTAGGACAAGATTGAAATTTATAGGCCAAGCTGTATGGAAATATGGAGAGCCAATTATACAAGTCTTTCCAAAAAGACTGGCCCCCACAACTCAGATATCTGAGAAGTATGCCACAAATCTTCCATAAATATTGTACATGAGGATTGGGATGCAATTTATTTCAGGCAGTTTTGTTTTGGCAACTTCCCTTAGTTCTTCAGAGATTAGGGTCACACCATGAAGATGAGAGTTTGAAGTCTTATAACAAGATTCATACACAAATTTAAAGATATGTCAGTTTGATTATTAGGGCCAGGAACAAGGTCCACAGGTGGCCAGGCAAGAGATGCAGGAAGTATTATAGCATCTCAATTTAAGCTTGCTTTCAGAACACCCTGCACTGAGCTCTCAGATGCAGTTAGTTACATCAGGTTTTAGATAGCAGGCTGATGAAAGGTGCTTTGGGTACTAAAGGTAATAGAGGAAGAGGCTGTTTGGGCCCCCTTCACAGCTTAGGAAAACCTTCCAAACCTTCATATTATTTTAATTGCCCTCTCCTCTGTTACAAATTCAGACCTTGCTGTCTACTGCTGAAAGACCATTGCTAACTGGAGGTCTGGCAGGTTTCTATCACCACAAGTACCATCAGGAGTGGAAGCAAGGGGTGAGGATGTGATTTTATAGTCCTAGAACTATTTACCTGACCACTTCGAGGAATGATCTATTAAAGGATTTGGGGGTGGTTGAATCTAAGGGCTAAGAGTGCTCTAAGACTATGGAGCATCAACAGAACAGGAGAGGACAGACTTCACCTTCCAGATGTTTTACAATTTGTGGCTTTTTTGTAGTTAAGTCCAGTCTCAGGCCTGTACCATACACCCTACAGCAGCAAAGGGAGCAATAAAGCTAGTTTTTCCCTCCTCCTTTCCAGGACACTTTTCCATTTCCATGTAACATTTTAGCACCAGGCACCATTTTAGCTGTGCCAATTTGCTTAGCAGCTGAATAGCCGACTCAGCTGGTAGAGCAGTGGGCTGTAAATGCTAGATTCCTAAGGCCATAATCTCAGACATTCTTTGAGAGGACAAAGCCCAAGGTTTCCCCACTCAAAAACAGATTAAACTTCTCCCCACACTGCACACCAACACCCGACAGAAAGAGGCCAGATTAGTGTGCAGGGACTGTAACAGTTCAACACACCCCCACCCACCCACACACCCAGGCATGAGGGGCATGTTGCTCTCTCGTTTTAAAGAGAGGCACATACAAAAGCAAATTTCCTGCTGCTTAGCCTAGTTTTGGGTTTTTTTGCCAATTTAGGCTCAGCAAGCAGATCACGGGAGTAGTCTCTACACCAGGACAAACAGGAATAGCACATTACTGTAGTAGCTTTTTGCTGGGTTTACAGGTTACAGATGCCTGCACATTGTGAGGTGAAAGCTCCTGCAGGCAAGTCAGACACAAATGTTATTAGCCAGCTGTAGTCCTCATTTGTAGTTCAGTAACATCTCAGGGCCTCAGCCTAATCAAATTTGGGCCCCAGCTGTGGTATAGACTACCACCGAGAGTCCCTGTCCTCAGAGAGCTTACAATCTAATTAGATATTAGAACCAGGGCTGACGAGAGGGGGGAAACTGGTACAAGTTACCGGGGCCTGGCAATCCGGAAGGGGGTCTGGGGCCCGGCTTCCCCTCCTCAGCCCTGTTTAGCCAGTCTACCCTTGCTGGGGGGCCCAAAAATTTTTTCACTGAGGCCCGAACCTGCTCTCGGCGGCCCTGATTACAACAGAAGTATTCCCCCTTTTAGACCTTGGAAAACTGTGCCCGAGAGGTTAAGTGACTTCCTGTGGTGTGACCTTGGGTAAGTTTGTGGCAGAGCTGGTAATTTAGCCCAACTACTTAGCCACAAGGCTATACTTCTTTAAAAAAAAAAAAAAGAGGATTCTGAACACATCAGCGCCAGGAAAGAAAGCAACACTCCAACACTGTAGCAGTTCTGCAGCAGATGCTCTTCCAAATGTTGACTTCCACCCACAATGCACTAATGAGAGAGTCAAAAAGGGGACCTGACCGTGTCCTGTCAGATCTACTGACCCAACACCTAAAATCCAGATGCTGTGAGCGGGGGAGGCCATGGGTCATCACCGACTCCAGCCCCTACTCAGCCAGGGCCACCTCCAACTTTTGTTGGGCAGCTGCAGTTCCCAGCCCTGTCTCTGCAGGCAAGTCCCTCCTGACCTGGGCAGCAGCAAATGATGGTGGGGTGGGGGTAAGAGTGGACAGGGGTGGGGCTTCAGGGAAAGAAGCAGGGCAGGGGAGGTTCCAGCACTCCTACTGGAATGTCTGGTTTTTAAATATTACCAAGTTGGCAACCCTAGCGCTTCCCCTGCCTTTCATTCTGTAGAATAGCAAGGAAGGGGTATTAAAGTCACCTTGCCCTACCATGCCCTTTTAGGAATGGAAGGATAAAAAGGTTAACAGAGAAAGCTTGTACAATCAGCCATTATGCAGCAAAACACCCAAGGGCTCACTGCCCCATAAAGCCAACCTATATGGAAGTCTGACCATTTCATGTCCGTAATAGTCACAAGACCATTTATTTTAAAGCTAGACATGAATTTGTTTTTTACTGAACACATTTGAGGTACATAAATGAGATGTAGGATGAGAGTTTTAAGGTCCCCATTCTTATTTTTTCAGGCTAATCTGTTAGAGGGCCTGTCTCCAAGCCACTTATAGGCACTGTCTACAGATGATGTACTACTCTAAGAACGGTTTGGTTCCCCCTAGTATCACCCTGCTACTGTCAAGTGCTCCAACACATGGTCTAGATCAGGGGTAGGTAACCTATGGCATGCATGCCAAAGGGGGCCCGTGAGCAGATTTTCAGTGGCACTCACACTGCCCGGGTCCTGGCCACCAGTCTGGGTGGACTCTGCATTTTAATTTAATTTTAAATGAATCTTAAACATTTAAAAACCTTATTTAACTTTACATACAATAGTTTAGTTATATATTTTAGATAGGGTTACCATACGTCCGGATTTTCCCGGACATGTCCGGCTTTTGGGGGCTCAAATCCCAGTCCGGGGGGAAATCCCCAAAAGCCGGGCATGTCCGGGAAAATCGGGAGGCTCGGCCGGGGCCTCTTTGTCCGGGGCCGGGGGCATGGTGCCGGGCTGGGCTGGGCGCGGGGCCGGGGTCCGGGCCGGGAGCCGGGCCCGCGGGGCTGGGAGCCGGGGGCGCGGTGCCGGTCTGGGCCCGCGGAGCCGGGTCGGGGAGCCGGGCCGGAGCCGGGGGCTGGTCGGTCGGGGCCGGCACCCCAGGGCCCCAGCCGACCCAGGCTGGAGCCGCGGGGGAGGGGAGGATCAGCCTGGGCCGCGCCTCCTCCCCCCGCCCCCCTTACCTGCTTCAGGCTTCCCGCGAATTAAATGTTCGCGGGAAGCAGGGAGGGGGCGGAGACTTTGGGAGGGGGCGGAGTTGGGGTGGGGGTGTGGGCGGGGCTGGGGCCCGGGGGAGTGTCCTCCATTTGGAGGCACAAAATATGGTAACCCTATTTTAGACTTATAGAAAGAGACCTTCTAGAAACATTCAACTGTATTACTGACACACGAAACCTTAAATTAGAGTGAATAAATGAAGACTTGGCACAGCACTTCTGAAAGGTTGCTGACCCCTGGTATAGATACTGTTTGGCTTAAATTTGCCTTCAACAACTGAGTACCAGGAGTCTGAACTGTTGTATTGTCCATGTAGGGCAAGTAGTCCTCCTACTCTCCCAGAGTGCACTAGTGCAGGGTTCTCAAACTGGGGATTGGGACCCCTCATGGGGTCATGCAGTTATTACATGGGGGGTTGTGAGCTGTCAGCCTCCACCCCAAACCCTGTTTTCTATCCAGCATTTAGAATGGTGTTAAATATATAACAAGTGTTTTTAATGTTTAAGGGGGGTCACCAGTAGAAAAGTCTGAGAACCCTGCACTAGTGGTCTTTTCAAATCTTCCAAAATTGACAGTTTCTAAGAGCTGCTTTGAACCAGAGGAAACTGCAACAGAAAGTTTGCGAGCACCACTGTTGACATAGGGGGAAGTTGATGGTTCAGAGCCCATAGCGAGTGTGGACACAAACTGTTCATGCTTCATCTGGTTCAAACAGGAGCAGCTGAAGCCTCTAACAATGACAACGTTTTCGATCAATATCTGCCTAAGTAGTTCCTGTCAGGCGGGGTCAGTTTAACTAGGTCTGACCACAGCACAGCTGTCAATCTTGTTCACTGAACCAGGGCTCAGTGCAGTCCTGCCGCACATGGAGAGAAGCACAAGCTGTTCAGCATTAGCTAACAAGGAGAGAAACGGGATTAACAGTTTTGTTTCAGTTACTGGCAAGGTATTATAGGAGTGGACCTCAAGGTGCGGACAGATTTTTAAAAGCCTACTCTTTGAGGTTACTTATCTTTGCTGTCCAAACAGGATTGACAGGCAAAACAATACAAACTGCTGAGTCTGTGAAGAGTGTGATAAGCCAAAGGAAGCAACTTCCGTTCAGCTCGTTTTCAAGGAAAATGTTGCACAACCCAGCCAGTCCTACAGTTGTGAGCTGTCATTTTAGATTATTTTGTAGGGGAAAAGTTGCAGTGAAAGGGGAGGAGAACACAAAGCCTTAGCATTAGTTGGTGACTAGAGAACATTTGCAACACATGACTCACTGTTTCACTACAGTAACCAAGAAGAGAAGTGCAGGGGTCCAAGAGAGGCTGGGGAAGAAGGGTAATGACCTGTCACTGTAGTATCTTGACTAAAGCCTATGGTTCAAACTTGTGTGGATGGTTCATTCTAAATAAAAAGCTAGTTAAGCTTTTTTAACTTAACAACAAGTTTCTCTATAGTATTTAGAGACTGAAGAAAGACTTCTTTCTGTAAAGCTAAGAGATGTTATCTACAGCTAGCTCATTCCACTGGGCAGGGACACATTCCAGGTGCATGCAATCCTGTGCTAATGAGTCACATGCCTTGATCTCCGAACCAGACATGCTAGCAATGCTACTGGCAACTTAAAGATAGGTCTGCACTAGACTTCTGTAGGTTCTCCTCTCCCCCCAAGCCAGCACAGTTAGCTGCAGAAGTACTAATGTAGACTGGAGCTTACTAGGATGTCTACAATACAGTTTCTACTGCTGGTCACACCATTGTAGCTGAATGGGCACTGAAAGGCTTACATGCCTTTTCCTAGTACAGACAAGGCTATGGAGGAGAAGTGACTGGACAAAGATCTGCATGTGAAAATATTATTTGCAGACCTACCTTGTTCAGTACACAACTTTATTTCAGCTAGCAACAGGAGGCCGTGATTCAGCCGGGGGGAGGGAGGGGTGGAAGGGGGGAAAGAGAAAGAATTAGCATGAAGGTTGTTTTACTCTTGGGCTCTAGAGACATCTAGTTATTTTCTCCTTCAAAAAAAGGGATGTGAAGACACCCAGGGACTTTTTAATCAGCATGGGGTTGCACACTCAATCTCTGTACCATAATCAAATCCTGCAGAGCTCCTTCCTGTAGAAGCAACCCGTTGCATAACTAGCATGTCATATCCCTTTTGTGCAGCTTATGCCTCAGAAAAGCTACCACCCTTCCAGTCTTGGTGGAACAGATTTTTCCTTCCAAAGTAAAGAATTCAAACATCTGATTTGAGCTGGAGTCTAATTAAGATGGCCCTCTGCCCTTAAAGCCCCAGCTAACAATGCAGAATGGGGAGCCTTTAACTTTATATTAGTCTTAACGGCGGAGAAGAAGTCTGAACTTCCATTCAAAGCCTTCTTCTCTTCCTTCCCCAACTTGTGATTGGAGTAATCAATGTATTGGTAAGAATGGGTATCATGATCCCCCATAAATCTGAGCATCAAACTTTTTTTTTTTGTTAAGCAGCAACTAGTATCTCCCCCTCCCCTGCCCCTAATGTGGGCCTTGGCTGCTTGAGAGGTCTTATGTGTGGATCATGATGTGGGGAAAGGGGGAGAAAAAAAAACACCACACAGAATAGGGACAAAAATAAATACAGGAAATTTTAAATCTTGTGTTTGTTCAGGGCCTAGCACAGCTGGGCCTTGGTTGATCACTGGGTGCTCTTCCTGGCTTCTACTGCAATACAATAAAATGCTGTGGGATTCCTTCCTTTAGTACAATTGCTCTTAACCTCAATTCTGTAAGTCTATATTTCTGACAGTCAGCTAAAGAGTAGGACGTAGCACGTTTGTCATGTATGTAGGTTAGGCAGAGAACACCCATCTTTCCCCAGTTCGTACATCACTGTGGGGCTTAGGCGTCCAGATGCCTGGTGCGAGGCCGCAGCGTGCATCCACAGAGGCAGAAGCAGGCAGCCAGGGAACTTTTACTGTAAACATTTAAGCGCAGAGGGAGTTCAAGCACCTACGTGGCTCAGCCACAGCTCAGTGGGAGTTTTGTGAATCCCAGTGGGACTAGATTCTAGGATCTAGATGCCTGAATTGGCAGATTGGTGCTTAAGTCCTTTCGTGAATCTAGCCCTAAGTGACTTGCTGATAGTCAAAAAAAGTCTGTGGCAAAGCAAGGAAATGAACCCAGGTCTCCCGTGTCCCAGACGAGCACCCCAACTACTGGACTGTGCTCTCTCAGAGGAGAGGCATTCAATGGGAAAGTCTCTCTTACCTTCCTAAAGTGCCTAGACCCCCATGATTAGTGAATCTGTTGTATTTGGGGCTGTTCCATGTGTGAGGGCTCTCAAAGACGGGACCTCAACATTTCTGCCGAACTATGAGAGCAGGTGTGGAGAAGAAAAAGGAACCTCTCCAGCACCCACTACCCAGATGGTCTGAGGGCCTCCTCCATCCAGTGAGGCTCCCTAGGGAGGGTGGGAGAGACAGCTGGAAGATATCACTTCACCCATACAGTGGCACTTTAGGCAGCTGAGTGGGTGGTGGAAGATGCTGGGACAGCTGGGCAGGAAAAGTTGCCCGAGGTAGCTGACTAGTTGCAGGGGAAGCATCTTTGCATGGCCCTGCCTGGAAAATGCCAAAGACAGCAGGCTGGGAGGATGGAAGTGATTAGTGCTAGTTGGGGCCCATGTTCACCTCCCCTTGCTACTGGTGTTAGTGTTTCCTCAGCTCCAGCATGCTGCAATCCAGTAGAGGGAGCAGCAGGTGGAGAGGCAGACGCCACCTGTAGAGTGCACTCTAGCAAGAGGGGCAGAGTTAAGGTTGCTTAGATGCCTTGATTATGTATTTCTAGGCTTTCAAGCGTTTGGACATTTTGGATAACTGAATTTCCTGGATTTGGTGATTGTTTCGGTACAGAGTGTTCATAAGTTTACCCAGAAGTAGCAATGTTCCCTCAACTCTGACTCCAGCTTATATGCTTTTTTTTTTTTAAAACCTGGTTTCCAGACAAAAAGTCAACTGGTACCATCAAGGGCAAGTGAGGCTCCCAAAATCAAATGCATTTGCCTACCATAGCTGCAAATTCAGTCTAAGCACCACATGACAAAGTCAAGTGCTTTCAGCAACCCATGTAGTATAGCTATTGTGCAAGTCCCTGAATTCTGTGATTGATTTTATACAGTACTACATATTTTTAACATTGTAGATTTTCCCAATATTAAGGATGCCAAACAATTAGATGTTATAGTTTAAGTTATTGCAATAATAAATGATCCCATCGTTTACATAACGGCTTGGCACTCTAAAGTCTCAAATAACCACATCAGTACGTTTGCTTTGCAGAACTAAGGGTAGGTCTACACTTACCCGGTAGTTTGGCGGCGAGCGATCGAACTTCTGGGTTCGACTTATCGCGTCTTGTCTGGACGCGATAAGTCGAACCCGGAAGTGCTCGCCGTCGACTGCGGTACTCCAGCTAGACGAGAGGAGTACCACGGAGTCGACGGGGAGCCTGCCTGCCGAGTGTGGACCGAGGTAAGTTCGAACTAAGGTACTTCGAACTTCAGCTACGTTATTCACGTAGCTGAAGTTGCGTACCGTAGTTCGAATTAGGGGGTTAGTGTAGACCTGGCCTTAGACTCAGCATGTGGACACTAGCAGTAAGAATATACTACCCATACTTCTGTCATCAATTTTAAGCACGTGCAAGAGCTCCCGATTAGGAAATTTAGTTATTAGCTAGGACACTGGAACAAGAGCCAATTGCTACTAAAAGTGTCAACAGGATGCATCTCATTTTATGAAGTGGCTTTGCTTTTAACCAGTTATCTTTAAAGCCACCCCTCTTTTCATGCAAAGCAAGATCACCTAACTTCAGTGAAATGTATGCTGGCTGCTAGATCTTAGAGATCGTAGCCAAGAAACAAATACGGAAGAAATGTTATGAGCAAGCTTTCACAGTTAGTTGTATTTCTATTGGACACACTATAGCACTATGATCTAGAGTTTTAAGAGAGAAAAATAAATCTCAATTCCATTTAATTTCTGATCCTCACGTTCTTTAGATGAGATTTACCTGCATCTAGTCCGGAAAACTTACTTTGAAATAGTCTAGGACATCACTAGCAGTAATCTTAATCATTAAGTGACCTGCAGATACCAATATAAATAATTCAGAAGTAGAGCTATGCTGCATGCTTCAAACACTAGGCATCCAGTTTCTGATTGCCTTTTAGTTTTACTAAGGTAACGTACTCAAACCTTCATTTACTAGAGTATATGCAGTACAAAGAAACAGAAGGTTATGCAATATTGTAAATAGTTGTGCAACCGGAATAAAGTCAGGCCACGCAAAAGTTAGTTCCAAAAGCAGCATTAGCTTTGCCACATCAGTCCTGAAATTTTAATGTGTTTTATAAGCAGTCTATTAAGTGAGGCATTTAACCAGAAAAACAGGACCATACACTACATGTGTGCAATGCATGTTAGTGTTGCTATTAATACCTTAATAGCTGCATTTCCCATTACGGATTTTAACTGGGGAAGCTTCGAGTTGCAATTACATTAATCTGTACTTTAAGCAAAGAAACTGAGGGTAGGTCTACACCAGCGGTTCTCAAACTGGGGGTTGGGACCCCTCAGGGGGGTCATACAGTTATTACATGGGGGGGTCACGAGGAGTCCGCCTCCACGCCAACCCTGCTTTGCCTCCAGCATTTATAACGGTGTTAAATATATTAACAAGTGTTTTTAATTTACCAGGGGGGTGGGTCATACTCAGAGGCTTGCTGTGTGAAAGGGGTCACCAGCACAAAAAAGTTTGAGAACCACTGGTCTACATGGGAATAAAAGACCCACAGCACAGCCATGGCTGGCCCACATCAGCTGACTGGCTCATGGGGCCAAGAATTGCTGTGTAGACAGGCGGGCTCGGTCTGGGGACTCAAAGCTCTGGGACCTTCCACCCTTGCAGGGTCCCAGAGCTCAGGCTCCAGCCTGACCCCAAATGTCCACACAGCAATTTCTCAGCCCTGGAGCCAGAGCCCTGTGAGCCTGAGCCAACTGACCTGGGCCAGCCATGGGGGTTTTTATCCCTGCGTAGACATACCCGGAGAGCAAGATGATGTTGCCCCCTGTTTAGTGTTACTATTTTAGCCTTATTTGTTAAGCACCTGAGTGAGGTGACTGGACTGAAGGGCAAACGCCCACCAGTGTTACTACTGATCCAGATTGTTCTCCAAGAGAAGTCAGAAGGGCTGTGCCCACATAGCTCTGAAGATATCCCACTATTGTAATTCCACTGACACTAGCACTAGTGGAAGTAGTGTTATTGATGGGCTACCAGTGTTTCAGGTTGAACGACATGGCAGAGTGCTGGCAGCCAAACCTATACGAATGCTCCCAGCCAGTGAGATTAAGCAGAGTGAATAAAAATCATTTTTTTAATTTAAATTTGATTTTTTTGATCAAATGTTTGAGGAAAAACCTCTCTAAAGATAGTTTTAATTAAGATACATTATAGCTCAAAGATAGCCCATCATGGAATAGGGATTATAAATTCTATAGTGCAAGACAATATATTCATGTAATGTTTAAGAAAAGTTTTGTAAATGAGTTCCAATAGTTCATGGATTAGGGACCCAATTTTATGGGGTTCCACGGGCTTCTGTATAGCTTTAGGTTAATTTTTCTATCTACCCAATGGGACTCAGTGCTCAGTCTGAAAGATACCATCAGAGATGCTTAAGTTTTGCAGTTCTCAGGACTGTGGTTTTGTGTCTCCAGAGGCAACCTGCTTGTTAACAGCAAAAATGTTTTAAAATAAATATGTAGAGGTGAGAAACAACAGACCTCAACTCTGTTGTCCCTCTGCAAATTTGTGTACAGTCAATCCCTTAGCTCTCTCTCTAAAAGTGCAAAGTTTCAAAAAGTCCAATGAATAGAAGATTGTTGGGGTGGAATATATCTGGACAAGGAGAAGAAGTCTGGAGATAAATGTGAGAAGCGAGGGACATATGCTCGTTTTATTAAAATATTATATGTTTGCTGTTGAAGAAAAAAATCCAGAATACATAATGTTGTTTTAGTTAAATAAAACAATTTAAATGTCTGTCTGGTGATGTTCTCCTCCTAAAACAGCATGGCAAGAAAATCCTCCAAATATTAATGATTAGCCTGTTGAATTGGAGATATTTATGAAGTCATTGAGAGGTGAACTCTCTCCTTCAATTACCTTTGGTAAATGAAATAACCAAACAATCATTCATTTTCTGATATAGCTGTAAAACTAATCTGAAAAGTTCTCAAAATAAAATCAGTTTAAAAATGCACAGTGTGTAGGTTTCATTTTTAGAAGGTACATCTACCTCTGAGTGGTGAAGAATATGTATTAAGGTTATAACAACCAACAAGAATGCACTTTTATGTAGAAAATGATTAAATTGAGTCTTCCTGACTAGTGATTTAAATCAATTTGATTTAAAAGTGAATCCACCCTTAGTAAAAGTGAATCCACCCTTAGATTAAGTAAAACTCACAGCCCTTCAATGTATAGAACTGATTTAACAGCAGCAGAACAGGCCCCAGTCTCGTTTCACAGCAGCTCAGGTGGAGGTTTGAGACTCTCCATCCAGTCATCAGCACTGATGGTTGAAGGTCTAGCAGCATGTAACGCCTGGCTTACAATGCGTGGGCAGATCTGCATGCAGGACAGAACCATTAAGCAATAAGAGTCTTGACTACAGTAATTGTCCAACCAGACATACTATAGCAGTTATGGATCTGTTCCAGCTATGCTAGGAGTTGTGCAATAAGTGCAACGATCCCTAAACCCTGCAGATGTTTGCAGAGCTGCTGCGTATGGGTACAAATGATGACCATGCATCACCCATTTGTGTTTCAGCGGTACAGTTCTCCAACTCAGAGAATGGGTCACAATCAACTATGACAGCCAGCCTCTTTAGACAGAGCCTATTCAAGCATTACTACAGTCAAACCCAGGTCCTAGGGTTTGGGCCTTATAACAACTGGTCCATACTACGAAGCTCCTTTCCACTCCACATGAAAATGTAACGCAGCCAGCACCAAGCAGGGAGAAAGCTGCTGAGTAGGGCTTACCTGCCCACCCTGCCTCTCAGCAACAGGTCCCAGTAGCCTCATCTACCAGCCGTGCTCTCTACAGGTGGAGCAGAATTTAAGAAACCTCATTTCCCCTAGAAAAGTCCTAGCAGCAGCAGCCACCAGAAGGAAGCAACTCTTTAGTCTCTAGGAGCAGCACTATTCTTGGACTGTTAGCACAGTGATGGCTCCTGCTAGGAGAACTATCTGAGCACCCAGTCACTTTCCCTCTGACACTTGCCACTCACATCCTCCACCAGTATCAACCCAGGGCATCAGGGGACTGAAATCAATCCACTTGTCCTAGAAAGGTTAACTTCTTCACCTAAAAGCACCTAGGGCATTAAAGTGTACCCAAAAAGCTACCTGCCCAAGGACTAAGCCTGCTAAGTATGACCATCACACCTACACCACCACACTACTGCTCAAGTAATATCCCCTGTAATTTAAGCCAGCAGTTCTCAACTAGGGGTCTGGGGCTCCCTGGGGGGCTGCAAGCAGGTTTTAGGGGGCCTGCCAAGCAGGGCTGACAGACTCACTGGGGCCCATGGCAGAAAGCTGAAGCCACGGGCCCCAAGCCCCACCAGATGTGGCAGAAGCTAAAGCAACTTAGCTTTGCTGAGCCACCTGTGGCATGCAGCCCCAGGCAACTGCTACCTTCTAACAGCAGCCCTGGCTTTTATATGCAGAAAAACAATTGTTGTGTTACAGGTGGTGCACAGAGTTTTTATAGCATGTTGGGGGGGGGACTTCAGAAAGAAAATGGCTGAGAACCCCTGATTTAAGCAATACAGTAACTGTCTGGTTGTGTTGCATGCCTTGCCTTCTATTTAGGGCTTATTTTGAAGTGCAACATACTGTTTGAACAGCAGAATAGAATCAGTCCTATCAGTTTCACTGGTACTTGCTAAATATATTCCTGTTCTAATATCTGACCAGCTATAAGGCAGTATGAGCACTATAGGACAGTATTTATCAGGTAAATCGGTAAGTAAGTGAGTTGACCGAATAGTTACTTTTAAAGTATTGTATCTTTTCCTTTCCTGGCTTCACACCATTTTTCCTTCCTCTAATAGGTCATGCTGTCCTTTGCATTCCATTTCCTGCTTCTTTATTCTACTCCTTTCCCACACACACACACACACACACACACACACACACCCCTCCTCCTTTCCATGTTTTCTACTCCTTTCTTCTGCTTTGAAAAGTGCGCTACGAGTGTGGGCAAATGTATGCCTATCCCACAGAGATCCATCCTCACATGGGTCTTGGAAATTGTTAGCCACTTGATACCCCAGGGACTAAGCACAGATCCAATGCAAAGTTGGGCAGGAGTGGGCACGGTCTGAAAAAAGCCAACTTTCTCTCAGCTACTGGAAAAAAGTAGAGTTAGAATTCTTACAAGTTTCAGAATAGCAGCCGTGTTTGCACCTGGACCCTGCCTGGGGATTGACATATCAGCCTCTTGCCACTAGGTGTCACATGTTTGAAGCCACCCCAACTCCTGGGGAAAGGAACACTTTTCTCCCAATCCCCACCCCCTTCCAGATCTTCCTGATTGCTATGAAGGTTGGCAGTGCTGTCCACTACTCTACCACTCCCTCAGTGTGGAGAGGGGAGAGAGGTTGCTGGAAGAATTCTTCTGTCACCCAAATGCTGTCTATATACGGGTTTACGTTAGCTTAACTATGTCGCTCAGGGAGTGTGGATTTTTCACACCCTTTAGCACCTTAGCTGAGTCAACTTAAATTTTAGTGCAGCCCTGGCCTTAGTCACCCTGGGCAAATGATCACTCCATCCTCAGCCTCCTTGAAACCAGGAGTCAAAAGGAAGAGGCAGGTTTGATTTCCCCTCTGGATGACAGACTTAAGTTGCTGGGGAGGCCACCTACTCCAACTCTGGACCACTTTGCCATCTCTAGACATCCTCTGGATTTGAATAACTTTAAGCAGCTTGCCACTTGAATTTGTTTTTAAATCAGTTTACTTAACTCCCAATGGTCATCTCTACCCTTTCCCTTTGCTTCCCCCCCCCAAACTAGACCAGCACACCACTCCTCCTAGTCCTTTGCCACCTCCAACCTATCCTACTCACACACCCATCCCCTTCCATCACAGTGTAAACACATGGTCTCAATTCCCACCAAGAAGCTTAACTTATGAAACAGAGGTCAGACACCCATCCTGCTTGATATTTAGGGCCCAAAGACATTCAAGAACAAGTAGGATCTAAGCTTTTGTTTAAAGTACTTACCTAATCCTAGAGTCACAATTGGAAGGTTACACAAACATAATCAGCACAGTTGCCTCCCTGACCCTGCCAACAGCTTGAAACAGTGATTGAAATGCTGCTTCCCACTAAGTGCACTGGGATGTTAATGCCACTTTAATGTCAGCATAACCATTTAATTACAGATTGGGGGAGAGACCAGAAGTGAAATCCACAAAGAAAGAAATCGAGGAAAGACAGAGGGAGTAGGAACATCTGTGGTCCTAAAAGCGGGCCAATTTTCTGACTACATGATGCTACTTCTAGATGAAATATTGATATAAGCAGCAGTGAAAGTAGTTTAGTTACTACAGTGAGACCATGTTCTGTCTACCCTTGATCTTCATTCAAGTCTCTCAAAGACCCCAGGGAAAACTCCATCACAGATTGACGGCTGGGAGGTATTGTAATTTTAAGTTTATTCCTGGCCCACAGGCCATAAGAACTGTCCTCCCCACAACACAGCTGAAAGGGGCTTTGTCTACACTGATGCAGAGAAGGCTTTCTAGTCATTTTAAGACAATTCCATTGAGCTAATAGATGAAGAAAGCACCTTTTTTGTCCATGCTGATAATCTCAGCGTACTGAAAGAGAGCTTCTGAGTGAATGTGTCACTTCAGAACCGAAGTAAAAAGGAAAGCCAAGTGAGATGTTATGGTTGCTTTGAAGTGTATTACAAAAAATATGTGCAGGTTTAATTTTCCTCGTTTTTACTGGAGCATTTAAATGTAAGGTGCCCCTTAAAAGCCACTCTCTTCCAGAGGAAAGTTTCTATGACTCCAACAGGAGACACTGCTTCAGACATTTATAATTGTCCCCCCTCATCTCCTCCCCAACTAGTTATGGTGGTCTGATCTAAGGGCAAGACTGCTACATTGTTCAGTGTGCTAGAAGTATAGCGAGCATGGCAATTTTCACAGGAAATGCTCAGATTAAAAGCCACCACAGACGCAAAAGTTTATGTTTTGTACGGCCAGCCAAGGGGCTTATTCAATGCTCGGGCAGTTTACTGCTATAAAAGGACATTCACACGCCATTTTCCCAAGATATTAAACAAGCTAACACGAACTACTGTTAGTTAAAGAAAAAGTGTAGAGTGGGCTCTGAGTCATCGTGGGGTGTGCCAGATAAGTATAACTCTATACGTTTCTGTTTTAAAGTTCATTTGAATTGGCACAACAGTTAGAAATCTGCATGTCCCAGCAGATACTACACTAAGCTAGTGCCAGTCATATCCAGGATGATGGTGAGCGTCCTGTCCTCCCACAAGAGCTCTAACATGCCAAGTCCCTTAGGGCTCACTGCTCCAAGGTATCAAGATACAACCATTACAAGAAAACTATCAACATGGACTGTGATTAAGGATATGCAGCCTGTGTTTCATCTAGAAATCATGGTGGTCTCACAGGTAATAGCATGGACTCTGGATCATAAAAGAAGATCAGCTGTCTGAAACTGACTCCAGAAGAGACTAAAGCAATGCTAACTGGAAGAAGTAATCTTATTTGAGCACCAGCAGTTTATATGCATTACCTGAACTTTCAGTTATTTGTTCAGTACTTCCATGAAACATTCAATATAGTTTATTATGACATTTTGCTCTCTTTTAAGGCCACTGCAATTTCTGCCCTTTGTTTCTCTTCCTTCCCCAGCCTCCTTTCTTTCTTTCCCTAAGTTTGTGCATCATCTCCTTTCTCCCCTCTATTTTCTTCCCTGCTGCAACTCACATTTTCCCCCACCCCCTTGCAAGCTTCACTAAGGCCCCATCCCTCAGTCTGTTTAACTGCTGATCATTTTAACAGTGCTGACATAAGCTTTAGAGTTCAAACCCGAAGAGTTTAATGGGGGCTGGGAGAAATTCACCCCTCTCCGTCATTACTTCAGCTGCCTGCAGACTCAGGAAGACAACAGCACATCAGTTACACTTTCCAAATGTGATCAAAGTTTTCTTTGCAACCATGAAGGCTAGACCGACCAAGTGTCAGCCACATACGTAGACAGAGAGGCCAGAACCTGCCCACAGGTCAGGTATTTGGCTTAAGTCATATACTGTTTTCATGCCCTTAAGCACTCCCTTGGTACTTCATTGGAGCTATGGGTATTAAGCTGAAGTTCCTTTTCCTCCCTACTGTATAAATACAAAATCCTAGAGTACAGGGAGCATTTTGTTTAAGGCATTTTGGTTTTCAGCTTTCAAAAAAACCCAAATCACTCAGCAGTTCCAGGACAGTTACTCTGTACTGCCTCCACAGGTCTCAAGTGGATAGAGTCAGTCCTCACCGACTCTGGGGAGGGGCCATGGTGTGTTGGCTGGGCTGGTGCTGGGGAGGGGTAGCTCAGTACCATGGTACAGACACTGGTGCAACCAACACACGCACACACTCCAGGGGAATTTAAAGCAGGGCCAGTCAGCAGAGCAGGGAGTGAAGACAGGGACAGGGCGAAGAGCACAGCACAAGGAGGAGGCAAACAACAGATCTACCCCTGGGCAGAGCCCAGCCAAGGGGAAGGGGCTCCAGGACAGGCAAGAAGGCAGCCAGCCCCACCAGTGGGAGGAAATCAGTCCCCCAGCAGGGGTGGCTCAGCCAGCAACCCCTTGGCAAGGGAGGCAGATATTGGGGTCACAGCCCCACTGGGAAGAGGAACCAACCCCCTCAGTACAGGGCTCTGCCATCCAGCCCAAGGGGGGGAAGCAGCCCCAAGTGAGAGGGAGCCTGGGGTGGGGGGTCACCCCCCCCAGGCAGGGGGAAGCAGTCCCAAGGGAGAGGGAGCCTGGGGTGGGGGGGTTGTGACCCCCAGGCAGGGGGAAGCAGCCCCAAGGGAGAGGGAGCCTGGGGTGGGGGTCACAACCCCCCAGAAAGGGGGAAGCAGCCCCAAGCGGAGACATGGGGGGGTCTGAGCCCCCCCTCGTACCTTCCTCTGCTCCTCCACCTCCTCGGACAGCGCAGCCATAGCGCCTGCCGCTCCTTGCCCACAGCCACCCACTTCCCTCAGCGCCCGCGGCGGCTCATATAGGCTCAGGCCACCTGACCCACGCGAGCGGGGCCGGGCACCGCCTCCTCAGCGCCTCCCCCACCTTCCCAGCAGCACGCTGGCGGGCGGGCGGGCGGGCGGCCACCGTAGAGATCCAAGAGCCTTTCCCACAAGGGGGAGCACTCGCCTGGCTTTGGGAGGCCATTTTGGATCCGGGCGGGAAAGCGTAGCTGGGCACGTACGCTTGGTGACCCTGCCCTTAGGTCAGAGGGCAGCGAGAGACGCCCGTCTCCGTCACGTGTTCACACCGCCCCTCCTATCACAACCGTAGCCTCCCGCCGACGTAAATCTCAACCGCCGAGCTCCGCGCCGAGGGGGGAGGCGAAATGCATTGTGGGCGTTGTAGTTCTCGGGATCCAGGAGCTGTACAGCGTATAGGCTGAGGGACGGGGGGAGAGAACTACAAATCCCGAGAGGCGGCGCGCCGTTCTGGCGGGAAGGTAGCGGCGGGCCAGGCGCTGGGCGAGCGGAGGTAACGGCACTAACGGCTGGAGGGAGGGCGACCGGATGGGGAGCGGGATAAGGGCTACGAGCTCCGTGAGAGAGATGTGTCCGGCTGGGCAGAGCCGTGTCCCCCTATGGCCAGGTCCCCGGTGGGACAACAGCCTCCCGCTGCCGCCGCCGGCTGGGGGAGCTGCCCCAAGCCGCGTGGAGACCGACCTCAGCTCTCCTCAGGGAAGGAGACATCCAGTGCTCTTCACCCCTGGACCTCCCGGCGCTTTGCAAAGGAGGACAGCGCCATCATCCCCATTGTATAGATGGGGAAACTGAGGCACGGAGCGGGGAAAGTGACTTGGCCGTGGCCACCCCGCAAGCCGGTGGCAGAGCTCTCCGGACTCCCAGTTTGCTGCTGTAGTCGCTAGGCCAGGCTGCCTCATTGCAACACACATCCCCGGAGGGAAATTTTAATTTGCTCTGTTTAAAATCAACATCCAGGAAGGGGGACTCTCACCCCAATGTAGTGGGAACTGGCAGCACGGGTTGCCTAGTGGTTAGAGCACTGGACTGCTTGGGGATCTTGGGCAAATAATTTTGCCTTTTTGTACCTCAGTTTCCCCATCTGTGAAAAGGGCTAGTGTTACTGACATTCTTTATAAAGGGCTTTGAGCACTATCGATGAAAAGTACAACATCAGAGCTAGATACTATTGTTATAAATAAGTTGAACGATGCTCATTGCAGTTACCACTGAGGTGAAATTAGTGGCATGTATTTGCTACCTAGTAGGCAGCAGTCTTCTTGGCATATGTCAACTCTGAGCACGTGACCAGGATTCATCACCGAATTTGAAGGGGTAGGGTTAGAATTTTTTTTTCATTGTCCCTCTGTACAGTGAGTGTGGGCAGAGTTTAATTTTCCTTTGTAAGTGATCATGAGTTCTTTACACACAAACATCATGTGATTCAGGGCATAGAGCTTAGTATTCTCCGCCATAAAAACTCAAGAATTCCTTTAGTTTTTATTAGTCAGAAGACTTTCTTCTGTGTGTCAGCCACTAGAGGGCAATGGGCATATTAGCAGGTAGGTTAGAAATTTCCCCCAATCCCTAAGGATGGTATTGTGAGCAAGGGAGAACAGATTGTTCCATTGTAAAAACCTGGGTAGGGAGACAGTGCTTCCCTGAAACAACTTGCTTTTAGTAACAAAGTCTGACCTTTAGATATCAATTTGCTACGCGCACCGCTTCCCATCATTTCATACACAAGGTAGTACATTTTGACAGTCTTTAGAATGTATACCTCTGTCATAATTTACAAACATCACTTCTTATTCTTTGTCTAGCAAGTAGCAAATTATGACAGGTAACTGACCTAAATCAGAAACTGGAAATAATTCTATTAAAAATGAAGAGTGGTCAACAGGATTAAAGAAGAGTGCCTATTGGCAAGAACGGATCGTTTTAATCAATTCTCTATTTGTTAAGGTTCTGTTCAGTGATTTATAGCAAACATGAACTATAAGGCTCACAAGAAGCCCAAGGTGGACTGACTTAAAAATTGTGTCTGAGAAGAACTGAAACTGATGTGTACTTAATGCAAAGTATAGTACTTCTTTACATGACCAGAAAGAATAAATGTATTGCTAAAAAGAAGGGATAAAGCCCCTATTGTAGGAAGAGCAAAACTGGCAAAAACCAGCCTGCCACCAAGTAAAAATGAGAAGTAATATGAAAATTAATATTCAGATTTTACTCAAAACCTGTGCAATTAATTTCAATTAGATTAAACTGGGTAGAATTTAGCCCATTGCATAAAACCAATCTACAGCATTACTACTCATGATCTAATTTTGGCAATAGTTGCACACCTTGTCTTAGTAAGAAAATGATTGGAATGGATTGATTTGCCCTTCCCTACTACACCTGACTGCTCTATTCTTGTGTGCAGACAGAAAACTAAACTTGACAAGAGTCTGAATGTCAGGATGCTCAGAGCAAGATTCATGTCAATTTCCCATTGTTGCACACTGGAAAAGAGCGAACAGATATAAGAGGACACAGCAACCGTAACAGGACACAACACAATCCTAATTTTTTTTTTCTTTTAAGTAGATCAAGATTTTGACATTCCTTTAAGCTTCAATACTGACTTCTCTGCTATACAAATGTAATAATAGGGAAACTGTATATTTTGGTATTCAAAATGTCATAGTAGGAAAGTTTTCCTTTTTAAAAGTACCTTGTTTTTATTCTAAACCAAAAAAAAGGACAATAACTATATTGACCAGGAAGTTATGATTTATTTTTCATTTCTACTACATACCTTATGGTTTCCCAAAGGAGTTAACTTACATTATACAAACAAGTGCAAACAATTCTGGGCTGGAACAGTTTGTACTGGTTTTTCCCCCCTCCCCCCCTTTCTCTTTTACAGTTCACGATGTAATCCTAAAATTACTAGCAATTCCCTTGATGAACTGATAGTAAGGGATGCACCTTAACTAGAACTGCATAAGGTCCTTTGTCACTAGGATTGCTCCATCTACTAAGCTATAAGTGCTTTTGGGCACAGCTCTTGCAAGTTGTCCTGTGAGCCCCATTGACTTAATCAGGACTCCGTGTGAGCGCAGGGATGTCCCTATCCAGAAGAACTTGTAAAATCAAGACCTTTGTATTTTTTTTCCTAGTACTCCTACTGTTTGAACAGTGTGTGGAGTGTTTGAGAAATGCAGTGAATGAAATGAAAAATACTGAAGTGTTTCAAGAACAAAGCAGTTCTGTTAGCTTATAATACATATTGCCTGCATGTTTTATTTGCAAAACATGGAGTGAAGTAACTGATTGCTAAGTGGATAGTTTTCAATAGAAGAAAACTTGGGCCCTAATACTGCAAGGACTTGTGCCTATGTTTAATTTTAAGCCTACTAGAAAACACACTTATTTCAATGCAACTGCTCCGGGTCAGAGCCAAAAATTGCAACTACAACATACTTTTCAGAGCCAGGCTATAAACTGACTATCTTGGTCTGCAGCTTCTATTAAAGAAATATCCTAAAATGTTTTTGCTTAAAAAGAGGACTTGTTTTATTCTCAGCTTGGGGGGGAAAAATCTAAAATTTTAATTTAAAATATATATTTTCCAAAAGAGCTTAAACTGGTATTTGAAGATAAACTAAAAATATTTGCAATCTCCCTTCTCTTAGGCTTCTCCAAGTCTCAGCTCTCCAGATTCTAGGCTGTACATAATACTGCTGGCTGCCTTCTCACATGTACAGAGAACAAACACATCCACACCATTCCCGAAGAGCTCATCTGCCCTCTCTAGTCAGTTAATTCTAATGCAGGGCCTTGCTTCTGTCTAGCCCATGTAGCTTGTGTCTTTCTCCCTGCATGTAGTACCATCTTCTCTGTACCTTCCTACAGTTTTGCTACTGTAAGAGCCTTCTGCACTACAGCTTCTCCCACTTGCAACAGCCTTCTTTTATCTCTCCACCGCATTTCAAATCTGAAAACGTTTTTTCCTCTTGTCTATACCTCTTATTTTATCTTTCCATCTGCTATTATTTCTCACTATTACTGTGTTGTTTAACTCAAAGTGGTAGGAGTTCAGTTGATATGAAAGGCACTAATGAATACTGTGCAGCTTTCACTTGTAAAGTGAGATGATAGCTTGATGATGCTAAAGTGCAGTAACTCTTCAAATCATGGAAATTCTTTTTCTACAGTAGGAAATTATGGAAGGTTATGAATGCTCCTAACGGAAGAAAGAAAACTCTGTTTAACCATCTATACATGCTGCTTCTGGGAATGAAATCCCTCGAGCTATTAACCAGAAAATCTGGGAGACTAAAAATGCTGTTGACAGAACATTTTTGCAAAAATCAAGTCCCGTATGTGTGCCTGTGTATCTCCTCCTACCTTTGCAGCAAGAAGAAAAAAGAGAATGGTTATGAGCAAGTTGACCAAGAAAGATACATGAACTTGGTCCGTTCTGTCATATCTTCCAAAGCCAGCCCTCAGACACCAGAAACATTGTTTGAAGAAGATAATCTGATATATGGACCAGTGAGTAAGTTTAAGTCTCCAGTTAAGGATGTTGAAGCAAAAATTCCAAAAAATTGGGTCCCTCTGGTAAACTCCAATAAAAGAACTTTGCCTCTAAACAGTGACCGAAAGCACCTGCTGAAAGTCGGTTTACAAAGGCACAAGGTGCCCAGTGTGACGAGTGTTCTTCAGCAGACCATGCCGTTGGACCAGGCTTTCTACCTGAAGAGGTGGAAGCAACGGATGATTCTGGAACTTGGAAAAGATGGTTTTGCAGAATATACCAAAAGTAAGTCTAACCAAAATGCTTCTAAAAATAATGGGCCAGGCTCTCAGCAGCATAGCAGCCGGATCTGGCCCTAGAAGACACACATGTTGCATATCCATATAGCAGCGTCCATTTCAGAATCTCAAAGCACTTTACAGGAATGCCTGGTATTAATGGACCACATTTTGAGGCCTTCCCTGATGGCTTATTCAGGGACACTGCCATTGACTACAAGAACCACAGGGGTTGAACCAATAACCTAATAGTACTTAGTGGTAAAGTGGGATTAGAATTTAGGAGTTCCTTGCTCCAAGCCCCATTATGTTGGTAGTACCTGCTAGAATCTGCAACAGGTTGATGCTTCCCACCTGATTTATGGAGTTTGACTAGAACTTCTACAGATAGAATAATCTTTTTTTTCCGTGTTTGGGAATCAAGTAGTTCACTGCACTACATAACACCACAGTGTAACAATGATTGTCTGAGGGTCATGGGACACTGAGAATTTTTGGATAACTGGAGATGACCGTTCTGGAGACTTTGATATTTGCATTCAGGGACCCAGACCTGGAGTGCAGACTTCAAAGCCTGATGGCCAGTTATCTGATTATAGACCACTGGCTGTCTCAACAGCCTGCGGCTCTTTAGCTAAGTGTCTTTGGTCCTGCTGTGTGTGCCAAACCAACCAGAATTTGGGCAGCCACTTGCCCAAGCTTGCTTGATATATTGAAGTCCTTAATGTGAATTCCAAGTTTTTCTGTGAAGTCCTAGTGCATATGAAGTCTTTAATTCATAAAGACTCAACTGATTTCCCCATGGTCAGTGGAGCTAAGGCACCATAGTCCTGCTGAAACGCCCAGTCTTGGGGATGCTGGCTAGCTCTTTGACACTTCTTACATAAATTTTTGCTCAACTGAAAAGCTGAATTTGCTGTATTCACATCCCGTCTGTGTTCTTGAATATTTTCATGAACAAACATACTAGCCAGAATGTTCTACAGAAACAGTAAATTTTAAGCAGCTATCATTCCTAACTCAAACCTTATCCTAAGAGTTATGTTCAGTCAGTTAACAGGTGCATCCAATTAAAACTAACCATCACAGCTTTGATATCAAATACAATGAACTGCTCACAAGCATTGTACAGGCCAAGACTGATTCATAGAAATTGTATGGCAAATATGTTTGACTAAAGAATAAATCTGACCACATCGTAAATTGCTCCACTCAATTCATGAATACAGAGGCTAATTTAGATTAATACCTTAAATAATTCCATTATTTGTTTCCTTCCCCTTCCTATACCCTTGAAGCTGTCTCAGCACCAAAATGGGGCTGATTTTTAGCTAAGCTAAGCTGATTGCATAGTAGTTTTTAAAATGCGTATTTATTCCATATATGAGCATTGCTTATTAAGAAAGAGGTTTTAAAGATCTTTTTTCTGTCATCTTTCATAGACATCTTCCTTCAAGGAAAACTATTCCATGCAGCTTTGGAATCTGTCTTTTTGTCTGAAGAGGTTCCGTTGAAGGAGCAGGAAAAAGATAACACTGTCTCTGGCTACTTAGCAAGTGTGCAGCATGTCCTGGGAGACATCAGTGGAGTAAAAGCTCTTGAAAGTGCAGTTCATCATGAGACTCTTCACTATTTAGGCCTTGTAGATTGTGTGGCTGAGTATCGGTGAGATGCTGGTTCTCCTATTATACCCCACTGTGTTTTCTATGACTTTGGTCACCAAACAGCTGGCTTGTGGGCCAGATCTGGCCTATTTGATGTTATGTGGCTCAGATGGTAGGACACATCACGTAGCAGCTGGGAGGTTGAGTGGACTGGGGGAGGAAGCCAGAGAGACTGTGGCGCTGAAGAGGCATCAAAGCAACAGGACCAGGGATGGAACAGGGGAGGTCAGGCAGGTTCAGAATGAGAAATAGGGATGGGAGGAGGAGAACAGGGGAGATCACAGATTGCCCTGCTAACAGCAGTGCTGCTATTCTTTAGTGAGTAACCTCTGCACACCACTGGAGCATCACATTAGCACGAAAGGGCTTAGTGAACCAAAGTGGTGTCCTCTAGAACTGCCACTGGTATTTGTACTTATTGGTCCCTGGATCTAATCCAGCCTGTGCAGAAGGAGTTTATAACTTAGGCTGTCACCAGCAATGTAATAATTACAAGTGACACCTCATCAGCAGGAAACAGGAGAAATAGAGTAAAGTGAGTGACTTACGTGTCTGATGTCATGTTTTTTCATTAGCACTAAGTTTTACTAAAATACTCCCCTTTTGCTTGGTTTTACAGAGGTCAGTTATGTGTGATTGACTGGAAGACTTCAGAGAAATCAAAGCCGTATCTCCGGAACACATTTGACAACCCACTACAGGTTGCAGCATATATCGGAGCCATAAACCATGATGCTAATTATGACTTCCAGGTCAGTAGGCCTACTACCTGCTGAGACAAGCAGGAGTGCTCACATCAACTTCATTTTTCCCCACTCACGTCCTCTAGTCATCCCCTATCCAATATAGAACTGCAGCTAGCATTTACACGCTTGTACCTGTCCCAACCTAAGCAAATTCCACCATCATTGCTGCTCCTGCTGCCTCCCTTGGTCAGCAGTATGTTGTCAGTGTACTCAAGGAACTTTCCACTCCTCAGGCCCTTAGCTAATGGCGCAGCTATTGAGAAGTGCTGAGCTCCCAAATCTCCAACTGAACTCCGTGGGAGCTACAGGTGCACGGCCCTACGGAAAGTCAGACCCTAATGCAGCAAGCCAATTTACAGTGAGAACATAGCATCTGGGCAATGCACAGCGCGGGAGAAGAACCATCCAGCTCCATGCTGCTTTGCGTGAGCGTGGCAAGTGAAAGGGGTGGAGAGGAATCAAACTCGAGAGCAGGCAAACAAGGAAATGAGCTCGTAACAAACATCCTGATTGCCTCGTAGAAGAGTGCCTTAGTCCACTGGCAGTTGAATGGATGTGGTTAAATGCTCTCCTTAAACCAGCCGGGAACATTACTCCGTTCCTTAGCGGTGAAGGGAAGTGGTGCCCATTACTCAACAGCTGAGGAAGGGATGTGTGTTTATAGACTCCAAAGAGGATCTGCTTGGCCTGAAGGAAGGCAGTTCCTGATTTGGAGAGGGAAGATTAAAGCAGGAGAAAATGACAGGATACCCCAGGGCCCTGTCGAGGACTTTCTAGGAAAGAAAAGATCAGTTAAGCTGAGGACTTGTATAATGCTATGGCAGGATCATTTCATTGAGAAATATAGGAAGTAGCTACATGGTTCTGTTCCTTTTTAAAAAAAAAAAAATGGCTCTGATAACAGGCCAATGATATCACTTCATTCTTCACTGTTAACTTTTTATGTTTTATTTGACAAGTCTGTTAGGTAGTGGAACATGCCGAAGTAACCATTTCCTTACAGCCTGATTTGCTGAATAGCATGGGCCTGAATCTGTACTGGTACAGGCAAAAATCGACTCAAAGTCAATGGGAATTTTGTCAATGTCCAGAACACGGGATTAGACCCTTAAGGCCTGATATGCAGGATTGCTCAGCACCTACAACTCCAAGTCAGTGGGCACTCCACACTTTGGAAAATTGGGCTCCTGGTGCTTTATTGTGAATAACATTGCTTATTAAAGTTAGTGGGGTTTATTTTAGCTTTACATTGATCTACATGGTGAAAATGCAATTTAATCTTTGGAATAGTCAACTGAACCTGCATAGTGATATTGAACTACTGATATCCTGCTTTTCATTGCAGGTTAATTGTGGACTCATTGTGGTTTCTTATAAAGATGGCTCCCCTGCACATCCACATTTCATGGACTCGGATCTGTGCTCTCAGTATTGGAACAAATGGCTCCTGCGCCTTGAAGAATACACAGAGAAGGAAAAAAACCGTGCAATTGAGACAAGTTAGAGGGGTGTGGTCTGAGCACAGAAGTGAAGCGGGAAGTCCTGAATTTTAATCTAGTCTCCGATACTGACCTTCTTTGACCTTGGGCAAATCACTTAATATCTCTGCCTCAGTGTCCCATTTGTAAATTGAGCCTAATACTTGCCTACCTTACAGAGGTGCAAAGAGGATTTAATGGGCCAACTTAAATTGGGCTGATATTTACATTTTGCAGCAAGCCTTTATAAAACCTGAAATCAATAGAAATGTTCCCACAATTAAAGAAAAAATCCAGTTAAAAGTTTATGTAAGCAAACTATCACACTCTTGCAGTGTTTGAAACCTAACCCCTGCTGAACTGAGAACATGAAAGTGAAATTGACTCTGAACCAAAGCAAAACTTGCATTGTCAGAGCTAGTGAAATGCAAACAATAAAGAGCATAAGTAGTGACAAGTAGACTGGATTTTAAACATTTCAGCTCTTGCTAATCTCTCATCTGTTTACAACATTATGTTGACAGTGTCCCTCTGAAGCCAGAAAAACTGCAAGTGCTAAGAATTAGAACTAAACCTGCATTAAGCAATCACTCAGGATGTTAAGACAAATTGGTTGCTTTAGCAGAAGTGGCCCCCAGAAAAAGAGCAGAAATGTAATTGGCATAGCTGAAGACGACCCGTAAGAGCCGCCTAAGACAAGAGGTTGCTCTAATGACTCTCTCTCGTACAGGTTTCTCTGCATCAGTACAAAGCTGGGTCTCTCACATAAAGCAAAGTGAGAATGAAACGGAGGCTTTGTACCTTAGGCCCCAGTTGGGCAATAAGTTCCATGCAAAGACTCTTGTGCCAACACAGCTCCGCTGATTTCACTGGGGTGTTGCATAGATTAAGGGGGCCCACCCATGCAGAACTAATTGCAGGATCAGAACCTTGGGATGTATATTGATGACAGTATATTTTTCAGAAACCTTATTTTGTGATTTTGAAATTTAAGAACTGAAGATTTAAGAACTGAACCCTGACGCTAGTTCTTAAATAAACAAGTAAAAACGGCAACCATATCCTTCATGGACTACAAAGGTATCTTGCTTTCTGTTGACTATGTTAAGTTGACTAAATAACAAATTTATCGATTAATAATTAGTCCTAAAATACAGGAGTCACATTTGAGACTCATTGCATAAAAACGAGTTTGTAAGAAGAGATGGTAACAAGATAGTGTTGTAAATGTTGAATAAACACTGAGCATTTCTTCTTAGGTGGTGTTGCTTTGTGTATGTGTCAACATTTCCTATTTGTTTCATTCCTTTGAATCATACACTTGAACTTTTCTTGTCATCACTCAGGATTACATATTTAAGAACAGCTGATGCATAATTTTAAAGACTACCAACCAGACAGTACCTGAAAAGGACTGAACAGGTTTGCTTTTGAACAGAAGAAGGGCCATGCTGGGTCAGACTCGTATAGCTCAACGGTTCTCAAACTGTGGGTCAGGACCCCAAAATGGGTCACGACCCTGTTCAGGCTGAAGCTGAAACCCAGGGCCAAAGCCCGAGGGCTTCAAGTTATAGGCCCCCTGCCTGAGACTGAAGCCCTTGGGATTTGGCTTTGGGCCCCCCCCACCCGCCCGGGGCAGTGGGGCTTAGGCTTCAGTCCCCCCTCCTGGGGTCTTGTAGTAATTTTTGTTGTCAGAAGGGGGTCGCAGTACAATCAAGTTTGAGAACCCCTGAATTGTAGCCCAATATCCTGTCTTCTAACACTGACCAATGCCAGACACTTCAGAGCAAATGAACAGGACAATTATCAAGTGATCCATCTCCTTATCTTGTTACCAGTTACTGATCCATGAGAGGACCTTCCTTCTTATCCCATGACTGCTTACTTTGCTTAAGAGATTTTGGTGTGGGATCTTGTCAAAGGTGTTCTGAAAGTCCTAGATCACTCTTGTTGACGCCATTAAAGAATTCTAATAGATTGATGAGGCATGATTTTTCTTTACAAAAGCCCTGTTCATATAGGTGTATGATAATTCTGTTCTTTACTATAGTTTCAACCACTGTGCCTAGTACAGGCTGTTAAGACTAACTTCAGTAAGTGCCAAGATCACCTCTAGTGCCTTTTTTTAAAATCAGTTTTACGTTCCCTGTCCTCCAGGCATCTGGTATAGAGGCTGATTTAAACAATGGATTACATACCACAGGTAGTAGTTTTGCAATTTCATATTTGAGTGCCTTCAGAACTTTTGGGTGAATCCCATCCTGGTGACTTACTACTGTTTAATTTATCAGTTTGTTCCAAAACCACCTTTAATGACACCTCAATCTGGGACAGTTCATAGATGCTGGAACTACGGGTGTTGCTGCACCCCCCTGGTTTGAAGTGGTTTCCATCATATCCAGGGTTTATAGTTTGATTCAATGGCTCTCAGCGCCCCCACTATAAAAATTGTTCCAGCGCCCCGGGACCGTTCCTCAGATTTGTCACCTAAAAAGAATGCCTCAAGTGTGGGAATTTCCCTCACATCCTCTGCGGTTTAGGTGCTGTGCCACAGCATTGTCTTCCTTGAGTGCTCCTTTAGCACTTTGATTGTCCAGTCGCCCCACTGACTGTTTGGCAGGCTTCTTGCTTCTGATGTGCTTTTAAAAAAAATTTGCTCTTTTTATGTCTTGCCAGTTGCTCTTCAAATTCTTTTTTGTCCTGACTTTTATACTTTTACAATTGACTTGCCAGAGTTTTTCTTTCTAGTTTCCTCAATAGGACTTCACTTCCAATTTGTAAAGGATGCCTTTTGCCTCTAACCACCTCTTTTACTCTCCTGTATAACCATGGTGGCATATTTTTGGACCTCTTACTGTTTGTTTGGGGAGTTGGGTTTTTTTGGGGGGAAAGGGATATTTAATTTGGGCCTCTATTATGGTGTTTCCATGCAAGCATTTCACACTTGTCACTGTTCCTTTTAATTTCTGCTTAATTAGCTTCCTCGTTTTTGTGTAATTCCCCTTTTTGAAGTTAAATGCTATTGTGGTGGGTTTCTTTGGTATTCCCTTCCCCCCATTACAAGGATATTAAATTTAATTATGGGCACTATCACCAAGTGGTTCAGCTATATTCACTTCTTGGACCAGATCCTTAGAGCCCTGTACGGATACAAAATTTGTCTCCACATGTGATCTGTAAACATGGCCCATGGATATAAAGCAGATATCCACAGATTTGCAGGGCTCTAGATATAAGATTTGGATCCGCATCCATCCACGGTCCACAAACATGGTATCTGCATCTGCGGCTATAAAGCGGATGTCCGCGTATTTGCGGGGCGCTACAGATCCTGTGCTCCGCTTAGAACTAGATTAGGAATTGCCTCTCCCTTGGTGGGTTCTGTACCTAGCTGCTCCAAGAAGCAGTCATTTAAATGGTGCATAGAAATTTTATCTCTGCTTCCTCTCCTGAGGTGACATGTATCAGGCAATAGGGGGATAGTTGAAATCCCCCTTTATCACTGGGTTTTCTGTTTGTGTAGCTTCTCTAATCGCCTTCAGCATTTCACTATTGCCATCCTGCCAAAATGGGTCAGCAGTATATTCCTAGTGCTATATTCTTCTTATTAAAGAATGGACTTTCTATCCACAGAGATTGTTTATTCAGACAAGTTGGATAAGCTTCTAGCTGTAGATAGAAAGCCAGACTTGAATTTGCAGTTCCTGCAGAGCACGCAGCAGTGTGGAAAACAATGCAGTGAAACTCCAAATCAGCTATTATGACACTTCCTTGTTCGCATCTTGCCTGTGAATTGTGTGTTTATGTAAGAGCTAAGTAGCTTCATAACTAAAAGGACAACTGTGACCCAGATGCGCATTTGTGGTTCACAACTTTGTGTCAGCAGCTCTTCTCAGGCCTGTCGTACTCACTGCACCTAGTACTTGTCATGAGCTATACCTAAATGGTGTCTCATAAGATATTTGTAAACCAATAACTCTCTGATAGTGTTCTTGCATGATGCACATACAGGGTGTGTACAAAGAATTATGAATATGTGCTAGAATTATTTTCTTAAAATGTGTCGGGCAAGCAGGGCATAAGTCCAGTGTGTCCTAAACAAAGGACTGTGTATTTGCTTGTCAGGCAGAGACAACAAAGGTCTAATGACATAAAAGGTAACAAAGCTGTCAAGAGGGGGAGAAGACAGCTTGACATCTGCATTCCAGCAAGAAAGAGAAACCTTATCTGGACTGTAATCATTTGAGATTTAGATCCCGTGTTAAGTAATTCAGACAACTGATTGTATACAATATTACTGTATTATAAAAGTGTATCTGCTAAGCAAGTTGTGATCCCAAACAATAGAGGTCCTTTTTACATACAAATCAGCAGGGGGATGGGAAGTCCACAGGAAGGGAATAACTCCAGGAGGTCAGCCTGAGTCAGGGGACAAAACAGTAAGTTTGGGAAGATGTACGGAGAAGCCATGTTGGCACCCATCACTGGACAGACAAGGGAACAGAGCTCTGGCAAGTGAAGAAAGAGAAATTCCTTCGACCAAGGGGGTCAAAGTCTCTGGGATTGGAAGACGGGGAAGAACCTTGAACAAACACTGTAGCTTGTTAAGTTAGGTCTTAGCCATTAGAATGTGTATTTTTACTTTTGTTTGTGACTAACTTTCTTCCTTCTATGTGGTGTCAAAACCTATGTCATTGTGTTATTTTTTTGTTTTATTTTTACGATACCCCAACTCTGAGCTGTGCTTGAAGGGAAGGGAGCATTTGCCCCAGCTAAGTCAGTAAGCTGTAATGTGCTTTTGTCTCTTTAAAAGAGCAAACAAATGTTACTGGTGTTCTGAGTGTGCTATGGGAGGGCAGACAACATGGGACATTCAGGACTGGTGGCGTGTTGGGGTCATCTTACCAGGTGTAACCAGAGTGGGGCCAGGGGTAACAAGCTGGCTGCTGGAATCAGAAATGCTGAATTAGAGCTAACCCAGGCACTCAGATCAGACATGTATGCTGGCTGGGAGCATCTAGACAAGAGCACCATAGCAGCAGATCCTTTTGAGGCACTTGGGCTTACAGGACAGGCAATGATACAACCCCTCTGGACTGCACCCCAGAATGTGACATTAACATTCAGGCCAGGCCTAAAAGCTCTATTTAGATGGCGGAGCAGATGTGTAGTCAGGGCTGCCACAGTAATTCTATCTGTTATGCAGGGATGTTCCACAAGTCAGAATTGCAGTGTTTAGATGGGTGGTTTCAAGTGCATTATGTGATGGGCAATATTTTGTGGAAGGGTGAGCCTGTATATAGCAAAGGGATGGCACAACAGAAGAACATCTAAACTAGGAAATGAGAGAAAGCCACAGGCGCTAAGCTGCAGTCAGGTTGGATCATCTCTGTTACAGATGCAGCAAAAGTCAGGAGAATGGCTAATAGGAAAGAGAGCGCCGAGAGTTCCAAAAGCAGATGCACAACATTAGAATGCTGAAATTGTTGAATATAGGCTATGACACAGCCGCTAGATGTCTGCATGCAGTATGGAGTTCCACTCTGGAGGTGGCCCAAAGGAGGCAAAGCTGGTACAGGGGCTGTGGGAAGCCTGTTTGCATCTGGCTGCAGTTGATTTTATTTACTAAAACACCTTCTGTTTAAAGAGGAGAGGTAATTCTGCCTCTCAATTGATAAACTAAACAGTAATAAGTCACCAGAACCAGATGGTATTCACCCAAGAGTTCTGAAGGAATTCAAATGTGAAATTGTAGAACTACTAACTGTAGTCTGTAGCCGATCATTTAAATCAGCATCTGTACCAAATGACTGGATGATAGCTAATGTGATGCCAATTTTTAAAAAGGGCTCCAGAGGTTGATCCTGGCAATTACAGGCCGGTAAGCCTGACTTCAATACCAAGCAAACTGATTGAAACTATAGCAAAGAACAAAATTATCAGACACATAGATGAACATAATTTGTTGGGCAATAGTCAACATGGTTTTTGTAAAGGGAAATCATGCCTCACCAATCTACAAGAATTCTTTGAGGGGGACAACAAGCATGTGGACAAGGGGGATCCAGTGGATATAGTGTACTTAGATTTTCAGTAAGCCTTTGACAAGGTCCCTCAACAAAGGCTCTTATGCAAAGTAAGTTGTCATGGGATAAGATGGAAGGTTCTCTCATGGATTGGTAGCTGGTTAAAAGACAGGAAACAAAGGGTAGGAATAAATTGTCAGTTTTCAGAAAGGAGAGAGGTAAGTAGTACAGACCCCTCAGAGGTCTGTACTGGGACCAGTCCTATTCAAAATATTCATAAAATGTTCTGGAAAAAGGGATAAACAGTGAGGTGGCAAAATTTGCAGATGATACAAAACTACTCAAGATAGTTAAGTCCCAGGCAGACTGCGAAGAGCTAAAAAAGGATCTCTGAAAACTGGGTGACTGGGCAACAAAATGGCAGATGAAATTCAATGTTGATAAATACAAAGTGATGCACATTGGAAAACATAACCCACTGATACATATAAAATGATGGGGTCTAAATTAGCTGTTACCACTCAAGAAAGAGATCTTGGAGTCACTGTGGATAGTTCTCTGAAAACATCCACTCAATGTGCAGCGGCAGTCAAAAAAGCAAACAGAATGTTGGGAATCATTACAAACGGGATAGATAATAAGACAGAAAATATCATATTACCTCTATATAAATCCATGGTACACCCACATCTTGAATACTGCGTGCAGATGTGGTCACCCCATCTCAAAAAAGTTATATTGGAATTGGAAAAGGTTCAGAAAAAGGCAATAAAAATGATTGGGGGTATGGAACAGTTGCCATACGAGGAGAAGACTGGGACTTTTCAGCTTGGAAAAGAGGGGGATATGATAGAGGTCTATAAAATCATGATTGGTGTGGAGAAAGTAAATAAAGTGTTATTTACTCCTTCTCATAACAAGAACTAGGGGCCACCAAATGAAATTAATAGGCACCAGATTTAAAACAAACAAAAGGAAGTATTTTTTCACACAATGCACAGTCAACCTGTGGAACTCCTTGCCAGAGGATGTTGAGAAGACAAAGACTATAACAGGGGTCAAAAAAGGACTAGATAAGTTCATGGAGGATAGGTCCATCAATGGCTATTAGCCAGGATGGACAGGGATGGTGTCCCTAGCCTCTGTTTGTCAGAAACTGGGAATGGGTGACGGGATGGATCACTTGATGATTGCCTGTTCTGTTCATTCCCTCTGCGGCACCTGGCATTGGCCACTGTCAGAAGACAGGATTTGGTCTGACCCAGTATGGCCATTCTTAAGACAGTTTCTAACGCCATATTTAGGATCTGATGCTGCACCACTGAAGTTAAAAGGCACATGACCAGCACTACACCAAAGTGGTCAGTAGGGTGGCAGGAAAGGTTATTCAGGACTTTTCAAGCTCTAGCCACTTAGGCCTGGTCTACACAGGATTTTTTTAATTTTATTTTTTAAACACCACAACTATATTGGTCACTTTTTTCCATCAGTAAAATACTTATACCAGTACTACCCTAGCATGGATGTGGTTATACCAATATAAAGATGCCATCTACCGATATAACGTATTCCTCTTCCCATGCAAGAATAGCTCTAGCAAAGTTTTATACCAATAACAACATCCACACAGCGAGCTGTACTGCCTTAGCTAGACCAGTAGAGTTTAAGGACTGGCATTTTCAAAGGCGTCTAGCAAGACATTGAGGTTATAGGGCACATTTAAGCAATTACTCTAAGCCTAGAGAAAGTTACCTTACAATTGATCTGTGACATGCACTAATGATGTAGTTGCTCATCTCCATCCGTTTTGAAGAGCGGAATGCTCATCTTGAGGGGTTTTTTGGTTTGTTTTTTAAGTTATGCTATAACGTTCGGATGTGCTTCCTATTTCCAGAGGAAATACATTAAACTCACGACCAGGTACATACAAACCCCAGTCAAATGTAAAAAAAAAATAATAATAATGAACAGCAGCAGCTGCAAAGGGCGGTGCAATATATTGTAATTAATTTCCTAAGGTGGGAGGAGACCATGGTAAATATATCCCATTCTGCCAGTTGAATTGATTCTAGAGACTGTCTGCATGGACGTTAAGCATTTCAACAGAAAAGGGGAGACTTGAGGAGTTTGTGGCACCTGCGGGCCTTCTCAAAGGAGCTTCACAGGGTTCTCGCTAAGAGATGAATACATCACATGGCATAGAAGACAGTCCACAAGCCTAGGTGGAGGGGGAATGCAGCACCCCCTGCTAGATAGCGAGGGGAAAACAGTCCTTGAATGAGGAGGATGAAGTTTGATACTCACCGCTACTGAAGGCTTCCTTCTCCCATTGGAGAGTCCTGTGAGGAGGGGTCACTCCCAGGGGAAGAGGGAAAATCACCCCCCTGTTGCAAAAAGCAGGGAGAGACTAAAACAAGATGGCCAAGGGCTCCCAGGAATCCCTTCCCCACAGCTGCATATACCTAGCTTCTAAGTTCTTTTTGTTCAGGACCATGACTCCTAGGTGATGCCCCTCCAAAGAGCTCTGAGCACAGCTGGGACAAGGCAGCATTCTGATTTCAACCCCTGTGTCATGGGGTCCTACTCACTGCTAGGGCACCTCCTCCTGGTTATTCTGGGGATCAGCTCTTTGCAGGTCCAATGCCCCCTTCTGCCACTTGTTGCGTGCCTCTCTCCTTGAGACTCCAAATGCTCTCCTTTCTTGGCTTGGCCCTCCCGCCAGGTCACAATGGTTTCCCCCTTCTGGGGTATCAAAGTCTTTCCACAGAAACTGTCTCCAGCAATCTTCTTATTCACTGCCCCAGTGGCTGGTAGGGGAACGTAGGCCCACCCTCTACTCCTAGTTCCAGACCAGGGACCATCTAATCAGCAGCCAAGGCCTGCACTATCTTAACCTTTCCTGCTGTTTCCCTGAGTCTTTTCCTACATCCTTTCCCTAGGTTTCTCACCCTAACAACCAGAGGGTAACTGCAGGTTCCCTCGCTGCAGCCCCTTTCCACTGCCAGCTTCCTGGCATTATCCTAGCCCCACAGCTGGGCTCGGTCATCTTTCAGGGGATTACTTGGGCCACCTAATTCCCCTCAGCTGCGGCCTAGTTGGTTGATCTGCCCCTCCTAGGCTAGTGTGGGATGAACACCCCATCACACCTTGCCATTACCATTGCCTCCGCCTGAGCCTCAAGGAAAACAAGCTCAAACATTTCAAAACGGGTATCAAACACTACCCAGTCCTCTGGGTCCCCTGGAGTACAGCTGATGCCTTATCCCCAGTTCACTCTTTCTGGACAACCCATGTGATAAAGCTGCTGTACTCTGGCTCTGAACTGGAGCTGTTGGGGGGATGAAATGCAGTGTGGTGAGAGGAGAAAAACATGCCCTGGAAGGACTTTTATAGGTAACCCCACTTTAGAATTCCCTGGCTTTCTAAAGTTTGTCATTTCAAGCGACACTTCTCTTCGGGCCTTTTTTCTTTTACATTCCTGCTACTTTGGACAGAGTTAGGGTTGAAGAAGTAAGTTTGTCAGGAAATATCCTTAGTTGTTTTGTTTTTCTGTTTAATAAAGTTGTCAGGGAAGAATGGTGTTAGCCCTTGCCATATAGAACTGTTTATTCGCCACCAAATAAATTACATTATTTCCTGGGCTACAGGTATGTCAAGTATATTTTGGCCTAAAATTTCTACAATTAAAAAAAACCAGAATTAAATACAATGATCCACCTTTATTTTGCTAACCCACGTGATCAAACCTAAACGTTACGATCTTACACTATCCGATCTCACATATCAGTGCGCTTGCAGAGAGGCAAACCTTACTAGAAAAGAATAATCTTTATTTTGGATGCTGTTTCGTGCCAATCCTTGCCCTAGCTAAGAACTCAAGCCGACTTTCATCTCTGAAGCATAAGACAGTCACGACCAGGGAATAACTAAGAGTCAAAATATAATCTGCAGCCAAAATGTCACTGAGTGAATATTCTGTCATTCATCTCGACACTTTGTACTTGGAATTCTGTTTATGAAAGTATCCCTCGCAACCTTTCCTGTTACATAGGACAGTAAGTTTCTTATTCGTTACATCAAAGCTTCACTTTATTAAGATTCTTTCAAGGCCCCAAGCACCCTCAGTCTTGTTGCATAAAATAGTTGCTTCATTAAGAAATGCTTAAGAACACCCAAAAGCTTTTTCCCTCCCCTCCAAAGCCCTCACAGATGTCTGTATAAGGACTGAGGCAAACAAAGAAAATTTAGTTTACAGACACAACCAGAATCTGACATCATTTTCATATATTAACCATGGAGGTGCTGCTGAGTTCAGTTCCGTACTTCAGGCTGAGTTCCATTTTGCATTAAAGCAGGGATGCAACCTCTGTTTTATATACAAAATAAGAGTGTGTCCTCCCCAAATGTCCAGCACTCACTCCCTGAGTACAGAATGAGTTTTTGGATAATTTACAAGTAAATTCATTCATTGGTTTATGCAGTCAAACTGGGTCCTTTAAGAAATTAATTAGTGTTGGCATGAGTCTTTTCTCTGTCCTGAGTGATCTTAGCAGAGTAGAGCACCAATCGCCACCCTTCCTGGCCAGCTAATTTGAAAGCAAGCGTACTATTGGCTGTAATGACTCAGTGGTACCAAGGCAGACTGGACACGTGCCAGGAGTTCTCACTTGATGGATGGCTTGGCCCAACTAGCATTGCTCTTCAAAGGTTCCATTCGGCGGCTGCACACTTGTTTGGGCATCAGTGTTTGCACTGCTGCTTGGCTCCATTGAACACTGGGCCAGCACCGCCAAAGGAACCAGAGGGGGAGCAAAGAGGAAGCAGAGACACTGGGACTCCGGGCCTGGGGTCTTTCTCTCCCTGCTCCCGCCACACAGCAGAGTGGGGGTCTCCCTAACGCAGCCTTCTAAACCAATAGGTCAGTGGCAAACTCAGGGCCAGATTCACCAGTAAGCTTTGGTTGATTTGTGCCGCTCTGGCGATGCAATGTAGTTCTAAAACTAGGTGAACTGGCTAGTGCCCTCTGGCTGCTTCGCATTGCTTTGGTATCCCAGCGAATCCACCCTTGGAAGTTTAATTTTTTTAAAAATGATTGAAGGTTGGTGCTGTGTATCTTCAAGTCCTTAGAAATATCTGGTAGCATTCCCTTTGGGTTTCTTATTTAGTGTTCATCTATGAAAATATTTTAGAACTAGGGAAATTCCCAGACAAAAAAATATATATTAAGATGGAGTTAAGGTTGAAAAGATGCCTCAGTAATTAAATAACTGCTACAGGGATGTGATAGTGATCTCAGAACTAAGCATTAAAAAACCAGGCAATTCAGAGTAAAGGTTACACTCAAAAGAAAATCCAAACATGTTAAGGTAAGAAATGCACAGTCAAGGCACGCAAAAAACTTAACTCTGCCCTGGAATCATGCCTGGGGGGGGGGGGGAGGGAGGGGGGGAGAGAATGATATGAAAAAAAAATCTAACATCTTTAAAATTTATTTTTTTCTAACCTGGGATTACAAATCCTAACAACCTTAATCATAATCACATGGTTTCTGCATAGGGTGACCAGATGAGAGGAAGAAAATATCGGGACACGGGGGGGAGGGTCTGACGGCAGAGCAAAAAAAACCGCTGAGTGCTGCTGGCAGAGCAAAAAAAAAAAATGCCGGTGGAGCAAAATATTGGGACAAATTGCGTCCCAACCAAAGATTGGTCAGGACACGGGACAAACACCTAAAAATCGGGACGGTCCCGATTTTATCTGGACGTCTCGTCACCCTATTTCTGCATGGTTTCACTACAGGGCAGAGTTAAGGTTGTTTGAGTGTATTACTGTGCATTTCTCACCTTATGATATATACTCTCATCCTTAACTTCATTTTACTGTAGATTCTCATCTGGGAATAATATTAAAGATACCTAGCTCTTATCTAGCACTTTTCACGCACAGATTTCAAAGCACCTTACAAAGCTGATCAGTGTCATTATCTCCATTACACAGTTGGGAAAACGGAATCATGGAATTGTTAAGTGACTTGCCCAAAGTTACACAGCAGGCCAGTGGCAGAGCTGGGAACTGACGTGGAGTCTCCCGAGTACCAGTGCAGGGCTCTATCCACAGGCGATGCTGGCTCCAAAATTTTCCCTTTTATTCTCACGATTAAAAAAGCCTTGTATTTGCATTAAGCTGAGAACATTTCTTTCACGTTGAGGCTGTAACATTCACAGCCGGTCATCACCAAAAGGACAAGATGCCTGCTATTACACGGATACCTTTCATGTTTGAAAAAATACCCGACATGTAAACTTCATTGCATGTGACCGCTGTAATCCACTGCGTTACTCGTCTTCCTCATCATCTTCCGGGTTCCTCTGCAGGACAGAGGTGAGTTTATTCTGTAAGACTGCTGCCAGCTTTTTAGAGGTTTTCTTGAGGAAAGCACTCCCGGGGTGAGCGTTATTGACATGCAGATACAAGTCCTCTTGCGTTGGGCCTGTGTAGCCGCAATCTTCGCAGACGTAAAGTTTATCGCGCCGCTGTTTGTACGCATATTGCTGCTGCACCCCGTGGATCTTTTTAAGGTGGGATTCCAGAGAACATCGCTGGGTAAACGCCTTGTTGCAGATCTCACATTTGTAAGGCCGAATTCCTATAAGGCCAGACGACATTGTTTATTAATTATGATGAATCACATTTATTGCAATAACAACAAGGAGTCTGGTGGCACCTTAAAGACTAACAGATTTATTTGGGCATAAGCTTTCGTGAGTTAAAACCTCACTTCTTCGGATGCATCCGAAGAAGTGAGGTTTTAACTCACGAAAGCTTATGCCCAAATAAATCTGTTAGTCTTTAAGGTGCCACCAGACTCCTTGTTGTTTTTGTAGATACAGACTAACACGGCTACTCCCTGATACTTGACATTTATTGCAATAACACTTAGGACCAACCAAGAAAAAACACCCCATTGCGCTAGGCTACAAACACTGATTAGTAGACAGTCCCTGCCCCAAACCGCATACAATCTAAATAAATATTTACACTTTCTTAGGATAAGATTTTCTGAAGTGGGTGCCTCAAGCGAGGCGCCTTAAATTCATATTAGGCACCTAACACCCTGTTTCAGGAAAGCACAAAAGCGTTTCAATGAGACTTAGGCACATGTTTAAGCTGAACAGGGAGGTTTTCTTGAATCAGTGTCCTAAATTATACGGTGTTGCCAACTCTCATGATACTGACTTTGATGGGGCCAGGGTTTCACCCTATGTTTCCAGTTCTTGTGGATGCTGAGAAAAAGCTGAAAATGTTTTCCTCCAAAGACTCAAAACCCAGAGGGCAAATAAAAAACACTAACTTAAAAAAAAAAAAAAAAAAAAAAAAAACCTCTTGATTTTTAAGCCAATCTCATGATTGTCGGGACCTTGGCTCACGAGTTTTGAGCTATTTTGGTCCATTTCCAACCTTAGATAAACTGGTGCAATTTTGTGTTTAGACATTGTGAACTTCTAATATTTATACTAGGGCTGTCGACTAATCGCAGATAACTCACGCAATTAACTCAAAAAAATTAATCGTGATTAAAAAAATTAATTGTGATTAATTGTAGTTTTAATTGCACTGTTAAATAATAGAATACCAATTGAAATTTATTAAATGTTTTGGATGTCTGTCTACATTTGCACATATATTTTATTCTGTTTTGTAATTGAAATCAAAGTGTATATTATTTTTGCTCATAAATATTTGCACTTTAAAAATGATAAAAGAAATTGTATTTTTCAATTCACCTCATACAAGTACTGTAGTGCAATCTCTTTGTCGTGAAAGTGAAATTTACAAATGTAAACTTTTTTTGTTACGTGACTGCACTCAAAAACAAAACAATGTAAAACTTCAGAGCCTACAAATCCACTCAGTCCTACTTCTTGTACAGCCAATCACCAAGAGAAACAAGTTTGTTTACATTGATGGGAGATACTGCTGCCCACTTCTTATTTACAATGTCACCAGAAAGTGAGAATAGGCATTCGCATGGCACTTTTGTAGCCGGCATTGCAAGGTATTTACATGCCAGAGATGCTAAACATTCATATGCCCCTTCATGCTTCGGCCACCATTCCAGAGGACATGCTTCCATGCTGATGATGCTCATTAAAAAAATAAGCATTAATTAAATTTCTGACTGAACGCCTTGGGGAAGAATTGTATGTCTCCTGCTCTGCTTTACCCGGATTCTGCCTTATATTTCCTGTTATAGCAGTCTCGGATGATGACCCAGCACATGTTGTTCATTTTAAGAACACTTTCATTGCAGATTTCACAAAACGCAAAGACTGTACCAATGTGAGATTTCTAAACATAGCTACAGCAAGCAACCCAAGATTTAAGAATCTGAAGTGCCTTCTAAAATCCGTTGTTGATGACTCAACTACTAGATCATTTTAGCAGAAATATCCAGCTAATTTGAGGCTGGAGGAGGGAGATTCTCAATCACAAATTTTTCTAGTAGCGTTGAAATGTTTGTCCCAATCTTACTAGTAGTTAGGTCACGTCTACACTATAGGTGCTCCACCAGTACAGCTATGGTACCACAGCTATGCCACTGTAGCGCCATAGCGTAGATTCTTCCTACAGGTTTCAGAGTAGCAGCCGTGTTAGTCTGTATCCGCCAAAAGAACAGGAGTCCTTGTGGTGCCTTAGAGACTATCACATTTATGCTCCTATTCTCCCTCCAGTGACAAAAGGGGTTTTTCCACTGCAGTAGATAATCCATCTCCCCAAGCTTGTCTCACCCCACTGTAAAGGCGGCTAGGTTGACGAAAGAATCTGTTGACCTAGCCGCCTTTCCAGTGGGGGTGAGACTAGCATAGCTACAGCGCTCCGGGGTGGGAATTCTTCACAATTCCCATCAAATCTAGTTGGAATTCAGGGAAAACATCAAGTTTCAAATCATATCTAGAACAAACAAAATGTAGCTCTTTTACAAATAATACCTTTGATTAAACGGAAAGAATTTATGCTGGTTACTTTTTACATTGAATTCAGCTCAGGCAATGGAAGATGACTAATCCGTTTCACTTTCATATTCTCATGCACTATCAGAGAGCTGCAAAGTTCTGGTTGCAAACACTGCAAGGAGCAATCATTTCACGGAAACGTCAGACTATACTATATATGGAAATGTGTCTGCTGGTCTTAGCTTTTTTTTTTTTTTTTTTTGGTCCTTAATAAAAGTTTGTTTTTACAAAATCTAAACTCTGGGTCAAAGTGAACCTGATGGTGTGTCTCTGCTGTTCCCTGCTGTTTGTCTCCGACAGCTTTCCATGCACAAATTGAAGATCCCACAATGCTTTTCAAATAGAAAGTCGCATATCTTGGCCAACGTTTTCTCAGCACGTTAGATGTCAGTGGCTGTGTGGGAGCGACTGCGAAGCCATAAATGCCGGGTTTGCCTACACAGTTATTGCACCTGGATGTGCAGTGGGGTACCTGGCTAATGACTGTGCTTGGGGATAACATAAACAAAAAGGTTAATCAAGGTTGCACCGTAGCATCCCTAAGGTCTTGGCTAGTATTGAAACTGAGAGAAATCAGGGAGCTTGTCCAGCAATCACTGGGTGTCCAAATCCTGCAGCACAGGCTAAACACTGCTGGTTTAGTGACCCCTATTTTATAGGATAGCCAGCTTGCCCAAGAATGTCTGCAGTGGTGAGGTTGGAGTCTAGGGGTCCCTCAGAAATTGCACAGGTGTAACTAGATTGATTTAGTGAAACCAGGGCAACCTTCTAGTGGACACTCTCAAAAAATCAATCAATCCATATTTATTTGGCTTAATTCAGTTATCTGCCACTCTTACAAGAGTGTCCACATAAGGGGTTATACCAATTTAAGCTCCCTCTGCATTCATACTCACACCAGTTTACTTAAATTGGTGCAAACCCTTGTGTAAACACTCCTATTCCAGTTTGACAGCAGTTTATTTTGGTTTAGCGTAATCCTGTTTCTAACTGAGTGAAGCTAATCCGGAACAGCAATGTCCACACAGCCTTTTGTACCTTAAATGTCTCCACACAGAGCCGCACAAGCCCTTCATTTAATGGATGCAATTTCTGTGAGGCCCAAAGCAGCGTGATTCTGCCACAGCTGGCTCTGTGGGGCATCTGTGCTCAGGGCTAGGAGAAGTCAGATTTGCTGTCTGGCTTCCCTCAAACCAGCCAGTCTGGAGGGGAGGCAGAGTAGGATGTAACCAAACGAAACCGTAGTTATCTGAGGTTGTACTGAATATAAAATCCTATTCTGTGGTTCACCCTTTGACTATTCACCAAAACACTGCTTTCTGTTGCCTGTAGGGGGCAGAGCACTTTAGTTTTAAAAAAGGAACACCACGCGGTCGGGCTGCAGAACCTTCTCCCAGCTGCTCTCACCTGTATGGGTCCTTACGTGTCTCTTCAGATCAAAGGTGTCATTGAAACCTTTGCCACAGAAGGTGCACAGGTGTCTCTTTACTTGGCTGTGACACTTCACGTGACGGTTGAGCATTCTCTGCAAGCGAAAGCCTTTGCCGCACAGCTCACAATTGTGCAGTGCCGCATCGTCGCAGGTACCAGTCGTGAACTAACGGATGGAAATAAAACATGGTTCGATCCGATTCTGGGTCGACAGGCAAGAGCAAAGAACAGGGGGATTCTCTCTCTGCACAGTGAAAGCATCCTCACGGTAACAACACAGGAGAAACTGAATAGTATCACCAACGAGAAATCGGCTTTTATTGTCTGAGGCCTTAGCTTCCACTTGCAGTGAGCTGCGTGAAGCTGACCCCTTGCACCCACATTCCTCACACCGACCTCCCTGCATTATCAGGGCTTTCATCTCCTAAAACATTAGGGCCAGAGATCCATCGCATCCGACAGAAACACGCCATAAAGTCCCTGCATTACATGTCCCCTCCCCATGCCCCCATAATCAGTGTCACAACCTGGATCTGAAAATAGAGTGCCATTTCACAATACCCTGAATTACCGTCCCAACTGTATCCAGGGCCTGATTTTCAAAGGCACAAAGGATGGCCAGGTGCCCAGCTTCCATTGATGGTGCACCTAATTCTGCCCTTTAGACCATATTTACTAACACGTATTGTACCTGAGGGTTTGTTTTTTAGCACTATTTTTAAAAAGAATGCTAAAAACGCTAAAGTCCCCCTAAAGGAGCTGTAGTGATTTGAGTCTGTGGGTTATTACAGTTAGTGGAATTGCATCTTAATAACATAGATTTGGGTGTAGATTATTCCATATGGATTTGGGCAAGATCTTCAGCTGGTGTCAATCGACTTCTCTCCATTTAAGTCAGTAGAGCGACACCAGCTCAGGATTTGACATATATACGAATTTAATTGCTCGGAGTGGAGAGTTCTGCAGAAACGGCCTCAAACATTTTGTGAGCCTCTGGATTTATTTAATAAAATGAGCTGAAAAGGTAAGCTCATGTGTGGGGGCGGGGGGGTCAGAGTTAAGGGTGAATTTCGAACTCTTGTTCAAACTTATATGAGAGAGGACTGACTGAATGGAAGAGAACAGGATTTCTAAAGCATGTGAAACAATCTTATTTGGGATTTGTAGTATGTCAGTTAGTGAGGCATGGATACCAGCTTCCTTACTGCCATGTTAATGTGGGTTGTTTGTGTTGGAAGAGAAACAGCTAGCACGACGTTGGGTTGGACATTGAGAAATGAGGATGACTCCCTCCACCGTCACAAGGAATTGTCCAGGCGTTATACAACCTAAAGCATGGACCACAGACTCCACACAGATCTGAGGAGTTCCGCAGCTTATGGGGCAAAGTCCGTAGCCCAATTCAACGGACAAGGAGCAATCTCAGAGTCCCTGTGGGTTTTTCCACAGGACGAAAGGGAACCTGTCCCATGAGTCATAAACCGGGATAATAGAAACATGCGGTCATGAGAAAAAATGAAAACATTCCAAAGATTTATGCCCTAATCCAGCCAAGCACTTCAGCACATGCTTCACTGTAAGACTATGAGTAACCCATTGGCTTCAATGGGACTCCTCATACTTAGGTATTTTGCTGGATCAGGACCTTGGTCCTTGTCTCCATGAGAGAGTTATGCTTGTCTAACTAAGGCCTCATCGTCACAGGAAAGTTTTACCAGTTAGAGAGGTAGAACCCCCTAGATCAGTGGTTTTCAACCAGGGGTACGTGTACCTCTGGGGGGTACGCAGAGGTCTTCCAGGGCGCAACCAACTCATCTAGATATTTGCCTAGTTTTACAACAGGCTGCATAAAAAGCACTAGCGAAGTCAGTACAAACTAAACTTTCATTCTATGTACTATACACTGAAATGTAAGTACAATATTAAACATTCCAATTGATCTATTTTACAATTATATGGTAAAAATGAGAAAGCAAGCAATTTTTCAGTAATAGTGTGCTTCTGTATTTTTATGTCTGATTAAGTGAGGTGAAACCTGGGGGTACGCAAGACAAATCAGATTGCTGAAAGGGGTACAGTAGCCTGGGAAGGTTGAGAGCCACTGCCCTAGATAGACACACGTAGCCACTCTGCTACGGGTTATTTTCAGTTTAGCTTAAATTCCTTCCAAGCAACATACTAAAACAAACACACAAAAAAGCCACCCTTATACTGGAATAAGAGCATCTACACAGAGGATTATGAGGGTATTTGAATTAACACCTTAGTTTACACCGAAAAAATTTCCCCGTATAGACAAGGCTTAAATCGGTTTAGAATCACACCTTTAGTGAAATCAATGCAGCTTTCTCGTGTAAACAAGATTTCAGTGTATCTCTAAGGACTTCCTTTTGCTGTGTCTGATGGAACAGAAGATTTATTTACCAAAAAGTTTCTAGAGGTTTTGGTTGTGAAGATAATCCTTACAAAGTAAGCCAGCATGCCATGTGTTGACTCTGCAGAGACTGAAACAATGGAGTCATCCCCAGTTTATCTCACTTGCCTGTTAATTAACTTGAAAGTGTTATTCTGAGTTAATGTTTTCATTCTTCATTCTAATACAAGAAAGGTCGAGCTAATGTGATTATCTGAAGTGGCTGGACCCGATGCTGGTGGTTCAGCTATTTGGAAGAACGTCCTTTATGGGGGAAGCTCAGTGTTTTGATTATGCTAATAGTTAAACATTAATTTGATAGCCACGCTGTCCATTAAGGATATATCTACATTGCAATGAAAGACCAGCAGCTGGCCTGGGTCAGCTGACCCAGGCTCTGGGGTTTGGGAGGCAGGGTTATAAAACTGCAGTGTAGACATTCAGGATGGGGCTGGAACCTAAGACCCCATGTGAGCGTCCCAGAGCCCAGGCTCCAGCCAAGCTGGAATGTCTATATTGGAATTGTCTAGCCCCAGAAGCCCAGGTCAGCTGACTCATGCCAGCCCCTCTGTGCCCCGGGTCTTATCACAATGTAGACTACCCTAAAACACAAGGTGCAAGGTGAGTTTAGCAGGCAGAGCAAAAAGGGACTTTAGCAGACTCCTGAGAATCTGCAGTGCATTTAGTGGTGTTTCTAGAAAGCTTGGGGGGTTCTGCAGAAACTCGGTTAATAAGACGATACATATTTCTCTGTGGCTTTAACAATATCGGGGATTAAAATATAAGGGTCATCTGTAAACTAGTGAGCAAAATAAATTCCACGGTTTGAACAAAAAATAACCCCAAATTCCCAGCGGATTCTTTTCTTCCCGGCCATATGTGGCCTAGATCCCTGTGGCAGTCAGCTCAGTACAAACGCGAGGCTTTACCTACACAGAGATCATGGCAGGGTCAGGGCCGACAGCAGCACAAAGCTATTAATACAAATAATAAATAACAATGAAGAGGCAGAGAATTAGGTTTTCCTGACGCGCTGGCTATTTTGCCTGACCCTCCTCCTCCTCATCAGAAGCAAAGCAATGCTCGCAGAAACTGGCTCATGGAAAAGATAATAAGCCAGTTGCAAAATTTTGAATGAAGCTTCCGTAGTGAGGCGGAACTCATTTGCTCTGATCGGGCTACTTTTTCTTTTACACCGGGGAAAAACACTCAGTTAACTGCCCTTTTTCCGTCTTGCCATTTCTGCTGAAATCTCCATTACAATCAGCCGGTTTTTGACTCCACTCAGTCAGGCTCCAAATATGTGCATGTGTGTACACGCAAGAAACACACATGGAGAGTGATTTTTTCCAAGTAGTTAGTTAACAGACAATTCATGAATTTCAACACACGGTGAGTGACTAAATCCCCTCGTCTGCCTTGCGAATCTCATCCACGGTTTTTGAGGGCGGGTATTTCCATAGCTTTGTATTTATTTAACTGAAAGAAGGCCCTTGGGTATAGTTTTGGAAGGGGGCAGAGGGTCTTTGCCCCCTCCAAACTGCATTGCTCCCCCACTCGCAGCCCCATTGGCCTGACTCAAGTTTCCCCCCCGGATATAGAAGTCAAACTATGCCTGTGAGTAGGCCCCAGTGTGGCAGGCATTGTGGCCCAGATCCTCCAAGGTATGTAGGCGTATAACTCCAATAGGAGTCAGGTGCCTAAATATCTTGGGTGGTCTGGGCCTGTGTTCCCCGGTTGACGGTCACCGGGCTGGTTGTGCGCCAGGTGGCAGATTATGAGAGGCTGGTGCTGTACCTTGATTTTCGATCTGACCACTGGGCGCTTCATGGCCAAGTCCAGAAGGGTCCCCTCTGCGTTCCCGATCTCGGCTGCTGGCTGAGGAGTCGGGGGATCACTCCGCTCAGCCTCCCTTGTGCTGGTGGCGCTGCTGCCATTGCTCTCCAAGCTGCAGCTGTCTTCAATGCGGTAGTTCAGCAGCACGCAGCTTATCCCCCCTGGGGCAAGGCAGAGAAGGGGGGTTACTGGGAAAGGGAGAGACGCTTGCTGCAGGGGAAAGGGGGTGGCCCGGATTCAGAGCTCCTGCAAGAGGAGTAACAGTGGCCAGGGGAGGGGCAGCAGCAGCAGGGTGCCGATGGCAGCTACAGTGCTGTCAGGGGCAGGCTGGGCTCTGGCCCTTCCCAGAAGAGGGTTGGGGGAGCAGAGTGGGAGGGTGCTGCCCAGGGACAGGCTGGCAGGGGGCAGGCAGGCAGGGTGCTGCCAGAGGGCGCAGGCTGGCAGGGTGCTGTCCAGGGACAGACAGGCAGGGGCAGGCGCGCAGAGAGCAGATAGGCAGGGGGTAGGCGGGCAGGGTGCTGCTGGAGGACTCTGCCAGAGGACGCAGGTGGTGGTGGGGTGCCAGGGTGGCAAGGGGCAGGAAGGCAGGGCACTGTCCAGAGGCGGGTGGGCAGGCTGGCAAGGGGCAGGAAGAGGGCAGGCAGAGTGCAGGTGGCAGGGGGTGCCAGGCTGGCGGGCAGGACGCTGCCCAGGGGCAACCAGGCAGGCAGGGGGAGGCATGCCAGGCTGGCAGGCAGGGCGCAGGTGGGGGGGAGGAGTGTCAGGCTGGTGGGCAGGCAGGGTACTATCCAGGGGCAAGATGGCAGGGGACAGATGGTGGGGTGCAAGGCTGATAGGGCACAGGTGGCTCCAGGCTGGCAGGCAGGGTGCAGATGGCAGGGGATGCCGGGCAGGTGGGAGAGGGGGTGCCAGGCAGGGGGCAGGTGGTGGGGGGTGCCAGGCAGGCAGGAGGCAGGTGATGCCAGGCAGGGCACAGGTGGTGGGGGTGCCAGGCAGGCAGGGAGCAGGTAGTGGGAGGTGCCAGGCAGGGGGCAGGTGGGAGAGGGGGTGCCAGGCAGGGGGCAGGTGGTGGGGGGTGCCAGGCAGGCAGGAGGTGCCAAGCAGGGCACAGGTGGTGGGGGTGCCAGGCAGGCAGGGAGCAGGCAGGGCGTAGGTGGGAGAGGGGGTGCCAGGCACGCAGGCGGCAGGTGGGGGGGTGCCAGGCAGGCAGGAGGCAGGTGGTGCCAGGCAGGGCACAGGCGGTGGGGGGTGCCAGGCAGGAAGGGAGCAGGAGGTGGAAGGTGCCAGGCAGAGCACAGGTGGTGGGGGGTGCCAGGCAGGAGGCAGGCAGTGGGGAGTGCCAGGCAGGCAGGGGGTGGTGCCAGGCAGGGGGCAGGCAGGTGGTGGAGGTGCCAGGCAGGGCACAAGTGGTGGGGGTGCCAGGCACAGCACAGGTGGTGGGGTGTTCCAGGTAGGCAGGGGGCAGGCGGTGGGGGCTGCCAGACAGGCAGGGGGCAGGCAGGGGTGGTGCCGGGCAGGGGGTGCCAGGCAGGCAGGGGGTGGTGCCAGGCAGGGCACAGGTGGTGGGAGGTACCAGGCAGAGGGTGATGCCAGGCAGGGCACAGGTGGTGGGAGGTACCAGGCAGGGGGCAGGCAGCGGGTGGTGCCAGGCCGGGCACAGGTGGTGGTGGGTACCAGGCAGGGGGCGGTGCCAGGCAGGGCACAGGTGGTGGGGGTACCAGGCAGGGGGCGGTGCCAGGCAGGGCACAGGTGGTGGGGGTACCAGGCAGGGGGCAGGCAGGGGGCGGTGCCAGGCAGGGCACAGGTGGTGGGTGATGCCAGGCAGGGGGCGGTGCCAGGCAGGGCACAGGTGGTGGGCGATGCCAGGCAGGCAGGGGGCAGGTGGTGCCAGGCAGGGCACAGGTGGCGGGGTGCGGGGGAGGCCGGCGGGCAGCGCTGTTTGAGCAGCGGGCGGGGCGGGGCGGCGAACAGGGCAATCGGAAACTCAAACACTTAATGGTCCCAAAGTTCAAACAGCCCAGCCGGGACCGGCCGGGGCTTCCTCCTTCCCGTTATACCCGCGCAGGGGGCGGCGGCAGGAGCCCGGCGCCCCGCCCCGTGCGCTCAGCAACCGGCTCCGAGGGCAGCAGCCTCGGGCTGTTCGGGGGGCGCTGCCCCGGGCACTAGGGCCCGATCCCGGGGGTGTCAATGGAAAGCCCCCTTTGGCTTCGGGGGGCTTTTGGATCAGGCCCAGAGGCCAGCGGGACTGGGAGTCACTCGGGGGGGAGGGAGTCTGGATCAAGCACAGTTGGGGGAAGGTCCCCGGGCATCAGCTAGGATCAAGGGGGGACACATCCCCCCACACCCCGATCCCCCCACATCCAACCCCCCACTCCCACACACACCCAGCCCCACAGCCCCCCCACCCTCCCCACTCCCATACACCCAGCCCCACAACCCATATACACACCCCACCCCCCCACTCCCCACCCACACAGCCCCCACCCACACATACAGCCAGCCCCACAGCCCCCCACCCACATACACACCCCATCCCCCCACTCCCCACCCACACAGCCCCCACCCACATACACACCCCAGCCCCTCACCCTCATATACCGCCAGCCCCACAGCCCCCCCCCACATACACACCCCATCCGCCACACACAGCCAGCCCCCCACCCACATACACACCCCAGCCCCCCACTCCCCACCCACACAGCCCCCACCCACATACACACCCCAGCCCCTCACCCCCACATACAGCCAGCCCCACAGCCCCCCACCCACATACACACCCCATCCCCCCACACAGCTCCCCACACCCACAGCCAGCCCCACAGCCCCCCCACATACACACCCCATCCGCCACACACACCCCAGCCCCCCACACCCACATACAGCCAGCCCCACAGCCCTCCCCACACCCCACGTCTCCATTTCTGTGTCCCAGCTGCGATGTACTATCACGTGCGACGACCCCCCCCCCCCAATCTGTTCTCGCTGAACATCTTCGCCCTCCCCTCCCAAACTCTTGCAAAAACTGCCCCCCCCCCGATCCCCGGGGAGCGCCGCCTTCCCGCTGCGCCCCGATCTATTTCGGGGAGGGGGTGTCAGTCTGTCTCCCCTCCCCCTGCTGGGCAGAGAGCGGTTCTGTCGCAGGCAGGTGACCGCCCTACCTAGCCCCCAACCCCCCCCCCCCCGGTGCCAGCCGCCCCCCAAAGCGCCGCGCTTGGCTGGCCCCCGCCGCCCGGCGTGGGAGCGCAGGGCCCCGCGGCTCCGCTGCCCCGTACCTGGGATGTAGGTGTCCGCTCGCTCCTCGTCCGGCAGCTCATCCCAGCTGCGGCTGGCCGGCTGCGGGCTTCGCCTCTTCACCAGGAAGGCTCTGGGCATGGTGCGGGCGGGCGCCGGGCTCCCCCCTTCCTCCCCCGATTGCGGGTCCTCCTGCTGCCCCCCGGCCCTGGGCGCGCCGAGCCGGGCCGCTGCAGCTGCAGGGCGGCCCGCACCCCCGGCGCCGGCAGGGGGTCCCGGAGCGGGGAGCGCAGCCCGCACGCACCCAAAAGAGGGGAGGGGGGGGGGGAAAGTTTCCTAAGGTGGAATAGAAAAATGCACCAGGAAACTCGGCGAGGAGCATGCGTGCTGCAAACATAACGGTGTCAACAAGCCTCCTTACCTGTCCGACCGGTTGGAGCGGCTCCGCTTTGTTCCAGCCCTTCCTCCTTAGGCATGAATGTTTGCAAAAGAATTCAACGTCTGGGGAGGGGGGGGGGGGGATCCACCATGTTCTCCTTGCCCCCCCTCCTTAACTTCCCCCATCCCCCACAGCCAGGTAGAGCCCCCCCCCCGCCACGCCGGCTTTCCCGGGGGCTTTGCTTGTTTGATCAGTTTATCAGTCCCCAACACAATAGGCTTTGCTTTATTGGGCGCTGGATTTGCGGGCTCCCTACCCAGCGCTGCTGCAGCAGCGACACCCATTGTGAGTGTGCAGGGCGACCCGGGCGCGCGCCAGCGTCCCGGGAGCCTGGTGCAGAGGCAATCGGCTTTTTGCACAGGCACACGCTCGTGTGGGAACAACACACCGGCCGTTCCAGGCGTCTGACCTGTGCGCGCAGCCGAGCAGCTCCGGGCATTTTTGCTCTGTGTGTGTGTGTTTGTGTGTCTGCTTTGCAGGCGTGCACCGATCTTCAGCGGTCTGGCTCCCCGAGCGCGGTGATGGAGATGCCTTCCAGCAACGGAGAGGGGTGGGACACTGCTTGCAAAGCCGACACCTCCTTTTTTTTTTTTTTTACCTGGTGGAAACCTGAGAGTCTTGCAGCGCCCAGGCCGCTTGAACAGGCGGGGAAATGCAACGGTTTTCCTACGGGTGGAGGAAGCCTCTTAACGGATTTAGGGAAAGTTCTCCCAACTTTGCTTCCCTGGCCAGGCCTTTTGGGCAGTGCGGTGGCTGGGGCTGGAACCAAAGAAGGGGTAAGGTCTTCTATAGAGGAAGAATCAAACGACTCCCAAGCCAGTTCAAACAGCAAGAGAGATTTAGGGCAACCATGACTGCAACCCCCTCTCAGCAATGTTTTCACCCGTTGTAGGGCGGGGTGAGACTTACACGTTGCAGGGCTCTCTTAAAGCAAAGCAATTCACTGAAAAATGGGAGCCTTCCTCTGGACCTCAGTGGGTTTGGACCAAGCCTTGAATACAAACAGGGAAGCCATGGGGACTACCAGGAAGCCGTTCTGCGGGCCTGGTTCTCCTAAGTGCCCGGGCTTTCCCGGGGTTCCTGCTGATGAGCCCTGGAGGAAGGGCGATTGCAGATGATAATCAAGCCCAGGGAATGATTAACAATTCTGCATTCGTTCCAGTTTCACATCAGCAGGGTGACTAGACCTGGGCCACGTGCGCTGGGCATGGCACATTAACATGGAGTAGGGTGGGAATTCATCCCAAAGCGACTCCTCTCCAGGCTGAAGGGAGAACGGTTTATTTTTGTTACACGTTTGAAACTGGAGACCTATTGGGGTCTAATCCTGCCCTGTTGAAGTGAGTGGGAGCTTTTCCACTGAGATCAGTGGGTCCAGGTTCCAACCTCTCTAGGTGCCAAACGAGCAACGCAAAACAAGGCAAACTGCGCCCACTTTGCCCTCCTGAGCAGGGGAAGAACCGAGCTATTCTCACCACGGCGCAACTGTGAAGTGATCTCATTGTTAAAGGCTTTTAAACCCCCACTTGGCCGCTCCCCGTGTCCCGCTGTGCTGTGGGAGAGTCTGGCTGGAGTCCTGGCCCCCAATTGGAGTTTGGCCCCATTTGAGTCAATTGCAAAAGTCTCGCCTTGTAGTGTCTAACCTGGTGTGTCAACAGGCTTTTCTTTTACACCTTCAGCCTTTGTTTGATGATTGGGAGTTGTTAATCGCTGACAGTCTGCTGGGGACAGGACAAAAATAAAGCCCCCAAGAGCTTTCCTGCGAAAAACTAGAGTCAGCAGAACTTTTTCCAAGGAACAATTAAAAAGGAATCAAAACTGGCCTTTTTACCCAAATTGGAAATGTTCATGATTTTCTTCAAAGTTTTCCTTTTTATCTACACCATTGGAAAACGAAAAATGTGGTTGTTTTTGGTTTACTGTTTTTTCATTTTTTCCCCCTCCATTCTCCTCTTTTTTTCCCTTCTTCCATCCTCCCTTTTTCAGTGGCAAAATGGAAAAAAGAAATTAGAGGAGAGAGAGAGATTAAAAAAAAAATTAAACATCAAGATTTCAATAAAAATGTTCACAAAACCAAAATAAATAAAAACAATTCCTTTTCAAAACCCACAAAAGGAATTGACTTCGCTTTTTTTTTGCAATTCTCCCCTCCTTTTGCATTTTTCAACCAACTTGACTAAAAACTATTTCGTTAAACCCTTATTAAACAACACTGGAAATCTATCCCCATCCTTCCTCACTAAACTCATACAAATAGTATTACAAATGACACCTTCTTTGCTCAGGGTGAAATGCTGGCCCTATTGAAGCAAATGGGATTTTTGTCATTAATTTCATTGAGGTCAGAATTTCACCCCAAGGGCCAGATCAAAGCCCAAGGATAACTAGAAAACTTGCACCAATGTAACTAAATAGATTTATTTAGTTTATTGTGAATCCCTGCTGTGGTTTGTAAACTTTTTGAGACAGGGGTTGTCATTGGCCTGTTTGTACAGTGCCTAACACAATGGGTCTGGAGCGTCTGGATGCTACTACCATAGAAATGATAAATAATACAGACATGCACCAGTGAAACCATATTGATTTTAAATCGATTTTGTTACACGGGGACAAGTTTTCTAATATAGACCAAGCCAAAGTCAATGGAAAGACTGCTACCAACTCCAGTGGGCTATGAATCAAGTTCTAAGATGTGATCCAGGCACAGTTTTTAACTAGAAGTGTGATTTCTTGCCAAAATAGTTATACCAGTACACCCACTCGTGTGGACAACGTTATACTGGTATAAAGGAACATTATACTTTTCTCTTCCATCACAGGAATAGTTATACAAGTATAAATCACCTTTATACTGGCATAAAGTATAATGGTGCTTTATACTGATACTGTATAACTGTGTCCACGCCAGGGGCATTGTATTACATTAATTAAACAGGGATAGTTAAAATAGTACAACTTCTGTGTGTGGACAAGTCCTTTAGAAAGGCTAATTGTAATTAAAAGCTTTAAAAAACTCCATTTCACCTTTTAGCAGCAATGATTAATACATGTTACTCTATTTATAATGCTGGGTAGAATATGAGTGCTGTATTTCTTTGACTATTTAAAAAAAAAGCCCAACACATTTCTATAATGCGGTTCCCAACCTTTTCAGGCTACTGTCCCCCTTTCAGGAGTCTGATTTGTCTTGCGTACGCCCAAGTTTAACCTCACTTAAAAGCTACTTGCTTACAACATTTTAGTTTGTACTGACTCCACTAGTATTTTTTCTGTAGCCTGTCGTAAAACTAGATAAATATCTAGATGAGTTGATGTACCCCCTGGAAGACCTCTACGTACCCCCCACGGGTACGCGTACCCCTGGTTAAGAAACACTGAATGACTAATACCAAACTAGTTGCTGAATGAAATCCCACATGACATGAGGTCAGTAGAGTACTCATTATAGTGAAATCATGCCTGCGATGAATCTGGCCCCATTGTGTCCATTTATGGAAAACTAGCCTATAGTTATTTGTTAAATCGTTTAGCTTTTGTTTAAAAGAAACCCCTCACCCAAAGGACACTTCTTCCCAATCTCTGGGGCGCCTTGCCATTACATTCAAAATCACAGATAGAGCTGTTTGGACATTTTTAGTCACAAGGCTGGTTTTTACAAAATTGAGATGTTTAGACAAACTGTACTGGGGGGGGGGGGGAGTCCTGTTTCGAAATTTTCAAAGCGGAACACCTCAATTTTTCGTTTTGAAACAACTTTTTGAAAGGGAATTCATATTTTTATCTACTTTTTGAACAGTTTTTAAAAGGCCAAAATCAGAATAAAATGATCACACTGGAATAAATTTGATCAACGCAAAACAATTTTTTTCCAAAATTTCATTTGGCTGGAAATTTCAGCATTTTCTGTTCAGTTTCAGAACAGAGAACATTTTGAAATCATGGAATGTCCCATGAAACAGACAACCCAGTTTCCACTCAGCTCTAATCCCAAGAGCCTAGGTGATACAGAGTGAAAATCAAGCAAAGCACTTCTTCTTCTTCCCACCCTACCATTCAAAGTATGTCCGCTGTAACGCTACAGTGTAGACACTAAAGGGTATGTCTACACTTAAAATGCTCCAGCAGCATCAGCGTAGGTAATCCACCCCACGAGAGGCAGTAGAATTCTTCAGTCAACCTAGCTCGGTCTACAGAGGTTAGGTCAATATAGCTACATCTCTCAGGGATGTGGATTTTTCACACACCCTCCCACCTCCACCTTCGAGAGACGTAGCTATATCAATGTAAATTTCTAGTGTAGACCAGGCCTTACTACACCAACAGGAAGGCTTCCCCCACTGATGTAGTTAATCCATCTCCCCAAAAGGCGGTAGCTGAGTCAACGGAAGAATTCCTCTATTGACTTAGTGCTGTCTACGCCAGGGTTTAGGTCGGCATAGCTACATCTCTAAGGGGTGCGGATTTTTCACACACCCCCTCAAGAGACGTATCTATGCCGATGTAAGTTTTCAGTATGGACCAGCCCTCAGTCACCAGCCATGCAACCAATCCACTTTAAACCCCACTCTCTTTTCCCACCAAAGAGAAATTCCACCCTCAGCCCGCCCCCTTTTCCAATGCCCATTCAGACAGATGGGCCTGGAAGGACAACAAAATCTGGCTATTTTGGTATTTGTTTCGGGGTAGGGTGAGACTCTCTTCTCTAGCATCCCTTCTCCCTTTTACACCAAGGAGGAATCAAGCACAAGGACCTCTACTGATTGCAGCAGCAGAGGTGTGAGGATTCAGAAAGATGCAGGTAATTAGACACGATTATTGTGATACAGGTAATTAGAAAACATCCAGCCAGATGCTTGTTAAAATACATCTGCCCTCAGAAGCCTCTAGCCCTACAAATCTATGATTCTATGTGTGTATCTTTACTTGTATGAGTAATCCCAGAGATTTCTCCAATGAGTAAAATTACACATCAGTGTTCTTCAGGACTGGGGCCTTTGGAGACAGATTGTGAAGCCCTTACGTTGGTGAACAATGAAGCCTGGTCTACACTTAGACATTAGAAAATGTCACTCAGGGTCTGAAAAATTTTGTGCCCTGTGTGACGTAGTTAGGGTCAACCTAACTTCCTGTGTGGACCAATCTAGGTCAACAGAAGACTTCTTCCATTGAACTAGCTAACACCTCTTGGAAAGGTGGATTAACGACATGGACGGGAAACCCCCTTCCAGGTATGCAGAAAGCATCTATACTACCGCACTACAGTGCCATAGTTGTGTCTCTGCCATAACCTGACTCACACAAGCAGTCCCATCAATGGGAGTAATTTGCTCACCAGGGTGAATAAGGCTCCCACAGTCTGGCCCCTAACAAACTGCAATACAAACTACAGGACACAAAGGATGCATTGTCCACCTGGAGATGCAGCCTTCTCTGAGGTGAACCACATCAGCTGTTTATCAGCACACAACACATGACCCAGCAATAATCACTGAAGATATTTAACTTGCCATGATTCCAGAATCCAAAGGCTGGACTTTCCAGCATTAGCCCAACTCTGCTGCCATTGATGTCGATGGTAAATTGACTTCAGTGGCAGTAGAATTAAGCCGATGCTGAGCTCTTTTGAAAATCCCACCCAAATCGAATCAAAACATAAGAGGCTCTTTCTTGAATTGTACAAGCTTCTTGTGAGAGACGGTGACTCATAGAGGAGTCTATTTTACTCTTAGAGCTTAACTCCCACTAACAGCCCTGGGGATTACGGTATGTGCCTGCACTGGGGAAGAGGAGACCACAGAGTGCCTTCAGGGAGTCTTAACAATAATAAACTCATAACTTTAAAAAAATGAGCTATTTAATTTCTCTGTTATGTCTGAGATTTCACTTCAGGTCGAGAGGCATTTAACTGATTTTTGCAATGCTTTCAAGTCGAGGTTTCTTTTCTTTTAACCACTCCTTGTCATTTAAGCCCAAAGGGTTAGCAAATTACGTTAATCATAAGCCTCACAAACCAATAACGTACTGCCGATTATCACATATGGGTCTTTTAGACGTTCTTGGTTTTTTAAAATGTCTGATTGGAGGTTCCCATTTAGCAAGGCACTTAAGCCCTGGCTTAACTTTAATCAGATGCTTAAAATTAGGCATGTGCTTAAATACCTACCTAAATCAGGGACTACGTGATCTAAAACCTTCTCTTCTTCTACATGTTTGTATGTTCTGCAAAAGGTGTTTGGTAACGTCAGTTCCTCATACTGTAAAGCGCGGTGGGCAATAATAACCACTCCACGAATTTTGGTAAGCCGTCACAGGCCGCACATTTCTACTATATTAATGGAAGGGGTGCGGGGTCTGGGAGAGAGTTTGGGGGCAGGAGGGAGCTCTAGGCTGGTGCAGAGTGTTGGGGTGCAGGAGAAGGTGAGGGGGGTGGGCTCTGGGAGGGAGTTTGGTGCAGGAGGGGGCTGGGGCAGGAGATTAGGGTGCAGGAGTGGGGCAGCGGATCTCTGTGTGCTGCCCACTCCCGCAACTGGCCAATGGGAGCTGTGAGGACGGTGCTGGGGGCATGGGCAGTGTGTGGAGCTGCCTCCCCCCGCCCCCGCCAGGGGCGTGCAGAGACATGCCAGCAGCAGCCGGTCACTTCCGGGAGCGGCATGGGGCCACGGCAGGCAGGCAGCTGACATCTGGGACTTTTAGCGGCCCGGACTCAGAGATCACGAGGGGACAGAGGAGGCTGGACAGAAATGTTAGACGGGCCGGATCCAGCTCATGGGCTGTATTTTGCCCTCCCCTGCTGTAAGGCGTTGATCCTGCAAACACGTAGCCTTATCTTCACTAGAAAAAAACAGGTGTTCTTAACTTGAACTAACTGACATGGGGTACAATCCTAGTGAAGACAAGGCCGTTTTGTTGTTTTCACACAAGTTAGCTGGTTGAATTAAAGACTATGGGGGGGAGTATTGTCTGCCCTGGGATTTTCCCTTGAGTTAAGATCACATCTTTTTTCCTAGGGTATGTCAACGCAGCAATCGAGGCACCTTGCAGCTGGAATGAGCTGAGATTCAGCTAGCTCACTAAAAATGGCAACACAGACGGAGACATGGGCTAGTGCAGGGGTGGGCAGACTACGGTCCGGGGTCCGCATCCAGCCCTCCAGACGTTTGAGCTACCACTGGGGAGCAGGGTCCGGGGCTTGCCCCCCTCTGGCGCTCCAGCCTCCCGGAAGCAGTGGCATGTCCCCCCTCTGGCTCCTACACGTAGGGGCAGACAGGGGGCTCCGCACCTGCCCCTGCCCCAAGCGCTGCCCCCGCAGCTCCCATTGGCCAGGAACCGTGGCCAAAGGCAGCTGCAGGGCAGCGCCCATGGACAAGGCAGCGTGCAGAGACGCCTGGCCGCGCCTGCACATAGGAGTCAGAGGGGGGACATGCCGCTGTTTCTGGGAGCTGCTTGAGGTAAGCGCCGCCTGGAGCCTGTACCCCTGACCCCCTTCCGCGCCCCAACCCCCTGCCCCAGCCCTGATCCCTCTTCCGCCCTCCGAACCCCTCAGTCCCAGCCTGCAGCATCCTCCTGCACCCCCAACCCCCTTCCCCAGCGCCAGCACCCCCAGCCAGAGCCCTCACCCTCTCCCACAGCCCAACCCCCAATTTCATGAGCATTCATGGCCCGCCATACAATTTCCATACCCAGATGTGGCCCTTGGGCCAAAATGTTTGCCCACCCCTGAGCTAGTGCCAAAGTACAATCCTGCCTCGGACACTAGTTCTGGTCTACCTCCATTTGCTGTCCCGACTGCAATGTAGATACACCCAGAGTGAAGACCTAGCCCGTGGGTCCGTGCTTAACATGACTCAGGAGTAATCCCAGTAAAGTCAAGTGCATGGGTCTGAACGCACGGATATGATTACACCCGAGAAAACCCTACTGTAGATCAATGAGCAGCACAGTTGGGAAAGTAACTGAAATATTTCCCTGATAGATTGTATTGAATGGACAACCTACCCTAAATTCTCAATGACTGAGGAACAATCTTCATTCATTGAGATATTCCATTCCACAACCAACTCTCTGTAAAACTTTTCATGAGTGATGTACCCAAATATTTGGATGCTAATATCTAAACTGTATTGTTAAATGTATTCACCTATATTTGGCTTATTACTGATCATGTACTATATGTATCCTATGACTTTTAAAACAAACTTTGTATTTGTGGATAATCTAAGCACTATGCCCAGCTGTACAGACACTCTTTTCTTAACCTGTGTACTATATATTTTTTTAACATTAGCTTTCATAAAAATTTTAAATATGCTATGCTGGTGCAAAGTGGAGCTGATGACAATGCAACTTGATTTAGTAGTCATCACCTCTGCAAATTTTCTGAAGGCAGACAAGTTGTTACCTGGGTTCTCCCTTGCTGAAAGCACCCTAATGAATGTCACCAGGTAAGGAGAAAAAATGTACTCCTTACCAAAAAAAAAAGTCTTTTGAGGCCTCCGGCAAACTAGATTTTTTTTAAATGAGTCAATTTAAAAAAAAAAAAAAAAAAGCAAGTTGTCAGTATCCTTTTCTAGCTATCTGTTGAATGTAAGTGGTTCATGGGGTGTATACCCTGTTAGACCTGTAATGACTTAATAAATAACAATGCTAATGAGATAATAGCATGCAAAGCTTTTTATAGGATCTATTTTGAATTTCAGCCTTAGCTGGGTGGGGTAAAGTACCCATGGTGTTAAAGTAACGTTCTGGGTGTAGCAAGTCAAATAAATGTACCATATGCCCTCCAGTATCTGAGCACAATGGGACACACCCATAACTACTTGCAGTGTAGGAGACTGAGAGAGAGAGAAACTGGATCAAAAGCCTCAAGCAGGGGGTTGGACTAGATGACCTCCTGAGGTCCCTTCCAACCCTGATAGTCTATGATTCCATGAAATAGTGCAGAGGGGAGAAAGACACATTATAGTACAACTTGCTGACATTGCTTTGCAATGATATGACAATCCACAGTAATATTAGTAACCATGCAATACCCGTGATGGAATCTCTGCAGCAAAATGTCAGCATGCCCCCAGCAATTATTCTGTGGCTTTTGCAAGTTCCATTCAATCAGTACTTGGTTCTCCAGCTCTTATAGTCCCACTGAGTTTAGACTAACTGAAACAGAGAACAGGCAGGGACTGGATGGCACAGGGAACTGATAGTTGAGTTTAGAGCCTTAGGTTGCCAGCAGTGTTTGAATTGGGAGGAGTTATGCAAATTAGGGCATGCACCCACCTGTGTTGCAGAATCGAAGATTTCATTTTTAAAAATGCACATCTTCTGGTTGTGAAGAAATCCTTCAGAATGTAAACCAGGAGTAACAGCGATGTCTGCCTGAGTCTGCAGGGAGCCTGAAACCACAAGTCTGAGGGGTTTGAGCTACCCCATATCATTTAAGTGAAGCGTTGACTCCAATACTAACACCTTGTTATGGACTGGGATGTGGGTGGCCTGGTCTAGTAGTCAGAGCAGGAGTCAGGTCTAGTGGGCAGAGGAGGCACCCAGGTGGGGAATGAAACCAAGGGTCAGCACCAGACTCAACTGCCAGTTACCAAAGCCAGGGGGCAAGCCAGAGTCAGAACCAGGAGTTGAAGCTGGGGGTCAGAGCCGAGGTCAGATACCAACCGCCAGAGCCAAGGGTCAAGTCAGGGTCAGAAGTTGGAGGCCAGGAACAGAGCCAGGAGTGGTGAGGTGTAAGGGCAGGAACTGGCAGGGAGGCAAGGCTCAAGCATGGAGCAGGAGCATGGTGGGAACAGTAGCAAAGGGAGGGGTGAGGCAGGAGTCAGGGCGGAACAGGAACAGGCCAGGCACAAGTAGAGTCCAATACAGCCACGACAGGAAATCACCTTGTTGCTCTGACAAACTTCCAGTGCCTCCTTTTGGCTTAAATAGAGTGGTTGAACCAGTGGGTGGAGCCAGGCAATCCTCCAATCAGGGCTCCTGTGGGTGGTGCTTTGGCTAAGGCGTTAGTCCTACTATTTCCTGGACCATCACTTCAGCCTACCCCAGCTTTCAGCCGATAGTGGGTGGAGGCCAGGATGCAGCAGCTGTCTGGCAAAGCCCAGGCCTGGGTTCAAGACCTAGGACATCATACATCTGAGCTAACCCCTTGTTGAAATGTCAACAGTGCTAACTACAGCCCTTTGGCAGGGTGATTGGGTTATACACAATCTGCCCTGAGTGATGTCTCACTTCACCCCCACAAGTAGGTGGCACTTGGGAGTCACTACCCCTTCTTTTTCTTCAGGCAAGAATAAGTCCAGCCCAGCAGGGGGGTGTCTGAGAAGACTGAGGGGCAGCCCAGCAGAACCCATGGGTGCATCTGAAACACATCATGCAGGTTCTTCCACACCATCCCCACTTGGCTGCTTAAGCCAGCTCTTTGCCTGGTTTGCCAGAGCAGTGCAAAGCAGTGAGAAGTGAGGGCAGGACTTGGCCCAGTACCTTAACGCTGGTGAAGGAAATGTGGAAAAACAGACATGGATGACTGATGCTTAAGGAAATACCGTACTATGCATGGCGCAGTGTGTGGAAGATAGCTCATCTGTACCTATCCTTGCTGCCCAAACCCACATTCCACCTACTGTGCATTCCTGGGAGCAGTTTTATTTGACTCATGCCCCCAACTTTGTCTCCACATCATTTCCCCACTGGAATGCAATATGAATTTGGAGCGGTTCTTTCCCTTTGCACCCCTACTGTTTCGATTTTAACTCCCCTTCGCCCTCCATCCTGTACCTGCAAAGTTAGAGGATTCACAACAGTTTCTATATTTGTGTGAATGCCCAATAGACACCGTTGTATTGCAGCCTTCTTTCTGGACAGCTATCATGCAATTCCGAGCCCCAGTGCCCAGTCCCCCAGCTGAGATATTCTTTTATTGGGCAAGTTGTTTGAAAGAACGTTCCATGATGATCATGTTTAGCTCTGTTCGGCCGTGTCTATTTCTTGGGGTGAGAAGTACAGGGAAGCTGGGCCACAGCTCTGGTATAACGATATTTTAAAAACTTGAGAATGTTCGTACGATCCTGAAATGCATTGAGGGCCTGAGCCAAACCCCACTAAAGTCCGGGGGAGTCTTTCCATTGACATGAGTGGGCTTTGGATCAGACGCATAACACGTGAGAGTGTAATGTGCATGAGTCCCGGGCAATGAAAAATACAGCTCGTGTGCCAGATTCTGAGCTCACGTAGCCTGGGATAAATCTGAAGTAACCTCACTGAAGCCAGTGGAGTGACTCTGGATTTTTACCACTGTAATTGAGATCAGAATCTCGGCTCCACAGGCTTCCCAGGACCCAGTGATCTGCTTTCTTTGTATGTGGAACAAGATGGGAACACAGGTGCTGGAAGTAGGGATGCTCGGGGTGCTGCCGCACCCCTTGGCTTGAAATAGTAATAACAACCCAAATACATGGTGTCTGCCTTCAGCACCGCACTATGACAATTGTTCCAGCACCATTGGATGGGAGATAAAAACAGTTCCATATACAGGGAAATGGCTCCCATGATTATGGTAGAAACACTAAACTAAACACGTCTCCTTTTTCACATCCAAGGCATCCCAGAACTCTGAAATAGAGTATTTCTGCTTGCATTGCCTCCTACATCAGCCGGCATTCCAAGCCTCTAATGTCACCATTCCCTTTGTCTCCTACACCTCACCTGGCTGCTCCAGACTTCATGCCTTGTTTCTCACCCCCATTACACATAGAACAGCCCCCTGATCAATGCACCCTCCCACTCTCCTCTAATTTCTGCCAAATCCCCCTACCCCCTTTCACCAAAACACCTGGGTTTCTTATGGACAGTCTGGTTGTGTCCCACCCAAGATGCAGTCTCCCACCCACCATGGCCTTCTTGTGGCCCCACATCCCAAACTCCCTGGTTTTCAAAGCCCTCCTCCAAATCCCAACGTACCAGCCCCTGAACTCCACTGATAGCAAAGTCCTCCCATGCACCCTCAGAGACAGACAGAAAATACACCGCATACGGCCCTTGCACTGACGATTAAGTCAAGAAAATGGGCAGACAGGTTGTCAGTGAACACAAATGATGTTGCTAGCTGGTGGCCCCTGCAGTTTTGATTGCATGCTGACTGACTCCATGCCCTCTTCTCTGAGGCAACCAAGGAAGATGTCAGTTGCAACATGGAAGAACTTGGAAGGCTAAAATGACTGAGAAACATCCCAAAGTTTCCTAACTCATCACTCTGACACTGTACAGTCAGTAGCAGATTGTCTGTACAAAGTACTGGCTGCTTAGTAGAATTTGTTAGGGGACCTAGATTGCTCAAAGGAGTAGATCTGTTCTAAGCCACCAGTACAAATCTGTCTCTGGCTGAAGTTAGTATAAAAATGACTTTGGGGTGGTCTGTATGTGGGGAGTTGCTTGTTTGCGTTATATAGAAACTTATGTCCTGCTCTGAGTGTGGGGGACTGGACTAGACAACCTCTCAAGGTCCCTTTAATAGGCAGCAGGTTTAAAACGAATAAAAGGAAATATTTCTTCAAAAAACTCACAATCAAGCTGTGGAACTCCTTGCCAGAGGATGTTGTGAAGGCCAAGACCATAACAGGGTTCAAAAAAGAACTAGATAAATTCATGGAGGATAGGTCTATCAATAGCTATTAGCCAGGATGGGCAGGAATGGTGTCCCTAGCCTTTGTTTGCTAGAAGCTGGGAAAGGGTGATAGGGGATGGATCACTTGATGATTCCCTGTTCTGTTCATTCCCTCTGGGGCACCTGGCATTGGCCACTGTTGGAAGACAGGATACTGGACTAGATGGACCTTTGGTCTGACCCAGTAGGGCCATTCTTATGTTCTTCCAGTCCTATAATTCCATGTTGCAACTGACATCTTCCTTGGTTGCCTCAGAAGAGAGGGCAGGCACAGAATCAGCAAGGAAAGTGACTGATCCCCTTACACCAGGTTTGAAAAATGTTGGCAGGGAGGGTTCTGCTATCGCTGTGCTTCTGCTGTGGCTAAATAAAAACATCTGTCTCCTGTCTCCAGTCCTGAAACCTTCTAGTCTAGTCTGTTCTACATAGGTTTTTAAACCACACTCATCACCGTAGTATCTGAGCGCCTTCCAGTAGTGCATTAAGCCACATGACTACACATCTGTCATGTGTTGTTTGTTCTCTCATCCTCTTCCCTGAGGGGGAAGCCTGTGCAGCAGAATGTCTTGTTTTGGTAGTGTGTGTCTTTCTTTTTTAATATTCCTGTTGCTCAGAGTTTGTATTAGAGAAGGTATGATCCAAGAAATGCACCTTGTGCTTGGAGCAGATGGTGGTGAAGTTTGTGATAGTCCTTAGTCCCTGGGAGAGAGCTTCCCCAGTGTCAGACCGTCCCCAAAAAAGTTCTGTCTCCCACTTTTCTTGTTGAGAATTCCATTGTCCCAGAAGAACAAAACTCTTGATCAAGATCTTCATCCCGGAGGTGTAGACAATCTTTTACCGGCCCGGGGCTCAGGCTGTGCAGCCCTTTGAAGATAAATACTGAGGCCTTGACTGTGAGTCGATATTTTGTGGGAAGCCAGTGTGCAGAATGGAAGACAAGTCTGATATATTCCTGGTAGCCTTTGTTGGCGAGGAGATGCAGAGTTCTGTACTAGCTGGAATTTACTAAATGCTGAAGGCTTCATGCCCAGATATACTACATTGCTGTAGTCTAGGCAAGAGGTGATGGAGCCATGAATAACTGAGGACTGGTCTTTGTCCACGAGGATGGGATGGAGTCTCCTCGCCGACCAGAGATGGCAGAAAGTGCTACTCACCAATGCTGCTATGTATTAACTCAGCATCAGCGAGGAACCCAAGAGTACTCATAGACTACAGACTGAATTGACCAATTGTGAGTGTGCGTCTTCAACCAATGGAGACTTCTCCTTGGTTTAACCTCTTCAAAATGCTTCCCTTTGCCCACCAGCATTACTTCTGTCTACATTGGGTTCATCCATGAGCTGATCTCATGTAAGCGCTGGGCCGAGTCCATGGTGTCTGACCAGTTCACCTAGTGGATGCAAGGAGATGTTGAAAAGGACCGGAGAATTGAACATTGCGGAATTCCACAAGTGGGGGCTCTAGTGGCAGAAGTGCTATTTCCCATCACTACTTGTTGAGTGTGTCCTTCCAGGAAGGACTCAAACCATTTTACCCCATTACCCTTGACCCCTGCCATCTCCCTCAGGTGAGACAGAAGAATCTCATTGTCAACAGTGTTAAATGCTGCAGAGAGGTCCTGCAGGATGAGAATGATGTTTATCTTTAACCATTGACCGGAAGATATTGTCTAAAGTGGTTTCTATTCTGTGTCATGGACCTGGCCTGAATCCAGATTGTGCTGGGCCTAACATGTTGGCTTCAGTTAGCTGAGCTTCCAGTTAGCCTCTGGCTAGCTTCTCTATGAGCTTGCTCAGGAATGGGAGGTTTGACACTGGGCAGTAGTTGGGTAGGACTGAAGTGTCCAGGGTGGGTTTTTTTGTGTTGGTCGCACTATTGCATGTTTGAAGGATGAAGGGAAGATTTGCTCTCTGAATGAGGTGTTGGCTATGTTGGCATGGGTTGTTCATGGCTCTCTTTCACAAGCCAGGAAGGGCATGAGACGGATTCACAAGTCTTGGGTCAAGACTCTTTTAGGGTGTCCAGAACTTCTTGAGAAGTGGATGTACTGAACTCTGGGAATGCAGGTGGGGTGTTGAGGGTTGGGTGTAGGTGAAGCAGATTTAAGCTGTTTGAGAAGGCTTCCCAAATCCTTGTGATCTTTTCAGCCAAGTAGAGTGATAGTTCTTCACAGCACTTGGTGCTCGGCTTTGATGCAGGTTGTAGACATTCGGGATTGAAGAAGCGGTTTACCACCTTGCATAGCAACTTGCGGTGGGATGGGGCAGTCTCAAAGGAAGCTGATAGGAAGGTTGTCTTGGCCTGTAATACGGCCTCAGCATATGCTCGGAGGCATTAATTATGTTTCATCCTGCCTGAATTAGCCTTTGTTTTTCACCATCGATGCTCAAGTTTTTCTGCCCTTCTCTTGTCATTTAGCACAGGATGTCAGAAAACAAGGGAGATCTCTGTGGGAGATGGGGAGGAAGGAGCTGTTTGGGAGCAAGCATATCAAGGGTTGAGGTCTGTGTAGCATAGAAAGGATTCACCAGGTCCTCAACTGCTTGTCCCAAGGGAGGGGTACTGCTGTGATTTAGCAGGCTATGGAATTTGTTGGTGTCCATGAATCTTCATGGTTGAAGCAGGATCACTGTTTTTTCTTGGTGCCTGGATGATAGAAGGTCTCTGACCACTGCTCTAAGTATGGGATGGCCCGTCCAAGAAGGTGGCTGGGTTGTGATCTCCTCTATTTTAATATTTAGGCCAAAGATCAGGTCCATGGTGTGACCACCTATGTGGGTTAGACCTTGCATAAAAAACAAGTCTGGAGCCCATGGGAATTGGGCACCTACAAATAACACAACAACAGGGCATAAAAACTGGCCTGTTCTGGTTAATTCATCAGCAAAGAGTAGAAAGATGAGCATTGGAGACCTTCAGGCTGCAAAGCCCCTCCTGCTGTTGAAGACCCTGTTGTGTGTTGGATTCTTTCTCTTAGGCCACTTTGAAAATCCAGGTTCTATTCGCACCGTTTTTAAAAGTAGCCTGACTTTGCCTTTTTATCATTGTAGTTTGTTACATTTTCACATGAGCCATCCAGTATTAACCGAACAAACCAGCCAAGTGAAAAGGAAAGAAATCACGCTGCACCTGTTCTTTTTGTGTCTGTTTCCTTTTAAATGCGACATCGAAGCTCTCAATTGCAATCTAGCTTGTCAAACAGTGTGAAATTGCTCCCGTTGAATGGGTGTGAAGCAAGTTTGCCTTGCTGTATATTATCACATTTGGATAGCTTTCTCCGCCTGATGAATTATTGTGTATTCCAGCAGAGATTACAATTGCACATTGTTCTTCCACATTCAGCTCCCCAGGCTATTGGAATACGTTACTGGATCCTTTCTCTTTTTATTTAGCAGCGGGAGGGTGGCGGGGGGAGGTTGTCTGCACCAACCAATGGCAATTTTGGCCTTCTCTGTATTTGAGATTAGCTCCGATTTAGCCATCAGTGGCCAGTAACCAGTGTAGCTGCAACAGGGCAAATGCCAAATGTAGACAAGGAGAGCCATGATTCGTATTGGCTAAGTTGACTCCAATTTTAAGCGGGGATAGATTCTCTCTCTCTCTAGGGTGAGCATATTTCCCAAAGGGAAAATGGGACATGGCATGGGGCTAGCCTGAGCACCTCCTCACCCCTGTGTGGGGCTGGCCCAAGCCGCTTGCCCGAGCCCCCCTGCCTGCACGGGATCACCCAAGCCCTGCCTGTCCCCTTTCCCCCTGTGTGAGGCTGGGGCTGGCACTGCTGTTTGCCGGAGCCCTGCCTCCCCCCCGCGCAGGGCTGGCATCGCTGCTTGCCCCCTCTGCACCCCACTTCTTCGACAAAGGTGGACATTTGTTTTGTTTGCCCTTGACAACTGATCAAGTTGGCAAGAGCAAAGGGGACAAATACCCACTTTTGCCAAAATAGTTGGGATGGCCAGGACAGGGCTTAAAAAAGGGATTGTCCCGGCCAAAACAGGATGTATGGTCACCCTCTCTCTCTCTCTCTCTGGATGCCTGATCCTCTCTCCCCGACCCCCAAAATGTAGGGATTGCATTAATAAATACAAGAAACTCTGAGCTTGGAACTCACACCCAGACTCACTCATACAGGTGTGTTCACACTCACTTACGCCCACACTCTCTCACACATGTGCTCACTGTCACCCACACCCTGCCTGTCTCACACACGTGCTCACATTCATGCCCACTCTCTCACCCACACCTCTGCTCACTCTCACTCACACCCAGACTCACTCACACACACGCGCTCACAGTCGTGCACACAGACTCTCACACAAACAAGTGCTCACACACCACTGCCCCATCCTGGAGTTCTGGCTCCAACCCTGGGAGATGGTGGCTGGGGCTCCAGGCCCGTCTGGTCCAGCGTGGTGCGTGCTGGGGCCCTCATGGTACCAGTGTCCCTCCCTGCTGAGTGCTGGGGTGTGGGCTGGAGAGGGGCCCCTGCCTGCTGTGCTCCCTCCCACTGCTCCAGGCACTGCACAGGGACGACTTGCTGCCTCCTGGGGTTCTGGTTGCTCCCCAAGGAGGCAGTTGATGGAATCCTTCCTTCCACGTTTCATGGAGCCACAGGGGCTGCTGGAGGGAGGCCAAGTGCCCAGAGCGACATCCTTGATGAGCCCAAGGGGGCGGGACCTGCAAGTCCACCCATCATCAATATGGCTGCTCCTGCCAGTAATCGCATTGGACAAATTGCTGGCAAAAGGTAGCGTATCAAGAGAGACACCGGCCCCTCTTGAAGGGATGAGTATGCAACACACTTGTCCGCATCATAGCGACATTAACCCAGTGCTCTGGCTGACTTTACTCTGCACGGACACGTCTTCCTTAAAGCTGATTATAACCCTTTACTTTTAACCCCCCGCACTAAGAATTTCTGTACTGTTTGCATTTTGATGCCTGTTACAGTGGACGTTCGATGCAATTTAAAGGCCACTAGTTCACAATGGACGAAAGAAAAGGCTTTTTCACAAGGTACACAGCCTGTGGAACACACAGCCGCAATAGAGGATTGAAACCAATAACTTAGTGGGATTCAAAATGAGAGCAGACATTTATATGGATAACAAGAACATCCAGCGTTATAACAGGAAGCATTTTTAAAAATAAGAAGAGCATGGCAGGGATATCAATTCACATGCTTCAAGGCATAATTCAGCCTCTAACTAATAAGGGTCAGGAGGAAATTTTCCTTAGTGGCAGATTACCCTATGACTACCTATTACATAGCTTCCTGCAGATCTGATCCAGTGTAGCAGTTCCTATGTTCCTAAAAATAATTAAAACTCTTTCTATAGTTCAAACACCTCTATTAAGCTGTACCAAGGGGAGGTGGGGGCTGTATTTTCAGCTCCCCTGCAAACAATATCTGTGTTAGCACTCCCCTTTAAGCCTAAACCTACCTGTACGAGGAGGACAAATGGCAGCTCTCACACTGTCCTGGGACTTCCTCATGCATGTCATACAATCAAGTCATCATAAAATCTGTTGTACGCAAACATGAAAATTGCATCTCCTTGTAGTTTAAAATGAACATAATTCTGTTTACATCAGACTGTCTGTCAGGTTGTGCTTGGTGTACAGTACCCAACCGCTGGTCATTTTCTCCCGATAGCGTTCGTATTGAGAGGTTCATGGACATGGTCTACACTGGACTTCTTTTCCTGAAGTTTCTCATCATTGCTGCCCCGTGGTAGGGATGCCGGTGTAGACAGGACCGTGCTGGCAGCTTCTGGTGTTTTAAGGCCCCTGTCACCTAGATCAGCCCTGAGCATTAGACGACAGAGTGGCTAGAACACCGACAGCTGGTTTTCACAAGCACTCCCTTTGGTGGACCTGCACTGGTGGTGGTAGTAGCAGGGAGAAACATTAGGGGGAAAAGCTAAGGTGGATGCCCCTGACTGCTTGGAAATGGCTCTGGCTGGTGATTCACCTTCCCTGTGACAGATAGTGAGCAAACCAAGGATCCCAATTTGGAAAAGACCTGGTTATAGGTCTGCTATGCAAATGCCTAAAGCAATGCAAGTGTCAAGTGGGGTACTTGGGACCTCTATTTGGAGCTCTTCGGCAGAAGCATCTGTGAAGCATAAGGCTTTTATTTGTTAATTGCCCATTCCTTTCAGCGGGCCTGGTTCTTCTCTGTCTTGCTCCTTGCCTGTCACTTACTCCGGTTTAAAGTGAGTGCCTTGTAAAATGCTGCTAAATCAGAATGAGAGCATGTTCCACTGCTTTGCATTCGGTCTGCACAGGGATAAACAGCGACGCAAGGGCCAGATCCACAAGTGATGTGAACTGACATCACTCCCTTAAAGTCAATGGATGGAGCAATGCTGGCATAGACACGCTGAGGATCTGGGCCTATGGGTTTGTACCATTGTGCCTGCTACAATGCCTCCATGCCCGACCAACCTTGTGGGCTTTGAGCACTGGCACAACATAATACATCAGTAATTCCCAGAGACGTGTATTAAGTGTTTTAACTGCTTCTGTTTGCAGGGAGGCGAGTATTTGGGCATCCATTTGCCATAGCTACTAGTTGGTATTAGAGCAGAGCATAATTGGAACTGGCCTATTCACTTTTAAACTTTGTAACGTTGTGACCAGTCCAGAGTAAAGACACCAGACTTGATCCAGCAACAGAACAGAATAACAACGGCTCTTTCACAGGCCAGGGCTTTACACTAGGATTGTAGAGCGGGCTGGATTATGCAGGTTGGTAAGCCCCATGCTCTATTGATTTTAATGAGACTTCTTGCCAATTAAGGTACTTCTGAAATGAGTAAAGCTATCAGATTTCAGCCGAATCTAGGTCCTTATGCCACAACGGCCTATCATCACCATTGTATCTGGTATGTGCAGCCCTGCCCCAAGGGGAGTATAACAGGAAAATAGGGGAAATGGAACCTGGGTTTTGTTTGCATTGGTTGAACAAATTTATTTTACCATAGAAACAGATGGCACAAGAAAGCACATAGTTTATATTATAGAAAGCATGCCTGTTATCTAATATCCTACTGCCCTGCCTTTCAGTAATGCTGGGAGAGTCTCTCTCAGCCTGGGGGTGATATGCTGAGTGTCACTTGTACACTGAATGTTAAATCATTTCAATAGTGATTGGAGGCCTGACCTGAGAACTGGAGGCACTAGGAGCTGTACTCACACATGAGACACTCCCTGCGCCCAAGAGCTTACAAAGCAGACCAGGGAGGAGAGGGGAAACAATCACACAGCTTCTCAAGGGCAGACCCAGGAATTGAACTCAGATCTCTTAGCACAGTACTGGCTCTGCCTCCTGGACCATTGGTGCCTGTCATTAGACTGGCCCTATTCTAGCTAACGTACAGCTAGCTGACCTTTCGGAAAGGCACCCATCATTTATAAAATTATTCTGTACTCTTATTGGCTTCAAGTATCAGGGGGTAGCCGTGTTAGTCTGTAGCCACGAAAACAACGAGGAGTTCGGTGGCACCAACAGATGTATTTGGACATAAGCTTTCATGGGTAAAAAACCCACTTCTTCAGATGCAGTCTATGTGTTTTTTACCCACAAAAGCTTGTGCCCAAATAAATCTGTTAGTCTTTAAGGTGCCACCGGACTCCTTGTTGTTCTTATTTGCTTGTTTGTGCTGGCCCGGCTCCTGTTTTCAGCCAGGTGAACGCCCTCCCCGATGTGATCGGTTTCCCTTCTGTGCAGGGCCGGCTCCAGGCACCAGCTTAACAAGCAGGTGGTTGGGGCGGCCAAGGGAGAGGGGCGGCACCTGCGGTAATTCGGGGGCGGCAGGTCCCTCACTCTCTCTAGAAGTGAAGGACCTGCCGCCAAACTGCAGCCGCCGATCGCGGCTTTTTTTTTTTTTTTTGCTTGGGGCAGCAGAAATGCTGGAGCCGGCCCTGCTTCTGTGCCCATATTGCTGAGTGCACATGGTGTTGGGGAGAAACGTCCCCCTGTATATATATGCACCAATGTCCTCTGTATAGTAAGGGTCATATTAAGGCTCCGAGATGTGGAACTGAGCTGGGCGGGGCAGCGGGGCCCTGCAAGAGCAAGTGGTGCCTAGGGGTCAGGGCCGGCTCCAGGCACCAGCAAAACAAGCAGGTGCTTGGGGCGGCACATTTCTAGGGGCGGCATTCTGGCGCCGGCCATCATAGGCGCCGACTCCGGGGCATGGGGAAAAAGTGCCCCCGCCGCCCCAGCTCGCCTCCGCTCCGCCTGCTCCCCTGAGAGCGCCGCCGCTGCTCCGCTTCTCCCCCCTCCCTCCCAGGCTTGCCACACGCAAAACAGCTGTTTCGCGCAGCAAGGCTGGGAGGGAGGAGAAGCCGAGCAGCGGGGCACTCGGGGGAGGCGGCGGAGGTGAGCTGGAGCAGGGAGTGGTTCTTCTACCCCCCCCCGTTACTTCCTGCGCCTCCCCACCCTAGCTCACCTCCGCTCCGCCTGCTCCCCTGAACGCGGCGCTGCTCCGCTTCTCTGCCTTCCCTCGCCTGAGAGGGAGGGGGGGAGAAGCGGAGCGGCGGCACGCCCCGGGGAGCAGGCGGAGTGGAGGTGAGCTAGGACGGGAGGTCACAGGGGGCCCGCAGGACGCAATGGGGCGGGGGGGAATGCGGCATGTCTGGGGGAGAAGGCAGAGCTGGGAATTTGGGGAAGGGGTTCGGAAGGGGTGGAGTTGGGGCGGGGCCGGGGGCAGGAGGGGCACAAAAAAAGGGGGGACAAAAATTGTTTTGCTTGGGGCGGCAAAACTCCTAGACCCGGCCCTGCTAGGGCTACACTGCTTGCATAACAGAGAGCCAGGCATAACAGCCCAGACCCTCCAAAGTGGTTAGGTGCCTAAGTCCCATTGAAATCAATAGGAGTTAGGTGCCTAAATGCTTTTGAGGATCTGCCCTGAGGGGAGTGCATTCACCAGCAGCCCCTCGCCTGTACTGCTTCCCACACAGCCCTTCTGCTACTGCCCAGAAGAGTGAGGCCATGGCTCGAATCACCCTCCCAGATATGTTCCCTCTGCTGCCAGCAGCACTAGTATCCCCCCGTCCTTGCCTGGCATTTTATGGGAGGGGATTCCACTGCTCTCCCTCCTGCCCCCAGCCCAGTGCACCTACCCTGAGGGGCCATAATTTGGTGCCCAGAATTCCATGCTGGGGAACTCTCAGCTCAGCATGCAAACCACACATAGAATTCCCTTTGTCATGCAAGCGGCTGCCTAGTTCTGGATTACTTCACTACCATTTGGGCACAGGGGCCTTTATCACCATTGTGTTTTACAATGTTTGCAGATACAACACGCCTCTAAATGTATTGCCCAGACTAAATTCCCAGCATTACAGCTGCTGTATCTGCCCCTCTCTTTCTACCTATGGAAAAGGTTGTGTGAAATAAAATGCCAATGTACAGTAATTATAAAGCTCTCTGTCTTTATACCCTCCTCCTGCTATTGGACTACGAGACTTTGGCCCCTAACTGAGTTATAACCGCCTACAATTCATTATAGCCACAGAGGCTTTGCAAATGTGTTGGGTAATCCTCACATGGGTCAGAGGTTTGGTTCGATTCAACAAACTGCCCCAAAATGTAGATTTTTGTCCATGAACCCCTTGGATCTACAAAATGGGGCTGGGAGACCTTACAAGTCTCTAAGGTGCCACAAGTACTCCTGTTCTTTTTGCGGATACAGACTAACACGGCTGCTACTCTGAAACCTTACAAGAACAGAGTTCCCTGCTGGCTTTCTAGTGTTTCCTGCTTCTGGCCTGAACCAGGAAGGGCAAAGGCAAATTAAAAGTAACTTTTTTACAAGGTGAACTGCAAAGGAAAATAAAAGCGTGGCATTGTGCTCTCAACCGAAAAACCTGGGCTCTGTTCTCAGCTCTGCTAGCGGCCTGCTGGATGACCTTGGGCAAGTCATTTTGCCTGTGTAAGCCTCAGTTTCCCCATCTGTAAAATGGGAATAATGATAGTAACCGCCTTTGCAAAGTGGTTTGTGATCTACTGATGAAAAGTGCTGAATGACAGTCAGGTATTATGATTATTAGCTTCCATCAGAAAAGTGTATTTCTCTGCTTAGTTTTAGCCTGAGAAATAGCAGACATGTCAAGTTTGCTTTTCCCGGGCTTTGCTGGAGAACTCATTGAGAGGCACAGGGATAGCGGAGTGCAGCTCTTGCAGCTCTGAAGTGAAAGAGTGAGTGATGAATCAGTAATAAAGAATCTTCTCTTAACGTGTTTCTTTGGTTAACAAGGTGCTAACAAAAATAACCCAAAACAAACACAAACAATTCAAGTCTGAATAAACCTGCCCCTGCTCCAGTTAATCAGGTTTTACTTATATGCTGTCTCTGCTGGCATAAGCTATCTGTTCTCCAGGTGTGCACAGTCTTCCAGGAAAAAAAAACAAAGACGAGACATCAGTTTTTAAGATTCAAAAAAGACATTGGGGGGGGTGGGGGGGAGGAAATGCAAGTTTAAGAATCAGTTCTTCTGTTTGTAATAATAATAATGAATAATAAACCTTTATTGTAAGGCCTTGCCTTCCAAAGCACTTCACAGACTGTATACAATGCACCGGCCAGCTCTGGGAGGAAGTGTGGCAGACGCCAGCCAATAGCACAACAGCACAACAGTTTGGGGAGGGAAAATGTTGGCTAAGGACTCCAGGGCACATTCCCACTCTTAGAAAAAGTGCCACACATTGCAGACGGAACTTTGGTTTTTAAGGCCTCTTCTAGTAGACCCACCTTCCGTGAGTTGCACAATACTTAATATATGTTTATAGGCTCCTCCAAACAAGCAGATACAGTTAGCAGTTCATTATCAGCCTGCACATGGCACAAAGATCAGGTAAGATCAAGGGCTCATGTTGTGCTGGGGCTCTCTGACCTTAGCAAGAACCTTTGAAAATCCCATAAGAAGTGCTTGACTAAGCATCCTAATGATTTTTTTTTTCATTTGGCCAAAGACATTTTCCTCTGAAGACTTGGTTTAAAAAAAGCTATCCACTCAGCATCTGACCTCAGACGTGCTACAGAGGACAACTGTACATGTGTCAGGCCTGGCTGCACTGGGGAAAAAGGGTTTGCTGTCCTATGTAGGTACTTATACGACTCCCATCCCATGTAAATAAGCACCTCCCAACACCTCTGTGAGCTAGGGCAGTGCTATTATCCCCTTTGTACACAGGGGGAATTGAGGCACATAAACACTAAGTGACATGGCAAAGGCCACAGAGGGATTCTGTAGCAGGGGAGAGAATTAAACCCATTTCTCCTGAGTCATTCACAATCCACTGCCTTAACAACAATGCCATCCTTTCTCCCATACCCCTCTTTGTTATATGAGAGACCCAAGCTGTCTACACTGCAGCCAATGCAGCTGTGAGGCTGTAGGACCATGGTGTAGATGCTTCCTACATCAATAGAAGCGGGGTTTCCGTCAGAATAGTTAATCCAATTCTCCGAGAGGTGGTAGCTAGGACCTAGCTATGTCTACGCTGGGGGGTGACGTCAATCTAACTACATTGCACACAACGTGAAATTTTTGACAGCCCTGAGTAATGTAGCTAGGTCAATCTAATTTTAAGTGTAGACCAGGCTCCACTAATGTATTGTGATCTCCTGAAGTAGACAGCCTTCATCCCACCACTTGGACACCTGATTTTCTTCTCTGCACAACTTAGATCCCGTGAAACACCTTTGAGGCAGTCCTGGACGAATAAGATCCATGTTGGTCATGCAATAACCCACAAGACCCATTTGCTCATATGTTTCTGCATTCTCACTAAACCATCCTGATTTGGATTTTAGCCCTTTGCTCTGCTAATACCAGAGCCGCCACTGGTGTAAACCAATGGAGCTCCCCAGATGTCAATGGAGCTATCCTGATTGACACCAGCTGAGGATCTGGCCTGGCTCCCTCCCATCCCATGTAATGCCATGTGATGTGGTATCATTTCCTGCTACCAGACAGATGATTATTCATACTTCTACAAATTAGTAAACATACCAGTGTGGACAAAACAGTTATGCCGAATTCAGATGTTATCGGCCAAGCCAATTTTGCTCTGTGGTTTAATCATGTTTGCTCAGTATGCAGATATGAGAAGATTATAACTGAGAACAATGATTAGCTTTATACATTGCATGATGTTTGGTTTCCCATTCAGATCATGGCTGGGTTTCAGATACACTGCAGCATTCAATTGGTGGCAAAACACTACAGCTGAGACTGCAAAACTGTTTGCAGTATAACCCGCCTCTTTCACGGGCTCACAACTTCCTAAACATAATTTTTTTAAAAATCTCCTTTTGGACGGATAGTTTCCAAGCTGGTGTTTGGGATGAACTACACCATTCAATAATCCAAAGAGATGTAAATAGAATCATTGAGTATTTTGTTTATGCCAACACCGTTTTGTTTTACAGGAAAGAAACATCAGGAAGAGATAGAAAGCAACAAAGATACATTAAAAAGTAAGATGCCCATTCCTCCATCAGAATATTGGTACAAAATTGATTATATTATAGGCAGGGCCGGTAGTGTCACCAATTAAGGTTGCCTAACCCTTCCCACTATAAGAGCCTGTGTTCTGTTGCTTATAACTTTCCCAAACATTAATTATTTGGGCTGAATTTTTCTGTGTTAGGTGTCTACCTCAGGCTGATTGTTTTTGGAAAATTTCAGCCAAAACGGTTCAGTTGTTTCCAAAAACAAGGCCAAGAGGAAAAAAGTTGTTTTGCCCATGTTAAATACCGGTGATCTTTCCTCTGAGAATCCACAGCACCTGAGTGTTTGCTTTGGAGCAGGGACTGGAAATTTGGCAGAAGAGTGACCTTTGTGTCAGTTTCAAAGGGTGACCGGCCCTTTTAAGGGGAGATGAGCCCACTCACACTTGTGCCATAATTAATTAGCTGCTTCCCAGCCAGAGGAGGTGGAGCTAAGGGGATCAGGTGATAGCTTAATGGATGCCTGGGCCTTATAAAAAGGGCTTGTGAGGGCAAAAGAAAGATCACTCTGTGAGGTGTGATGCTATGAAGAGTGGGTATACTGCTATGGAAAACTCTGGGCTGAGGTAGGCAGAGTGCTGGGTACTTCAGGGTAAACAGTCTGGGAGCCCAGTGTGCTGTACTGGGGCAGGGAAGGATGTAAGGAACAGAGCCCAGGAGGGGCTGAGAATGGTACTCCAGATGAACCACCTGGGGTCTGAGTGCTGAACCACAGAGCCAGAGGGACTCTCAAAGATAGCTTAGAAAGGCATTGGGAACAGGGCAGGGGGGCTGAAAAGAAGCCCTTGAAGTCCAGAAGAGCTCTTTGTCCATTGGCATTTCTTAGCTGGACTCTTGGCAGTCTGGATGGGGTTAAACTTGTTTATTTGGCTGGCAGGCTAGCCACGGCTCTAGCAGAGACTGGTGGGTGAACGGCCGAGACCTATCTTCAAGGCAAGGAAACTAAGACAGAGTGCCACAATTGGCCAGCAGGAGGTGCTATAGGGCAGTCATGATCCCATGACAGTCAGGTAGGCACCTTTGGCTGGCCCTGTGAAACTCTGGCTGAATCATAAGCCCTTGAAAAACTGCAGTCCATGCAGGCTCAGGGTCTGACTAGAGTTTTGCAGCTAGATCCCCTGTAATTCCATCTGTGCTGAGCATGTGCCATCCAGGGCTAGGCTGACCAGGGTGTTCCCTGCAATTGCTGCTCTGGGTTGGTGTGGGCCAGGACCGGGAGCTGGTATGGAAAATACGGGGTCTGTCTCTCCTCAGCACTCAATGCCTCCCCTGCTGATGCCCAGGCAGTGAGGAGGAAGCTAACTGATCTGAATGCAGAGGGGAGAAGAGATTGACTAGGTAGGCACAGAAGGACTGGGAGTGGGAACTCCGACAGGGAGGGCTTGTGGGTACTCCACCTCCCTGAGAGGCCGTAGTTACATCAACAGGAGACTTGTCCCATTGACCTAGCATGGTCTGCCCTGGGGGTTAGGCCAGTTTAATTGCACCACAGGGATGTGGACTCTTCACACCACTAGGCAACATACTTATACCAATCTGATTTCCTAGTGTGGAGCAGTCCTGAGCCCAGGAGCTAGGGGGTATTGTGGATGCTAAGGGCTGGTCTACACCAAAAAGTGATATTGGCATAGCTACCTCTTTCAGGGAGGTGAAAAAGTCATGCCCTGAGACGTGTAGTTAAGCTGCCCTAACCTTCCATGTAGATGCTGTCAGGTCCATGGAAGAAGTCTTCTGTTGACCTAGCTACCACCTCTCAGGGCGGTGAATTGCCTACAGCAACAGGAGAACCCTTCCTGTCACTGTAGTGAGTGTCTATGCTTGAGCTCAACAGCTGAGCTGCTGTAGTGGTTCAGGTGTACACCTAAACTAAGACTGGACAAGTACCCTGAGGAGGGAGACCGGGACTGGGAGCCAGTAGGGATGGAGAACTTTGGTGGAAGATAGACTGGATGCTGGGGGGTGGGCCAAAGAGACAGGTTCAACAAGGAGCTGGGAAGTGGGGGAACTGGGAGTGGGTGGGCAAGTGGACTGGGAAACTGGAGGGGGGGGCTGGGCGACGAGACAGGACTGGTACAGATGGGTTGGGTCAGGATTGTAGGAAATGGGCAGAAGAGGCTGCCCACGAGGCAACACTCCTCTCTGGAGCCTAGCATGGAACCCAAGGTTCCTGAGGCTAAAGAGTTCTCTGCTGTCAGCAAATACCTATGAAAGTGTCTTCCCCTTCCAGCACTGGCCCACACAGAGGGTGACAACCTACTACTGCTATTGGTTGCTCCATTAGTCCAAGAGGCAGAGATCTGTGGGGTGGATCTCAAGGTTCCAAACCTGCTACTGACTCTTGTGGGAGTCTGTCTTGCTGCATGATGGAATGTCTGATTTTTTTTTTCACTTTGCTTTTTAAAAAAAACCTAGGAAATTGAATGTGCACACACACACAAATGCATTAAAAGAACATTGTTTGCCAAGCCCAGCACTCAAAAGTCAGGACACCCCAGAGTTAAAGGTGTGTGTGTGTGTGTGTGTGTGTGTGTGTTCTGATGGTCCTTCCTTTCAATAGCTAATGCCCAAGGCAGATGGGGAAGTGACTTGCCCAATGTCACATCACACCACGGGCAGAGCGCAGGTTTCCTGCCTCCCGTGCCCTGTCTACTAACTAGCCCATGTGGCCTCTACTCCCCTATCTATCATTTTAAACCAGAATCTTGAGTCCCGCCTAAAACACAAGCTAGAGTGAACAGGAAGAAATCACAGGTAAATACAACTTCATAACCTTCCACTTGAGTGGTTCATAGTTTGTTTTCCCCCTGCCCCACACACTTTTTTCTTTTATTCTCTCCCCCGCCCCCACTTTCTTTCCTTCTCTCCATTCCTTTCTTCCTCTCCGGCAATTGTTTTCATCACTGTATCTTATTGCTAAGAAGCAGCAGGAAGGTCTGAGCAAAGGGAGAGACTAAAATGTACTCTTCTGCTCTACTAGGGGGTGGTTATCCTTTGAGAGCTGCATTTAATGCTCTTCTGTGTGAAAGTTATGTCCTCTACAGCCTGATTAGTGCTTTTCATTATGAAGGATCCCAAAGCACTTTATGGTGTAAAGTCCCTCTAGGGTGCCCAGATGTCCCAATTTTATAGGGACAGTCCTGATATTTGGGGCTTTTTTAATATGGCTCCTATTACCCCCACCCCCCACCCCCTGTCCCGATTTTTCACACTTGCTATCTGGTCACCCTAAGTCCATCAATGGCTATTAGCCAGGATGGGCAGGGATGGTGTGCGTCCCTAGCCTGTTTGCCAGAAGTTGGGAATGGGTGACAGGGGATTGATCACTTGATGATTACCTGTTCTGTTCATTCCCTCTGGGGCACCTGACATTGGCCAATGTTGGAAGACAGGATACTGGGCTGGATGGACCTTTGGTCTGACCCAGTATGGCTATTCTTAGGTACTCAGTGGGGCAGGTCCTCAGCAGTGGCAAATGTCCTAGCACTATGGAAGTGAGAGGGTCTATATAATTGACTACAGCTGAGGATCTGCCCCTGCCTGTATATACAATAGTGGGTGTGGGGAGGACCTGTTCCGGGTTATGGCTTGATCCACCATAGTAAGTGCTGCATGCAGAAACAGGTTTCACAAGATTGAACCATTCGTGGTTGCCATCTGATGTGCTGCCACATAGGAGTATGCCACATTGCTGCTGGACTACAAAATAACACCCCCAAAACTGGCAAGGACTTGACAGCTTGGCCACTCTAGTGCTGCTGCATTCTCCAGCAGTTTGCATGGTGTGGACTCTGAGTGTTCTGGGCAAGAATACAAATACAGGCCTGGGAGTTTTCCCATAATGAAGCAGTCTGCCTTGAATTCAGGAAGGTCTTTTTTTGTTTGACAAGGTGGATGAGGTAATATCTTTTATTGGACCAACTTTGTCACAACTAAATACCAGGTGAAACAGATTGGTTAGCATAAGTAGTTAACACATTTCAAGGGACCATTCAAGGTGAAGTGGATGTTAACACCCCTCCAATCATAGTGGGAAAGGGGGAGAAGGGAAGTGTGTGGGGTTGTTAGTGAGTTACAGATTGTTGTAATACAGTGGCTCCAACCTTTCCAGATTCCTGTTCCCCTTTCAGGAGTCTGATTTATCTTGGGTACCCCCAGATTTCACCTCACTTAAAAACTACTTGCTTACAAAACCAGAAATAAAAATACAAAGGTGTCACAGCACATTACTGAAATTGCTTTCTTTCTAATTTTTACCATATAATTATAAAATAGATCAATTGGAATATTGTATGTATAGTTCAGTGTATAGTATATAGAGTAGTATAAACAAGTCATTGTCTGTATGCAATTTTAGTTTGTACTGACTTCGCTAGCATTTTTTTATGTAGCCTGTTGTAAAACTAGGCAAATATCTAGATGAGTTGATGTACTCCCTGGAACTTCTGCATACCCTGAGGGGTGCGTGTACTCCTGGTTGAGAACCTAAGCTGACAGGAGAGAGCTCTCCCATTGGCATAATTAAACCACCCTCAAGGACCAGAGGTAGCTGTGTTGGCAGGAGAGAGTCTTCCCACTGACATAGCGCTGTCAACACCAGCACTTTTGTCTGTGAAATTCCTCAGGGAGGGGTGTGTGTGGGTGTGGTTTTTTTACACCCCTGACCGACAAAAGTGCTAGTGTAGACATAGCCTTAGTGTAGGTAACAATTTCAGACAGAAGAGACTTAAACTGATGATGCCCCTTTCACGGGGCAATGAGCCTTGGTTTTCATGCAGACAGTTTGTGTGTTATGTTGTAGTGAATAAGCTATGCTTTCTGTTTAGCATTTGTCTCTATTGCATGGTGTTTGAAGAGAAGGTTGTTGGGGGGGGGGGAGGGCGATCATGGGTTTTAGGTCTGGGGGGCTGCAGGGAATGAGTCTCCTTGGATATGAATTACCTGGTAACCTGTCCTAACCTCATCAGAAATGTTAGACTGACACATCAACACAGGTGATGTATGGATGGTGGGTGGGTGGGCGGGCAGACTTTCTAGACCTAAGGCACCAAGTCTAGGGAGTGAGGTTGTGGAGTTTAAGGACTGGATCCAACACACAGTTGGGGGTCACGAGTCTTTGTGCTCAGCTTCCCCTCAGTTGACTCTTCAAACATTCTTCCAGTTGTGATCGCTTGGGAGGCGTTAGGGTTAGGTGCAGGTATCCTCCTCCCACACACATCTTCATTGGGGGGGGCGGCACACACCGCACCCCAGACCCCATCTGCCTCCAACATGCCCTAGGAAAAGCCTATTCCCCATTGACGCTTCCTTCAGTCTGGCCTCTCTCAATCCTCTCGGGTCAGTCCCTCTCCATCCCTCCACAGCCCCAGGCACTCCCTCTCCCCTCCCTACATCAACAGTGAAAATGTTGGGGTCCTAAGATATCACAGTCCCTATGCTGTTTACACAGCACCTTTAACACACAAACTGCCCGAGGGGCCATTTCTCTCTGGCTTCCCGTTTCTCTAAAGCTGCCTTCACCTTTCCCTCCATTTTTACGCTGGGTCTCCCCTGGCACTAGCCAGCAGCTGAGGTACAAACCTGCCATTCCCATAGGCTTCCCAACAACACTGAACCTCGGAGATGCTCATGGGAGTGGGATCAGGAGCTGCTGCCAACTCCAGGGCAGAGAGCAGGGCATGAGCCAGTCCTGGGTCACCGCCCCTTTGGGGGCGTCTGGCAGGTAGGGCCTCTTCCCCTCAGCAGGGGGCAATCCCATGGAAAGTCTTGGGCTGGTGGCATTAATCCTGGAGTGCCTAATCCTGACTGGAAATGTAGAGGCTTGATTGCCCCAGGCCCCTGTTTCAGGAGGGATGGGGCAGTCAGCAGCAAGGGGAGTCCATGCCCAAGGGGACAGAGGCCACAGAGAACAACATGACTTCTTCCATCTCCATTCTGAGTGGGTGAGCAGGGCAGCATGGCACTGCTCATCTGCCAAAGGGGATGCTGGGAACCAGAGTTTCATCAGAAGAAGTGAGTGGTTGGGGAGCGAGAGGCCTGACACACAGCCCTGGCTGAACAGCTCCAAACATAGGGGGGTTGGATCCAGCTCTAACTCCCCCGCTTGGGTGGATCTATGGGGAATGCAGTGACAGAGCTGAGGCAGACAGGCCAGAGGGACACCAAGGGGGAACCCAGCTATCCACAAGACTCTGGGTTTGGAGCAGGGGGTGGATCACAGCTACCCCTGGGGTTGATGGGGATGGGGGATCCCAGCCATTCAAAGGCCCTGGGGAGATGGGGGTATCAGTTACCCACAAGCCCCTGGGGCAGGGTGGGTTGGGGATCTCCACTATCTACAAGGCTCTCGGAGGGATGGCTGAGGGTCACAGCTACTCACAAGGCCCTGGGTCAGATGGGGATGGAGAATCGCGGCTACCCATGTGGCCCTGAGGAAGGCTGTCCCATGCCCACAGAGGGTTGATTGGTGCTGAGGCTGGCTCCTCCCCTCCCCATCAGTTTCTCTTGTTGCAGGTGTCCCTTGGTAGTACGCATGGCTTGTGCAGGGGCTGTGGGGACAAGCTCAGGGTGTGGCATGGGGAGACCTCATGCCATCTGGGCTGATACAGGTACTTTGGAGACTGGACCTTGTGCTCATGCCATGGAGGCGTTGCCCAAGCCCTCCCACCACCAGGCAGCAAGAGGAGGCACCTGCCACTCAGGCCTGGCTTCCCTTGAGCTCCTAACTCACTGTTGGGGGGGGTTGGGAAGAGCCCAGGAAGTGACAGAGGTGAAGCAAGTCCTCTGCCTGGCCTAACACCTGCCCCAGCCCCCATCTTCCCACCAATGTGAACAGCACACCCCTGGTGACTCTTCTCCTGCCCCCTCCCCCACTACCACCATCCCCCTTTGGGGCCTCCATCCCTGCCTGCCCCTCACCCTGGCCCCAAAGGTGGCTCATCTCCTACCCCCAACCAGCTCCTTCCCTCCCTTGCCGCACTAACACTATTCCTGCTGGAGCCTCCTCTGCTGCCAGGGCTTTAATAGCAGCCCCCGAGGCTCCCCTGCGCTGGAACATCCGTTCCTTGGCAAGTCTCCCCTGCAGCATGCCCAGGCCCTTGGCCCTACTGCAGCCATTACACCAGTCCCACTTGGCCCTGCAGGGGGGACCCTGGGGCCTGGCTCCCTCCCAATTTAACATCAATGGCAGGCTGCTCAATCACCCTGCGGGGAGGAGTTTGCTGCTGTTCCTATGTGCCTTGCCTGGAGAGATGCTTTGCTGGGGCTGTTGCTGCTGCTGGAAAAACCCTGATCCCTACACCTGCTTTACTCCCCGCCTTGCACTGCACACCTGCCCAGAGAGGGCTGCTTGGTCTCTGGGGGAAGCAGAGACTCCATACCAAGGATTGCAGTTAGTGCCCTGCGGTAGCAGAGCCCTTTCAAGGAGGGGGCACCACGCGGGGTGGTTCTACCCCACCAATAACACTGCTGCATCTTGACGAGCTGTTACCTGCCTGTTTAAATCCTGGCATGCAGCCAGGTGTACCCTTGGCAATGCCAGTGCATGGCAGGGTCAGGCACCTGGAGTCACCTGCCCATTATAGCAGCCATGATGCAAGCATCCACGTAGTCCCATGCTGAGGGAGTGAGTGAAGCAGTGCAACCCCCTAACAAAGATGCGCTGCACTGGCACAAATGGGGATCACGGGGGGCTATGTTATACCAGTGCAAGCACTGTGTCCAACCCCTGCAGCACATCTTTGTGCTAGTTGGAGTGATGTAGCTCCACCCCTGCAAATGTCTCCAATGCAGACAGGGCCTAAAAGAACAGACTAGAAAAGGAAGGCTTGGAAGGAGAAGAGTGAAGTTGTGCAATTCACGGGATCAGGGAGGAGATTCCAGGCCAGGGGACAGTATGAGAACAGGCCCAGTCACTTGTGAAGAGAGCAGAGGAGGGGTGTAACAAGGGGGGCTGAGACAGAAGCAGCAGGAACAGGGAGTGTAGGGGAAATTAAAACAAGGAGATGGCAGTAGCAGTTGAATCTTCACCTGTTTTGCATAAATATCAGCACAAATAACAAGCCACTCTTATCTGTTACTGTTCTTCGCTTGTAAGTGAAGCTATTAAAGGGGAGGTGGCCAAGCATGGTACCCCCTTGAGACAACACACATCAGAGCACAGGAGGATATTGATGAGATGCACTTGGCTTTGAGGCGATGTTGATGGCAGCCTGATGATTTAAAAACCCTCCCCCACAAGTCCCCTTCCTACAGACAGATGCAGTGCTCCCTGGAGAGACTAGGGTGCCAAGATGTCCTGATTTTATAGGGACAGTCCTGATTTTTGGGTCTTTTTCTTATATAGGCTCCTATTACGTCCCCACCCCGTCCTGATTTTTCACACTTGCTGTCTGGTCACCCAAGGAGAGGCCCACAGGGCGTCCACTCACTGAGCTCCCACAACATCACTCCACCCAGCAGAAAGCTAGGGAGCTGGTGTGGGAGCAGCAGAAGAGGTGGGCAGGTGCCACCCATAGGGAGAGGCAGCTGGGAGAGTCAGGAGATGACCGGAAAGCCTAAGGGGGAAAGTAGGGATCACTCTCCCCACATCCCCAGGTTCGGAGTGGCTGAGGCTCACAGAGGGGAAGAGGTCAAGGGCAGAGCTGGGGAGGGCGGCTATGGGGGGAGGGCTGACAGATCCTCTGAATGTACCAGGGCAATAAGCCAGCACCTGCCCTGCAGCCCCCTCCCCCTCCATGCATGGGGCAATGACCCAGCATCCCTGGCACAGGGACAGCCCCCTCCCCTCGTACCAGTGCAATGGGCCAGCACCGGGAGTTCAGCATCCCCTGCACAGGGCAGGTCCACTACAGCCCCTGGCCAAGGCAAACAGCAACACTCCCCACCCGCTGAGCTCTAGTCCTTCCCCCAATCCCTTTCTCGGCTTTCGATTATTTTGGGCTGGGCCTGGAGGCCGGGGGGCGGGGCGTAGGGATCGATGCGCTCCGCGTTCTATTTATTGGGCGAGTCAGCGCGCGCGCGGCCCGTGCAGAGAGTCCCGCCCCCGGCAGCAGCGGGCCGGCACGCACGCGCATGCACTGGCCGCTCGAGCTGTGCGGCTCGCGCTCCGCAAACGGCCCGGTGGGGGAGGGGATGTCGACGGCCTCCAAGGTGGCGCTGGGCATCTCCGTGCTGCTCTCGGCCGGGACGGTGGCCGCCGTGCACATCCAGCAGAGACGCGTCAAGGAGGTGAGTGAGCGTCAGCTGCCGCCACCCGGCTGAGGGGCCGGGGACTGGGGGGAGAGGGGGCGCCCCGCCCCACGCAGGCGCTAGCCGCCAGCCCCCACCCGTCACCTGCTCCTCCCCAGCCCCGCCCCCGGCCTCAGCCCCTGTCCCTCACTCAGAGCCCCCCCCCCACCCGTAGGCTCCGCCCTTACCCAGCCCCACCCCCGTGAGGTTCTGGCCCCGCCCCTCACTGAGAGCGACCCCCCCTCCTGTCCTGCCCCCTCGCTCATAGCCACGCCCCCTCATATTTGGCCCCGCCCACACCTGGTTCTGGCCCTGAGCCTCAAGTAGAGTGACCCCTCCTCCTGTCCCGCCCATCGCTGAGCTCCGCCCCCTCCTAGTCCAAGCTCCACCCAGCACTCTGCTCTTCTGCCCAGTGCCCTCTAAACGTGTCATCGGGCGCCTGCCCTGCAAGCCCCCCCCCCCCCCCCCCAACATCCTGCTGGTCTGTTTCCAAACGGTGCCCAGAATGCCGGGGTCACACGTTTGAATCTCGCGGGGCCCTGGGTAGCAGTCTCGGACTCGCCTCGCTGGTGCGGGCAGGCTCTATGGCATCCCCTTCCTCTGAGCCGTGCTGAGAGTGTCTGTACGAGCTCATGTTCCATGGCATCTCCTTCCTCCCAGCTGCGCCGAGAGCGTCTAAACCCATTCGTGCTTCACGCCATTCCCCTCCTCTGAGCCGTGCTGAGAGCATCTGTACGTGGGACCTCCTCGTCGACCTCCTCCTGGAATGGCCAAGATGGCCATTGGAGGCTGGAAAGCAGGGTGCTCTTTGATTGTGGGGCCTATTTCTGTTCCCTTATTTGATCACGGTTCTTTGCAGAGTTCCTCTGGGCAGTGTCCACTGAGCCCTTAGATGCCTTTGAGGTGCAGTGGGTGCTGTACAGGGTTCTCTGCTTAGGGTCCCATTCCTTGATTTTCAACCTTTGACCTCACTTCTGTTCCTGTTTTTTCATTTGTTGCCCCATTTACTCACCTGTGGCCTGGGCTTAGCAGTTCCTCCCTGTGAGGGCCTTTGGTTTTGGGCAGACCTAGATCTGCCTGTCCCATATCTGCAAATAATACCCTTTCTCCCAGTCTTGCCTGTTCCCCCTGCCTCTTCCCTTCTGGTGTCCTGCCCATTCCTGTAGCTTCCCCTTAACTGCATCCACCCCTGTCTGTGCCCAGCCCTTCCTCTGTCATGGCCCTCCTCTTTTAGTTCATATCAGCATTAGGCTAGTAAGTTTGGCCCTTTGGCTAGTATATGTCCAGTAAATTTTCCAAGCTCCTATCACATCCTCAAGCTCATCTCCTAGAAGTGCAATATATAGGCACTCGGGTATGAAATTGATATGGGGGTAGACTTCTGTCTTGCTTAAGGGTGCACATTGGTTGCTGATTTGGGTGAAGTTATGGGAGGTGGGTGAGGAAAGGAGTTGATGGGAGATGCAGCGTTGACTGACTTAACGGCTTGTTCCTTTGCATTTCACAGTTTGCACTGGTGGATATGCAGTCTAGCAATCCAATCTCATAGCTGACAAAGATTTTGCGTGAGCTTTAAACTTGAGAAGGTTCTTGCCTTGTACATACGTATCTGATAACTCCTAGTGAACCCCAACCCTGAAGGTAGTGTCCTACAAGGTATGAAGTGTCACTTGAGAAGATGATGAGTCCCCGTATGGAGGAACCCAACTAAAAGTGTTCTAATTCTGAATGAAATACTTTTTTGTAGGTGGGAGTGGGAGCACCACCTAGGATTGTCCAACAGTTCCCATTATAGGATCCCATTTTCAGTTCCTTATAACTTTGCCAAACTGTAATTGTTCAGACTGAAATTTCCAATACTGGTTGTATGTCTTGGTCTGATTTTTTTTTCCAGCTAAAATAATTCAGCCATTTTCAAGGACAACAGTGGGGAAAATGCATTGTTTTGCCCATGTTAAAAGAATTCTTTCAAACAGTTTGTTGAGAAGCACAACAAGCACCTCCTTGATTTGGAGCAAAGGCTTGGCATTTGACCTTTGTATCATGATGTGCCTTTCTGCTGTTCTGTGAAAAACTGGCCAAATTATAAGCCTTTGAAATATTTCATTTCACACATGCTCAGTAGAGACTTGGTGGTGTTTAGTCGCTAACTTCATTGAAGATTCAGTATGCGCTGAGTAGGCTCCATCCTGGGGGCAGTAGGTTAGAATCTGAGCAGAACTTTCCCTGCAATTGCTGTTCCCACTGCTTTGTGCTGGTTTGGGGTCGGACACCAGAACTGAGAACATGGAGACTGTCTTGTGCTCTCAGTTCTCCCACTGCTTCATCACCAGGCAGTGTGGAGGAGGAAACTGCCTGACTTGTATGTAGAAGGTACAAGAGCCTGACTAGGAGCGGGGTTATTGAGGGAATTAGATTGAGACAAGGAACCTGGTGGCTGTGGAAAGAAACTGGGATTGGGATGAGTAGGAGGGGTAGGGTGAAACTAGGACTTGGATGGGGAACCCAGAAGGGAAGATGGACTGGGTAGGGAATGAGATTTGGACTGGGATTAGGAGCCTAGAGGATGGGGGGAGACAGGAATCACACTTGGGGAGAAAAGGTGTTCATTAAGTAAGCACCATCCATTCTGTGCACACGGATGCTGTGAGGAAAAATAGCCTGTGATCATGTAATTAAAGGCCGTATCATACTGCATCCACACAAGGGGCTGAATTAAGGCATTTCCTCACTCTTGAGTGCTTAACTATGCAAATTTAGTGTTCTTCTAATGTAATTTGTGCATGTATGTGTATGTAAAAGGGGAACTGTGTAGTGGATAAATTCATGTGGTTAGTCCCTCAAGAATGGCTCATATATTTTTTAAGGTTACAAAAAGTATGGGGACTTCGCCTGACTCCAAACAGCCCTGTCCCCACCTTTCTCTGTATCATTTCCAATGCCCCCTACCTTTCTATAAGTTTCCATAGCCCCATGCCACAATTCCTCGTTTAGACCAAAAGGCTTCTCTTCCCAGTCCTGTTCCTTAGACTTTGAAGATTCCTGTAGGTTCAGCAGTGTATCTGCTACTACCTTCAACTTCAGCTCCATTCACAGAATAGTGCTGAGTGTCTTTGGTCAGGCACATTCAAGATTGCCACTGTACTTCTGACTGGAAATCCCAGAGGATGACGAATTGCAACAATTGTCCAACTGCCAAGCAGATATACTGTATTGCCAGATCTATTGGACTGAGTGAAACTCTTTAAAGGTGGAGGGTACAGAGGAGCTTATTGGTCAGCTGGGAAAATCTGTCTTGTGGGGCACAGTCAGCAGTAGCATTTTGTTGGGTGGCCTGTGAAACAATGTTACGTTCCCATCCCTTTCCACCCAAATGGTAATCTATTCCTCTGTCCATCATGATCACACTACTTTAGGCACAGACAGCAGGGCTAGAGATTTTAGGGAGGGTTAGTGAGATGATTCTTCAAGATACACCCAAATTTAACATGAAATGATTGTGTTCACTGGGCGATATTTAGCACAGAGCCCTGATGCAGAAGTGGGTTCCAGCTGCTTGATCCTTTCAACTCTAGTGATCAGCTTAAATTGGTTCACATTTTCAAGGCTCTGTTCACAAGCAATAGGGCCAAAAACTTATTGTTCTTAAATGAAAGCTGAGATTCTCCATTACATTTCTAGTTAACACAAATCCAGGAACTGATGGCTACAGGCTTTATGGGGACCTAAAGATTACCAGGAGAGCTGAGTCCCTGGTTAGGGCTATGAGGGAAAGCAGAGACATGAAATGAAAAAGATGGTGTAGAGTGGGACGGAGGTGTGGATGGATACAGCCTTCAAAGGTTCACATAGATCCACTTATGCTCTAATAAATTTGTTAGTCTCTAAGGTGCCACAAGTCCTCCTGTTCTTTTTATAGATCCGCTAGTTTCTTAGCTATAACTAAGGCCTGGTCTGTACTTAAAAGTTAGGTCAGCATAGCTATGATACTCAAGGGTCTGAAGAATGCATCCGTCAACCTACTGTTGTTTGGGGAGGTGGTGTCCTGCAGCAACAGAAAAACACCTTCTGTCGCTGTAGAAAGCATCTACGCTATGATGCTACAGCGGCATTGTTATGACACTGTAACTGTGCCGTTGTAGTGCCCATAGTGTAGACAGGGCTCAAACCTTGCACATCTGTGTACTCTTCCCCCAGCTCTCCTGCACTGTATAAGCAAAAATGGCCTCTCTAATTCAGGGCCTGATAATCAGCAAGTACTAATGCTTTGTCTATGCTCAAAAGTGCATCCGTTTATCTAAATTGTTTTTCAAATTAATTTAGTTAAACCAAGGCAGACCCCGAATGTGGACACTCTTAAATCAGTTCATGTCTGATTTATGTTGATTTAATTTAAGAAATTTTTGGCCTTAATGAACTAATTTGAGATGAGCCAAGTGAATTTAAACTTGCACAGGGTTAGCTAAATTGATGTAAAAAATAAACAGGTGCAACTTCTGAGTATTGACCAGACCCAAGTCGGTTTGTATGTATTCTGATTGTGCTAAAGATGGATGATAGCTCTGTGTCATTTGGGACAAAATATAAAGGTTTTTTGCAAAACCCATATATAGCTGTGTAGCACTAAAGTGAATGAAAACACAGCCTGGTAGGTTACAGGACTGCTGTATTTTATTGGATAAAGAGACATGCTTGATGCCTGCATTGATCAAAATCTCTTCCTCTTTTCTGTATTTTCATTAAATAATACAGTACTACCTACTAGTCTGTCAGGATAGTAGTAATTTTATAACCTGAATTATATTGACTGAAACTGATGGGAAAGAACCTCTCCCATCAAATTCATTTCCAGTGAGAGTGATATTTTTGGGTGAAATACATTTTGTCTTTGACTCCATATTTTTTGAAAATGAGATTAAAATATTTCTTGCACAAAACATTTTTTCTTGATGATTTTGATGGAACAAATTATTTCCCTTGAAATGTGTACTTGGATTCTGGGTGAGAAATAAAGCCTCTTTCTGTTAGAACTGGTCACAATATTCACAGATAGTTTATTTGATAATTTTGGGGGCAATTTCCCCCCCCCAGCATTCAGCCAGTCAGCTGTCGTGCCTGTGAATATATTTGTGTCCTGATGATGATAGAATCATAGAACTGGAAGGGACCTCGAGAGGTCATCTAGTCCAGTCCCCTGCACTCAAGGCAGGACTAAGTTATCTAGACCATCCCTGACAGGTGTTTGTCCAACCTGCTCTTAAAAATCCCCAATGATGGAGATTCCACCACCTCCCTAGGCAGTTTATTCCAGTGACTAACCACTCTGACAGTTAGGAAGTTTTTCCTAATGTCCAACCGCCCTTGCTCCAATTTAAGCCCATTGCTTATTGTCCTATCCTCAGAGGTTAAGAAAAACAATTTTTCTATCTCCTCCTTGTAACAACCTTTTATGTACTTGAAAACTGTTATCGTGTCCCCTCTCAGTCTTCTCTTCTCCAGACTAAACAAACCCAGTTTTTTCAATCTTCCCTCATAGGTCATGTTTTCTAGACCTTTAATCATTTTTGTTGCTCTTCTCTGGACTTTCTCCAATTTGTCCACATCTTTCCTGAAATGTGGCGCCCAGAACTGGACAGAATACTCCAGTTGAGGCCTAATCAGCGCAGAGTACAGCAAAAGAATTACTTCTCATGTCTTGCTTACAATACTCCTGCTAATACATCCCAGAATGATGTTTGCTTTTTTTGCAACAGCATTACACTGTTGACTCATATTTAGCTTGTGATCCACTATGACCCCCAGATCCCTTTCCACGGTACTCCTTCCTAGGCAGTCATTTCCCATTTTGTATGTATGCAACTGATGGTTCTTTCCTAAGTGGAGTACTTTGCATTTGTCCTTATTGAATTTCATCCTGTTTACTTCAGACCATTTCTCCAGTTGGTCCAGATCATTTTGAATTCTAATCCTATCTTCCAAAGCACTTGAAACCCCTCCCAGGTTGGTATCGTCCGCAAACTTTATAAGTGTCAGAGGGGTAGCCATGTTAGTCTGGATCTGTAAAAAGCAACAACAAGTCCTGTGGCACCTTAGAGACTAACAGATGTATTGGAGCATAAGCTTTCGTGGGTGAATGCATCTGATGAAGTGGGTATTCACCAACGAAAGCTTATGCTCCAATACATCTGTTAGTCTATAAGGTGCCACTGAACTTTATAAGTGTACTCTCTATGCCATTATCTAAATCATTGATGAAGATATTGAACAGAACTGGACTCAGAACCTATCCCTGCGGGACCCCAGCATGACTGTGAACCACTGATAACTTTCTGGGTTGACTGTGAATGGCTATCCAACTACAGAAGCAGTTTCTCCTCCCTTGGTGTTCACACCTCAACTGCTAGCAGAGCACCTCACCCTCCCTGATTGAACTAACCTCGTTATCTCCATACTGATTTATACCTGCCTCTGGAAATTTCCATTACTTGCATCTGAAGAAGTGAGGTTCTTACCCACGAAAGCTTATGCTCCCAATACTTCTGTTAGTCTTAAAGGTGCCACAGGACCCTCTGTTGCTTTTTTCTGGGAATGATTTTCCAACCAGTTATTCACCCACCTTATAGTAGCTCCATCTAGGTTGTATTTCCCTAGTTTGTTTATGAGACGGTCATGTGAGACAGTATCAAAAGCGTTACTAAAGTCAAGATATACCACATCTACCGCTTCCCTCCTATCCACAAGCCTTGTTACCCTGTCAAAGAAAGCTATCAGGTTGGTTTGACATGATTTGTTTACAAATCCATGCTGACTGTTATTTATCACCTTATTATCTTCTAGGTGTTTGTAAATTGGTTGCTTAATTATTTGCTCCATTATCTTTCTGGGTACAGAAGTTAAGCTGGCTGGTCTGTAATTCCCCGGGTTGTCCTTATTTCCCTTTTTATAGATGAGTACTAGATTTGCCCTTTTTCAGTCTTCTGGAATGTCTCCCATCTTCCATGACTCCTCAAAGATAGTCACTAGTGGCTCAGATATCTCCTCAGTCAGCTCCTTGAGTATTCTAGGATGCATTTCATCAGGCCCTGGTGATTTGAAGACACCTAACTTGTCTAAGTAATTTTTGACTTGTTCTTTCCCTATTTTAAACTCTGATCCTATCTCATTTTCACTGGCATTCACTATTTTAGACATCCCATCACCACCAACCTTCTTGGTGAAAACCGAAACAAAGAAGTCATTAAGCACCTCTGCCATTTCCACATTTTCTGTTATTGTCTTTCCCACTTCATTGAGTAACGGGCCTACTCTGTCCTTGGTCTTCCTCTTCTGATGTATTTGTAGAATGTTTTCTTGTTTCCTTTTATGTCCCTAGCTAGTTTGATCTTGTTTTGTGCCTTGGCTTTTCTAATTTTGTCCCTACATACTTGTGTTATTTGTTTATATTCATCCTTTGTGGTTTGACCAAATTTCCATTTTTTATAGGACTCTTTTTTTTTTTTACTTTTAGATCATTGAACATCTCCTGATTAAGCCAGGGTGGTCTCCTGCCATACTTCCTATCTTTCCTACGCAGTGGGATAGTTTGCTCTTGTCCCCTTAATAATGTCTCTTTGAAAAACTGCCAACTGTCTTCAATTGTTTTTCCCCTTAGACTTGCTTCCCAGGGGATTTTACCTACCAACTCCCTGAGTTTGCTAAAGTCGCCTTCTTGAAATCCATTGTCTTTATTGTGCTGTTCTCCCTCCTACCATTCCTTAGAATCCTGAACTCTACCATTTCATGATCACTTTCACCCAAGTTGCCTTCCACTTTCAAATTCGCAACCAATTCTTCCCTATTTGTCAAAATCAAATCTAGAACCACCTCTCCCCTAGTAGCTTTCTCTGAAATAAAAAAAAATTGTCTCCAATACATTCCAAGAACTTGTTGGACAATCTGTGCCCTGCTGTGTTATTTTCCCAGCAGATGTCTGGGTAGTTGAAGTCCCCCATCACTACCAAGTCCTGTGCTTTGGATGGTTTTGTTAGTTGTTTAAAAAAAACCCCTCATCCATGATGCAAAGACTTATGCCCAAGTTTAATTTTACATATATCAGTTAGTAAATTAGGCAGGCATATAAGCCTTTCAAGGATCAAGACTATAGGTAGTAACAAAATATGGCCCTGATCCTGAAGTTGGATCCATGTGGACAGAACCCTGTGCTTGTTCCAGTATTGGCTTCCATGCAACCATTGAATGTGTTTTCCTAATCAGATATCATATTTTATTATCTTTTGTTAAATGTGCCACCATCAGCTTGAAATCTGCTAGGAGTTATAAACAGTTGCAGGTACTACTCCTGCCACATAGTTCCTTTGCCAATTTTTGTGGTTTTGCAGATGTATTTTCTTGTTTTCAATATGCCTTTCTTTCCCCTATTGTTGTGCAAAATACTCACATAAACAAAAAAGGAAACTGGCAAAGGCCCAGCACTTGAATCCGCTTGCAGGGATCCAGTTTCAGCATCAAGGTCTGACTGACTATACAGGGAAAACAGTTAAATTGACTGCATACAAAGTACTGTGAGCTCTGTGTGGGTGGATCCCTATGTGTGCATTGGAATCCCCACCAAAGTCTGGGGGCTCTGCATGGGTGCAGAGGTCTGTCCATGGGATTAGGACCAAAATGCTGTCAAGTGCACAAAATAAACAAAGTGGAAAAACTGTTTCTCTTTCAGTTATAGTAATCCTATTAAATTTTCATTTAAAAAAATATGTAGCCTCCATGTTGTGTATACCAATGTCTATTTAACTTCAATGAACATTTTGAAGAAAGAACATATTTGTAGAATCACATATTACTTTTTCAAGAGCCCACAATAAACGTGCTGTGGGACCTCCAGTGGATCTCCAGCAAAGCCAGGGAAGACTTTACATACTAGATATTTTTAAGTTTAAAAAAAAACAAGCTGAAAGAAACCTTTTCAGGCCAGCTTTTATACATCATAAAGAAGGAGAAAAGTTCTTCTTAACATTCTTTTCAGGTCACCTTCAAATTCTTCTCAAGCAGAGGAACACAAATTGAGAAATTTGGGGCAGATTAGTTGAGTTCTGGTAAGGATGGGGGAGAAGTCAATCTTCTGTGGAGAGATTGCTGTCTCTCCATAATGTTGTAGAGCTTATCAATATACAATATTTACCGTTGTCCAACACTTTATCATTATATTAAGATCATACAGCTAAGCCAACAAATACAGTATTCCTGGCATGCTACCAGTAGTTTATCAACATCCACACATCAGATCTCAGCTCTTGTAATTTTAGACTCCAAAAGTAGCTCAGGTTGCTAACCGAGAATTAAAGGTTTGTAACAGTTATACACTTGGCAATGCTGTGACAGAGGTTGGAATGCAAATGGGCATGCGTCCTATGCAACCCAGGACACACTATAACGAACCATGTCTCTTGTATTTTCAGAGGCTGCACGAAGGAGTAATCCGAGACCTTGAGAGACAAAGCCGTAAACTGGAAAACATTCGTCTTTTACAAGAACAGATTACTCTGACCAAGCAACTCGAAGCAGAAAGAGACAAGATGTTAATGGAAAAGGGGTCCCAACAATCCTAGACCTAGAACTGAAGTATCAGAATTTGGACTGAGGAACACAGCAAGGATTTGTATTTGACTATTCCCAGGTGTTTGAGTAAATAGAAGTCGTTTCTGAAAGTCCATCTTTTTTAGATACATTTTAATCAAGTCCAGGAAATTATATACATTAAGAAGTGCAAACATGAAGTTTTTTCTCTAGCTTCTGTATTTTCACGTGTGCAGAAATATTGTGTAGGCTTCATACCTGGCTGGCTCACCTTATATGGATAGTATTTTAAATGCTGGGAGGGAGTGCCTCATGTAATGTAAAAAAAAATCTTCCTCTACTTTCCAAGAAGGGATGGATAATAACGTTCACATGAGTGGGCTGATGAGTCGTCACGATGACGAAGCTACAAGGACATCAACTTCAGAAGGGCTGGAGGAGGGTGAGGTGGAAGGGGAGACTCTCCTGATTGTTGAATCTGAGGATCAGGCTTCAGTGGATTTATCCCATGACCAGAGTGGGGACTCCTTGAACAGTGATGAGGGGGATGCATCCTGGATGGAGGAGATGTCCTATTACTGTGAGAAGTGTCAGAAGTGGATACCTGCAAGTAAGAATCAAGATTTTCCTCTGTTATCTTTGTCACTTTCCTTTTCTGGGTTTACTGGTTCTTTTCCTCCCAGAAAATAATGCTTGTTTTTTTCCTGAATGTATGGGAGGCAGGGATGCCTGGTGGATAGAGCACTGGTCTGGGACTCAGGAGATCTGGGTTATATTCCCAGCTCTGCCACTAGCCTGCTGTGTGACCTTGGGCAAGTCAGTTCCCCTCTCTGTGCCTCAGTTTCCCCATCTGTAAAACAGGGACAATGACAATTCCTTTGTAAAGATCTACCAATGAAAAGTGCTACAGAAGAGCTAACTATTATTATTTTCCTGATTGCTTTGTCATTTCAGTGGGATGTATGCATAAATTTCAGCCTTCTGTATATAAGAATGGTTCTGTGGTATCCTGAACTTAGATTAGCATTCACAGAACAATATAAAACCAGTAGCAGCAGCCCTGGGAAGAAGGTATTTTGTGCTAAATAGCTAAAATGATCTTTCCAATATCTCAATTTAACATTAAATAAACTCTTTTAGCTTTCTTCATATTCTAGTACAGCAGTTTTTCCTTTCCAAAATCAAGATCTACCTGAACACTGTTCATTTTGTGGCAGGAAATACTGAATTCTTCTGGCTTGCTCCACACCTGTCAGTTAGTTCAACTGCCCGGTTTTCCAAAAGCTGTAGCGTGAAATCCTTTCTCCAGTGAAGTCATTGGGAGTTTTGCCCTTGACTTTACTGGAGCGAGGATTTCACATTTGGTGTTCAGTAGGAAGAAGTTAAAGGGACGCAGTCAACTTGAAATCTAGTCTACTTCGGTACGACACCTGATCCTGTGTCCTTTTGCCAGTGTTTACAATCAGTTTTTTATGTTTAATTTTTTTTTCTATCTTCTGTTGCTGTTTGAAAGACCCATACAAGGAAAATCGATCACCAGAATGATCAGTGAAAATGACTCGACACCAAGTGCTTTCAAATGCACAATGTAAACAAACTGAAAAAAATGGAAATATGTTTTTTCTAATCTCTTTCAGTTAGTGTTTCAATTACAGTCTGAGAAAGGTACTGAGTGTGTCAGTGTCAGTACCTTTCCCAGACCTGAAGAAGAGCTCTGTGTAGCTCGAAAGCTTGTCTTTCTCATCAACAGAAGTTGGTCCAATAAAAGATATCTCACACACTTTGTCTCTCTAATATCCTGGGACTGACTTGGCTCCAATAACACTGCATGTATTAAAATCTTTGCCTTTTTACATGTATACAAGTATTAGATAGGAAAGCCCATCTTTAATGTGTGGTTTTTTTCTTTTGATCCCTTGTTGACTTCTGTAACTGTAAATTAAGCATCACACCGAGTTTCTATACTTCTGTTATGGAATTATCAGGGTTGCTGATCTCTTGCTCAGCGGATAAACACTGTTCTGAATGCAAATTTACTTTGCTCCATTTTTCCTATAAAAGGACTGAGGCATATCCCTTTTGCTTGTTTGTTTTAGGTCAGCTGAGAGAACAACTCAGCTACCTCAAGGGAGATAACTTTTTCAGGTTTACTTGCTCTGATTGTTCAGAAGATGGGAAGGAGCAGTTTGAACGGCTGAGACTAACCTGGCAGCAAGTAAGTAAAAGCATTCACTCAGGCATAAAACCAACAAGACCTTCAAAAGTTGCTGTGTGTACAATATACATAACACCTAGAAATTTGGAGTCAGTCACAAGTGGTGAAGAAATTTACCTATGAGTTTTTTTGAGGATTGCTATGTACCTGCTTATCAGGAAGTGGGACTTTTGTGAGCAAATTGAAAAAATCATCTTAACGTTGTAAAAAAGCCAAATTCCCCATTTTTCATCAATACTCTGCATTGCTCAATACAACTGTACACAATTTTAGAAAAGCAAAGAGAATGCGATTTAGCTGCTGTGCATTTAACAATTTTTTGGCATATGGGCATTGTTGGAAAAGTAGTACAGCAAAACACAAAATGTCCAGTAAATTCTTGGAATGTTTTGGGCACAACTTTTTGTTTCAGAAAATAGAGGGAGTAACCAGGGGGCAGCCATTTTAAATTTGATTCTAACAGGGAGGAATTGGTTGCGAATCTGCTGGTGAAAGGCAGTTTGGGTGAAAGGGATCATGAAATGATAGTATTCATGATTCTAAGGAAAGGAAGAAGTGAGAGGCACAGAGTAAGAACAAACTCAGAGAACTGGTAGGTAACGTCTCATGAGAAAAAAATTCTAAAGGAAAAAAGGAATTCAGGAGAGCTGGTAGTTTCTCAGAGACAATATTAACATGACAACAGTAAACTATCCTGCGGTGAAGGATAGGAAGAATAGTAATAGGCCAATATGGCTGCCTCAGGGAGGTCTTTAATGACCTGAAAATCAAAAAGGAATCATTCAAAAAGTTGAAACATGGACAGATAGTTAAGGATGAGTACAAAGGAATAGCATAAGCAGATAGGGACAAAATCAGAAAGGCTACGGAACACAAACTGAGGTACATCTAGCAAGGGACGTAAAAGGCAATAAGGAGAAGTTCTATCAATATATTAGGAACAAGAGAAAGATGAAGGACAGTGTAGGTTCACTACTTAGCAGGGAAGGATAGCTAATAAAGGATGACAACCAAGCAGGCTGAGGTGTTTAATACCTATTTTGCTTCAGTCTTCATTAAAAAGATTAATTGTGACCAGATGCTTAACACTGTTTAACAAGGGGGAAGTAACACAAGGCAGAATAGGGAAAGTGCAGATTAAAGAATATTTAGATAAATTAGATGTATTCAAATCAGTGGGATACCAGGGTACTTAAGGAACTAGCTGAAGCAATTTTGGAATTATTAGCGATTATCGTGGAGAACTCATGAAGGACGGGTCAGGTCCTAGAGGACTGGAAAAGGGCAAATATAATACCTGCCTTTAAAAAGGAGAACAAAGAGGATCCCGGGAATTAGGGACCAATCAGCCTAACTTTGATACCTGGAAAGATATCAGAGCAAATTGTTAAACAATCAGTCTGTAAGCACCTAGAGGATAATAGGGTAATAAATAAAAGCCAGCATGGATTTGGCAAGAACAAATCATGCCAAACTAACCAAATTTCCTTCTTTGACAGGACTAGTGGATGAGGGAAGCAGTAGACATGATATATGTTTATTTTAGTAAGACTTTTGACAGTCTCACAAGACATTTTCATTAGCAAACTAGGGAAATGTGGGCTAGATGATATTACTATAAGGTAGGTGCACTTATTGAAAAAACATACTGAAAGAGTAGTTATCTGTGGTTCACTGTCAAACTGGGAAGACGTATCTATGAGGTCCCACAGGGGTCCGTCTAGGATCTCGTACAGTGCAGTATTTACAATAAAGACTGGAATAATGGAGTGGAGAATGTGCTTATAAAATAGGCAGGTGTTACCAAACTGGGAGAAGTTGCTAGCATTTTGGAGGACAGGATTAGAATTCAAAATGACCTTGATAAATTGGAGAATTGGTCTGAGATCAACAAGATAAAAAATTCAGTAAAGAGAAGTGCAAAGTGTTACGCTTAGGGAAAAAAAAATCAAAGGCACAATTACAGAATGGGGAATAACTGGCTAGGCGATAGTACTGTTGAAAAGAATCTGAAGGTTATAGTGAATCACAAACCAACAATGTGATGCATTTGTTTAAAAAAAAAAAAAAGGGCATATATAATTCTGTGGTGTATTCACAGGAATGTGGTATGTAAGACATAAGAGGTAATTGTCCTGCTCAGCTCGGCACTGGTGAGGCGACAGCTGGAGTATTGTGTCCAGTTCTGGGTGCCATGCTTTAAAAAAAAAAGATGTGGACAAACTAGAGAGAGTCCAGAGGAGAGCAACACAAATGGTAAAATATATTTAAAAAAACCCTGACTTATGCAGAAAGGTTAAAAAATTGGGCATGTTTAATCTCAAGAAAAGAAGACAGGGGAAATTGATAACAGTCCTCAAATACATTAAGGGCTGTTATAAAGAGAAGGGTGATCAATTTTTCTCCATGTTCACCGAAGGTCGAACAAGAAGTAATGGGCTTAATCTGCAGCCAGGGAGACTTAGGTTAGATATTAGGAGAAACTTTCTAAGTGTAAGGATAGTTAAGTACTGGGTAGATTAGCTAAAGAGATTGTGGAATCTCTATCATTGAAGTTTTAAAGAACAGGTTAGACAAACACCTGTCCAAGGTGGTCTAGCTATACTTGATCCTGCTTTTGGGAATGGACTACTAGATGACTTCTCAAGGTCCCTTCCAGATCTATGATTCTTTCATTTGGCTATGATTTAAAGCCAGTGGAATGCCTGTGTACAAGCCAAACGGCTGTTGGGTCCCTGAAAATAAAGAAATCTCTGCTCCATACAGCTCAGAAAAGCTCCAGATTGGCTGCATGCATATTAGTAATAGTCTTTGTTGGGATTTACTGTTTTAGCCAGTCATGAAGCCGCAACCCCAAATAATCTCTGATTTATGTAGCAGTAACTTTGGCCCTGCAGTGACATCTCTCTGAAAGATTCCTTGCATGATATGCAGCTTAGTTTTGATTACAGTTGCAATCAAGAGTCCCAGCTGTCCTCATTGCAGGACTTCAAGAGCTTAGTAAATCTGACAGACATTAAGGTGTTTCCCCAGTTCACTTCCTTGTTTAGGCAAGGTTGGGATATTCACCCAGCTGGAATAGGACCGAGTCTGACAGAGGTACATCATCTGAGTATAACGGTTAGAATGTTTGTCAATTACGGAAATGGAAGAGAAGAATTTAGCCAACTTAGACATGCTGCCACAAATCCATATATTCATCGCAGAATGGTGAATCTGATCCAGCGGTGGCAGCTGCTGCTGTTCAGCGTTCTTTATTTCAGATACAGGATGCCGGTGCTGTGGTGCTGAGGCCTATGTTTGTGCCCTCAGGGCAGTAGTGATGCTCTGTCTCAGCATGGATCATTAGAAATGTCCACTGTCCGTTGCTGCTGCTCATGGGCCCAACGTTTTGTGTGTGCACATCTTCTAAATGAAGTTAGTAATAATACTCGATGCCCCAGAGCACTAGAGCTGCTTTGTGCTACTCCAGCTGGCACTAAGCAGACTCACAGGTGGCAGATCCAGCCACTTGAGGATTTGTCCTCCTTTGGGTGGCTTAGAGCTTCTGTAGTAACTTCTACGTCACCCTCTTCTAGCAGCCAGCATGGGCGTATGGCCTGGTGAAAGGGGCTGTAGTCAGGGCATCTTGACACCCCCGTGATCCTCAGCAATCCCTGGATCCAGAAAAGCCTCTAGGGATCATTGGCTGCAGGTGGAAGATTAGGGTTACCATACGTCCGGATTTTCCCGGACATGTCCGGCTTTTGGGGGCTCAAATCCCCGTCCGGGGGGAAATCCCCAAAAGCCGGGCATGTCCGGGAAAATCGGGAGGCTCGGCCGGGGCCTCTTTGTCTGGGGCCGGGGCCGGTGCGGGGCCGGGGTCGCGGGGCCGGGGGCATAGTGCCGGGCCGGGGGCCGGGCCGGGGGCCGGGCCGGGCGCGGGGGGCCAGGCGCGGGGCCGGGGTCCAGGCCGAGCCCGCGGGGCCGGGGTCCGGGCCGAGCCCGCGGGGCCGGGGGCCGGGCCGAGCCCGCGGGGCCGGGGTCCGGGCCGGTCCGGGGCCGGGGTCCAGGCCGGTCCGGGGTCAGGGAGCCGGGCCGGGGAGCCGGGCCGGGCCCGCGGGGCCGGGGAGCCGGGCCGGGCCCGCGGGGCCGGGGAGCCGGGCCCGCGGGGTCGGGAGCCGGGCCGGGCCCGCGGGGTCGGGAGCCGGGCCGGGCCCGCGGGGCCGGGAGCCGGGGGGTGCGCCGGGCCGCCGGGGGTGGTCGGCCGGGGCCGGCACCCCAGGGCCCGAGCCGACCCAGGCTGGAGCCGCCGGGGGGCCAGCCTGGGCTGGGCCGCGCCTCCTCCCCCACCCACCCCCCCCTTACCTGCTTCAGGCTTCCCGCGAATTAAATGTTTGCGGGAAGCAGTGGAGGGGGCGGAGACTTTGGGAGGGGGCGGAGTTGGGGCGTGGGCGGGGCTGGGGGCGGGGCCCCGGGGAGTGTCCTCCATTGGGAGGCACAAAATATGGTAACCCTAGGAAGATAGACCAGCCTGACAGACGAATTTATGTCGGGGATTGGGCTGGTGCCAGGAAAGCATAGGATCTTGGGGATGCATAGGTGCCCCCCCTCACCTCTCCTACTCCAAATGTGCACTGAGCTTAGCTTGGCCAGTCCGGAGATTCTGGTCCAATAAACGCTACTAGCATTAGACTACATCGGTTTCTAGAATAGAGGAAGAAGAGTGACAAAGGGGAGAGAGAGAAAGTCAGAGGTGACAAGAGAAGACAAAGAAAATGCACCTTCTCAGAGGCAGTTTAGACAAGAAGCAGTGTCTCCAGGATAGCCAAGTCTGGTGTTGGGAAGTGGCAGAATCACCTTCGCTGGCATATGAAAAAACCCAGATTCCTTGATCTTAAGGTGAGAAGGGACTATCATGACCATCTAATTTCACCTATTGAAAGGAGCAGTGTTTTTAAAATTCTGACCTGTCTTTTGTCATTGGTGGAACACTGTCCCACCTAGCTGTTTCTGCAATGACCCTGGGTTCAGTGTGTACATTTCTAGAGCAGCAGTTATCAAACATGGAAAGGATTTTTTGAAAAAAAACTAGCGAGTATATGTATTCTCCCATTAGCATTAGTGGGAGCGAAGCCTAGAAACCCACAGGACTTGGTTAGGAGACCATCTCCTGCCAAAGTAGGTTTCAGAGCCCTAAGAAAGAAGAGAATAAGTCTCTATAGGAGACCGCCTTCAAGGGAGTTGAGTGGTTGACAGCAGGAGCTCCAAACCCATCTGCACCATTAATATTTGTACTCCAGGCTGAAATGGTTCAGTGTAATTGACAGTTTGTCCTCTTAGATTTATTCACAAACAAGCCTGATTTCCAAAACTGTGCTTTAATGTAGGCTCTTAGTGAGTCAATTGAGTTTGTCTGTGATGTATGTAAATGTGCTCTGAAAGGACTGTGTTCAATAAAGACAAAGCAAAAGCAGAGTGATCCATGGGATACAATGTATTGTATGGATTGCTCTGCTTTTACTGGATTCTAAGTGGAAATAAGACATTAAGCAAATAACACCCAAAGAGTCTGTCCTTGTGCACACATTTCTACAGGATTAGCAGACTGGAGCATTTGCTACCCATCTTTTCTGGAGAGAAAAGACATTGTGTCCCCAGTCTGGATCCTCAACCCTGATATAGTTCCTTTATGCCACTCAGGCTGTGCAAAGGGGCTGTAAAGCAGCATCACCAGATAGCTGAGGATTCCCCTGGCATGAGAGGGTCCCTGGGTGAGTAAAGCAGGTGAGCGTGACAAACAATAGGAAGGAAGGAAGGATGAGTACAGGTAACAAGATCATGGGTTACATAGATGGGCTGTGTGGTTGTGAATCAATTGGAAGCTTTGTATAAATAGGTAAAATCAGCAAAGAGTGGAGGGGGTGTTTCCCCACCAGACAAAATGGTAATGGACCGGTTGAATCCATTCCCTTTTGTGTTCCAGGTTGTCATGCTGGCGATGTACAACCTGTCTCTGGAAGGAACTGGCCGTCAAGGGTACTTCAGATGGAAAGAAGATATTTGTGCTTTTATTGAGAAACACTGGACTTTCCTATTAGGGAACAGGTAAAGCCAATATTTCCCTGAAACTCAGAATGGAGATTAGAGAGGGAAGAAATTGTGTTGCTCAGTTGGAAACAGGAATCCCAGGTTATTCAGAGATTTCTCTCTTTATTCAATTCAGGGCGGACAAGAAGGAAGAAAGTGGAGGGTTTGACCTGCAGAGCTCAAACAGGGATATGAAGGGATTTCTTAGGAAAAAAACCTGTTACACAGTGAAAGAGAGTTAGTGTTGTACAGAACTGGACACAGAATTTAATTGCCTCTGAACACACAGGGCCTGATTCTACCCTCATTTATGCAGGTGTAAATAAGGGAGAACACCGAATTACACTGACACAAAACTGATGCGAGATCAGAACCCCCAGAGAAAGAAATTGATTTTTCCTATTTCTATTTTGGATCTTTTCTTAATGAAATCTCTTGTTTACTATCTACTACAAAATATTGTGACACTGTGGTATTTTTCACAGTCTATGTAGGGCCCTGCCAAATTCACGGCCATGAAAAACGCGTCATGGACCATGAAATCTGGTCTTTTGTGTGCTTTTACCCTATACTATACAGATTTCATGGGGGAGACCAGTGTTTCTCAAATTGGGAGTCCTGATCCAAAAGGGAGTGACGGGGGGGTCACAAGGTTATTTTTGGGGGGGTCGCAATATTGCTACCCTCACTTCTGCACTGCCTTCAGAGCTGGGCAGCCGGAGAGCGGCAGCTGTTGGCCAAGCGCCCAGCTCTGAAGGGAGCGCCCCACCAGCAGCAGCGCAGAAGTAAGGGTGGCAATACCATACCATGCCATCCTTACTTCTGCACTGCTGGTGGCGGTGGCGCTGCCTTCAGAGCTGGGATCCCAGTCAGCAGCTGCCTCTCTCCAGCTGCCCAGCTCTGAAGGCAGTGTCACAAGCAGTAGCACAGAAGTAAGGGTAGCAGTACCACAATCCCCCCCCCCCCAACACAAAATAATCTTGTGACCACCTCCCTTTGTCCCTCTCTGGGTTCCCACCCCCTCCTTCTCAATGGAAAGACACCAGGTTAAAGATGGATTCTAGTTCAGGTGACATGATCACATGTCACTGTAAGACTTCAAGCCTTCATTCCTCCCAGCCTGACTCACAGGAAGGCTTGCCTGCAAACAGAGCCATCGATAGTCAATTGCCCTGGTTGATGGGAGCCATCAAGATTCCAAACCACCATTAATGACCCACATTTTGCATAATTACAATAGGCTCTCAGAGTTATATTTCATATTTCTAGTTTCAGATACAAGAGTGATACATTTATACAAATAGGATGACCACACTCAGTAGTTTATAAGCTTTGTAATGATACCTTACAAGAGACCTTTTGCATGAAGCATATTCCAGTTACATTATATTCACTCATTAGCATATATTTATAAAATCATATAGAGTGCAATGTCACAAGGGGGAAGATGTCAAATGACACCTTCTTACTCAGGAGATCTCTCCCTTCTCTCTCTCTCCCCCCCTTCCAATCCTCCTCCCGCATGTATCCTGAGTCCTATCTACTGACTTTAACAACAGAGTAAGTTTTTACTCTTCTTAGCACTGTTAAGTTAGCACAGCTACTGGAGAATGAGCTGGATTCTGTTCTGGCTCTTGTATCGTCAATAGAACTGTTGATTGACACCCAACTGCAGAATCTTTATGGTTGGGGATGTGAAAGGCTGAATCAACAAAGCACCAGCAGTTAGGAAAACCATCCCTTTACTAGTAAACTCAGCCTATTTGATATTGTGAGTCCCTGAGAGAGAATCGAAATGGAATCACTTTTCAGAGCAGAATCTAGCTGGGTCTTGGAACTTGGTGGCCCAGATTCCAGCTGGAAATCACCCAGTGGAAATCAGAAACAGTAGCATTGCTAAAATGCTTTAAGCCTGGAGGCCAAGTGAACTATTACATCAGAGTAAATGGCGCAAGCATCCCCCTAGTCTTTTTGGTGAAGGAGAATAAAGTCCAACTAAAATGTTCTTGGTGTCTCTCATTTTCCCCTGTCTTGATTTAGGAAGAAGACTTCAACTTGGTGGAGCACTGTTGCTGGCTGTCTTTCTGTAGGGAGCCCCTTGTTTTTCCGCTCAGGGGCACAGGAATTCGGAGAACCAGGATGGTGGAAACTTGTTCACAATAAGCCTCCTACGATGAAACCTGAAGCAGAGAAGCTCTCTGCATCTGCACTGAAAGCAAAAGGTAACTGTTCTGATGACAACACATAGTGTGCTAGTCAGGCCCGAATTGACCGTGTTTAAAGGTATGAGATGACGCTTATTTTAAATGGCACAGCTGTGGATGGGGTTACAGGGCCTGATTCTGCTCTCATTTGCACTTGTTTTACACTGGTGTAAATCCACTGACTTCAGAGGAGTTTCTCCAGATTTATACCAGTGTGAGAAGAGGCCCAGAGTATTTTATACCCTCTTTGTAGTGTACAGACATGTATTGTCATTTAAATGATCCAAGTGCTTTTGTATTGCTTTCCTGTCTCCATAATTATCACAGTTTCTCTACTGCCTGTTACCTTGCTGTTCTCTTTTTAAAGAATCTTTTGTCGGTTTAGTCACATGGAGTGAAATTCACTCCTGTGCAAAGGGCCAGTATCGGACTCCAGTGGTGCCTAACCTTTATGCTGGATGCTCTGCACAGGGGAGAATTTCAGCCATGGTTTGAAGGCCCTTCTTGAAAGACTACCATCAAAACTTGCTCACGTGGATACAAATGATGAGTAAAGAGGCATCGAAAGCTCAGTGCCTTTAAGAATAAACAAGCTATTCATTCTCTAGCAGCTTCAAAACCACCTCTGGATCCCATCATTACAGTGGAGGGGCTGAGGAAGCGGGTGAGCCGCAATCCTGTAGAGTCAGCAATGGAGCTGAAGGAGAAGAGGTCTCGCACTCAAGAAGCCAAGGACATTAGGAGAGCCCAGAAGGAGGCAGCTGGCTTCCTGGACCGAAGCACCTCTTCCACTCCTGTCAAATTCACCAGCCGAGGCCGTCGCCCTGACATGGTCCTTGAGAAGGGAGAGGTGATTGACTTCTCATCTTTGAGCTCCTCGGATCGAACTCCTCTGACAAGCCCATCTCCTTCCCCATCTCTGGACTTCTCTGCTCCTGGGACGCCAGCTTCCCATTCAGCTACTCCCAGCCTGCTCTCAGAAGCAGATCTCATCCCGGATGTAATGCCGCCACAGGCCTTGTTCCATGGTAAGAGATGCCATGTGTTTTGTTTAATAGGAAGTGACAAGCAGTTTCTAACAATAGGGGTGACATAGTTACCTTGACAAAAGAATAACCTGTTTGCTTTACTTCAAGGCATGATGGAAAATGACTGGCAAAGCGCAGTTTTCTTCCTAATTACATGACAATCTAAATTAGATTTTCACAGACAGATGTAGTCATAGATTCTAAGGCAGGAAGGGACCACTTGGTCATCTAGTGTGACATCTTTTATAACACAGGGCAGACAATTTCACCCAGTAATTCCTGCATAAAACAGTATGACAGGTAATAGTGTTGCAGTGTCAGGTCAAGGCAGAATTAGAGAGCTCTCTTAAAGGAAGGAGTCTTTCACATCAGTAAAGTATTGAGGTTTTTGTTTTTGTTTCCTAGTGCTTTCATTTGTCTGAGTACAGACATGTAACATTCCCAAATTAAAGAGATGAATTCTGGGTCAGGTTGTGAGATGCTTACTGAAGCAGAATAGTACTTTACACCATGAGTAGCCCATTGAAATGAATAGGGGGAACACATGGAATAAGCACTACTCACTGTAAGTAAGGACATCACATCAGCTTTGCTCCATTAACGTAAGTGGAACTTGTCCAATTTACACCAGCTGAACATCTGGCCGGTAATCCGTAAGGCTTCAGCTCCACTCTGCCGTTTTATTGCATCAGTTTTCATGCCCTTAAGGAATTTTTAAGGAAGCCATTAACTAAAGAACAATTCTAAAAAGCGTTCCTTTAAAATAGAAAAAAAAAAGAGTCTAAATTTTGAAAGGACTGTTGATTTCGGTTGCCCCAATTTTAAGGGGCCAAACTGTGAGACATTTTAAAGGGCCCTTAAATGGCAGATGCTTGGCATTTCCTGAAATCAGGCTCCTTTAAGATTTCTCAAGTTGGGCATCCAAAATCACTAGTCGCTTTTGAAAATGTAGGCCCAGGAGTGTATGACTGGCAGGATATGACAGGTAAACGCCACATTATCTTTCCTTCACACTTAAGCCACAAACCCCCTAGGCTGATGTTCTTTCTATGCTGGGTTTGCATTTGTGTGTGTCTACTGCGTTATTTTGGTCTTCTGTACAGATGATGAAGAGATGGAAGGAGATGGAGTCATAGATCCAGGAATAGAGTACATTCCCCCTCCTAGTGGGCCAATGGGTGCTGGGCCTATGATAGTGAGCAGAAAGAAAGTGAAAACGCCGGAGCAGATCAAGCAAGAGGTGGAGAGTGAAGAAGAGAAAGCAGAGAGGATGGAAGGTGATAGCGAAGACCCTGAAGATTCAAATTCATCCCTACAGGCCAGGGGGCGAGACAAGAGGAAGCCACAGGTGGAGAAGGACAGTAAGCCCAAAGCTTCCAAGTACGCATCTGTTAGCATCTATGAGGAAAAGCTGCTTCTGAAGAGGCTGGAGGCCTGTCCCAATGCCGTGAGCATGACCCCAGAGGCCCGGAGGTTGAGGCGCAAGCTGATAGTCCGGCAGGCCAAGAGGGAAAGGGGACTGCCACTCTTTGACTTGGACCAGGTTGTGAATGCTGCTCTGCTCTTGGTTGATGGGATCTATGGAGCCAAAGAAAGAGGCATTTCCAGGCTGCCAGCAGGGCATGCAACATACAGAACAACTAGCCAGGACTTCAGAATCCTGGACAGGTACCAGGTGAGTGCTTTCAATTCCAAGTTAGTTCCTGGGGCCAGCTGTATCAGGGTTTCTGTTGTAGGCAGTAGACATCAAACTGAAGAAGCCTGACTGCCAAAGTAAAAAGGATTACAAGAATGAACTTCATTTTTTAAAGGACTTGTATCCACACCAACACATTTCCCAGCTCCATTTTACAGTTGGGTAATACTCTATAACGGGTAGGCAACCTATGGCAGGCGTGCCGAAGGCGGCACGCGAGCTGATTTTCAGTGGCACTCACACTGCCCGGGTCCTGGCCACCGGTCCGGGGGGCTCTGCATTTTAATTTAATTTTAAATGAAGCTTCTTAAACATTTTAAAAACCTTATTTACTTTACATACAACAATAGTTTAATTATATATTATAGACTTATAGAAAGAGACCTTCTAAAAACATTAAAATGTATGACTGGCACGCGAAACCTTAAATTAGAGTGAATAAATGAGGACTCGGCACACCACTTCTGAAAGGTTGCCGACCCCTGCTCTATAAAATACAAACACGTGTAGATGCCACCATTGCTAAGTTCCAGTTGCTCAAGATCATTCTACACTCAAACACTATCGTGATGGAGCCTGTGTAAGTACCTTGACAAATTGCATTACTTTCTTGCCATCCAGGAACTTGGGCACTCCCAAGATGACAGTGGGTGATGGGTGCACTCAGAACTTTGCAGGATCAGGCTTTGAAATTGGGGGGAGCTGTGGAGTCACTATGGACAGGAGCATTGGAATGTAGGTACCAGATGCCCTGGTTGGACAGGTGGAAACCCTGACTGTGAGAATCTTTTTCCCTTCTGTAGCTTTGGGTTCCAAACATTGGGCTGCTGGGCAGCTCCCTTGACATGACAGTTTATTTTTGTCTTGCCTTGTAGACTACACTGCCTGCTATGAAGGGATATAGGCACCAGACAACAAAATTTCTGTACCGACTGGTAGGCTCAGAAGACTTGTTGACAGACCACAGCATCGTCAGTCCCTACACGTCTCGCGTCCTGAAACCTTACATCAGGTACGGACCCCTAGAGTCTGAATCTCACTTCTGTCATTCTCTGCTCCCATCCTTAGGGGCAGGCTGGCACAGGGTGCTCGGGATTGCAAAAGCATCCTGGCTTCTGTGCATAGCTTGTATTTTTGCCTGGTTGGGCGCAAGTTTCCACATGAACGAATGGAACACAACATCCTCTTGTAGCACTTGTAGTCTATCAGAGGAATATTTCCTGTGCAACAAACATTTAGCAGCAATGGCAGTTATTGTTACCAACTTGTCTTTCATATTGTTGACTGTTTTTGTGATACTTGCAGGCGTGACCATGAGACCAAGCCTCCTAAACTCCAGCTGCTGGCAGAAATCTGTGCCCATCCACACAAGAACGATCCTGACTGGAAGGCTGAGCCTGAAGCGCCCATCGATTACTGCTATGTTCGCCCGAACCACATCCCCACTATCAACTCCATGTGCCATGAATTCTTCTGGCCCGGTAGGATTCCCTCAGTACTTGGTTTTCTAGGAAAGAAAAGGTTTGGTTTCAAAAATGATTTTTGGAGCAGGTCTGTTTTCTCAGTGGGTATTTGTTTGGCTCAGTTATTCTATAAATATTTAAGAGGAATTCTGTCAGACGGTCTGTGCTGGACGGACATGTCAGCCTCTACATTTCTGAGATCAAATAATACTGGGCAATTGGGCCTTGAGTCAGCAAAGCACTTAAACATGTACTGTGCTTTGAGCATGAGCTAGGACTACTTGCATGCCTAAAGTGAAGCACCCGCTTAAGTGTTTTGCTGAATCAGGGCCTTATCATAGTAAACAGAGGTTTTACCACACACCTGCTTCTAACTGGTGTGAGAAGAAAGTTTCTTCCCAGTAAGCACAAGGCCTCAATGCACTGGACTGGAACGCAGGAGATCTGGGAAGGATTCCAGGCTCTGCCACATGTCTCTATGTGACCATGGGCAACGTCCCCTTTGGTAAAATAGGGATTCTAGAATTTATTTGTCTGTGTTGCTTTATTTTTTTATTTTTTTATTGTAAGTTCCTTGGGGCAGGGGCTGTCTCTTACTATGTGCATGTCACCGTGCAACCCTGATCTCGGGTGTGGTTCCTAGGCAGTAGAGACTTAGTAATGATGATCTGCTGTGTGGTTCAGCATCTCTAACACTGCAAACTAAGTTTTTCATAACACACAAGCAGTCCACACCTATATTTTAAAATCAATATTTGCACTACACTTTGGCAGATTATTAGATATTATTTGTATTGCAGTAGCACCATTAAGCCCCAAATCAGGAGTAGATAAGATGGCAGGTCTTTCTTTACACATGCCACTTTGGAAAGCATGAGACACCCTCTGGTTCTAACAGAAACTGACCACCTTTATCACAACTCTCCCCCACACCCCTCCAAATCCCTCAATCCCCCATCCACTCAGTGCTTATCCTTATGGCACAGACAGGAATTTGTGATAAGCACCAAGGCCCAAATACACAGTTATTTAGGCTCCTAATGGAAATCCATCTATCTAGTTTTAATCTAGCTAGCTCATGTACCAGAGCACTGAAGCTGCGACGGAGCGGGCCAGCTCTGTGAGTGATTACCCAGGGTTTTGATCAGCTGCCCTGGCTTCCCTGCTCTGGTACCTGAGCTAATGAGGTTAAAGATAGCGTGGGTATGTGTACCCAAACTACAGTCACACCGGGTGTCAGTTAAAGGTGTGATTTTTCTACTGAAATAGTTATACCAGTACAGCCCCTAGTGTGGATACAATTATACTGGTATAAAGGTGCCTAATACTGATACAAGAACCTCCACGAATAAGGCTTGTCTACATGGGGAGATTATACCGATATGAGGAAGGGTGTGAATTTAAAGTGCTCTAATTATACCAGAGTGACTCCCTATGTGGAGCTGTAGTTATGGCATGAGAGAGGCTTTTTTCTGGTTTAGCTTATGTTGCTTTGATAGCAGTTTAAACAGCCTAAAAAAGCTACTCATTCTGGAATAAGCAACAGAGGGTCCTGTGGCACCTTTCAGACTAACAGAAGTATTGGGAGCATAAGCTTTCGTAGGTAAGAACCTCACTTCTTCAGATGCAAGTAATGGAAATCTCCAGAGGCAGGTATAAATCAGTGTGGAGATAACGAGGTTAGTTCAATCAGGGAGGGTGAGGTGCTCTGCTAGCAGTTGAGGTGTGAACACCAAGGGAGGAGAAACTGCTTCTGTAGTTGGATAGCCATTCACAGTCTTTGTTTAATCCTGATCTGATGGTGTCAAATTTGCAAATGAACTGGAGCTCAGCAGTTTCTCTTTGGAGTCTGGTCCTGAAGTTTTTTTGCTGTAAGATGGCTACCTTTACATCTGCTATTGTGTGGCCAGGGAGGTTGAAGTGTTCTCCTACAGGTTTTTGTATATTGCCATTCCTGATATCTGACTTGTGTCCATTTATCCTCTTGCGTAGTGACTGTCCAGTTTGGCCAATGTACATAGCAGAGGGGCATTGCTGGCATATGATGGCATATATAACATTGGTGGACGTGCAGGTGAATGAGCCGGTGATGTTGTAGCTGATCTGGTTAGGTCCTGTGATGGTGTTGCTGGTGTAGATATTCTGGAATAAGTGTGTCTAAACTGGGGAGTTATACCAGTATAACAGACAGTGCTTTAACCATACCGGTATAATTATACTAGTATAATGGAACAGAGAGTCCATGGGACATGCATCCAAAGAAGTGGGCATTCACCCATGAAAGCTTATGCTCCAATACATCTGTTAGTCTTAAAGGGGGGAGGGATAGCTCAATGGTTTGAGCATTAGCCTGCTAAACCCAGGGTTGTGAGCTCAATCCTTGAGGGGGCCACTTAGGGATCTGGGGCAAAATCAGTACTTGGTCCTGCTAGTGAAGGCAGGGGGCTGGACTCGATGACCTTTCAAGGTCCCTTCCAGCTCTAGGAGATAGGATATCTCCATTAACTATAGGACCCTCTGTTGCTTTTTACAGATCCAGACTAACACGGCTACCCCTCTGATAGTATAATGGCAACACCTCCCATGTAGATAAGCCCTAAACGGTACTTATGTAAAGCCAGTATACGAGCCATGCTGGGGTTGTACTGCTTTATAACCAGTATAGTCAAAGTCATACAACTTTATGTACAGACAAGCTCTGAGTCATTTCACAGTAGACTGCTGCCCTGAGATAATTAACACTTCTTATCGCCAATTGATTCCTCTCCACCCAGCCCTTTCTCAAGCAAGAGATTGGTTAATTCCACTGTTTGCTCCCTGTGTTCCATGAAGTTTTAAATCTCAGGAATAATACACATTACAGAAAAACCATATGCCGTTATTCTGTTATTCCACCTTTGCAAATACATCCATTGTTGGCATTTTCGTGATAGTTTTAATGAGCATTTGAGGAAACATGAAGGGTCTGATTCTTCCTTGCCTTGCATCTTGCTTAGGCATTTCCATCTGTGGAAAATGGGTGTAAAATACTACCAAATTAGAATGGTAATGGCTTACATGTACTGGGCGTTACCTTTGCACAGGTGTAATGGAGAATCTGGACCTTATATTTATTGATTTCTGTTACCATAGTGCGTAGGAGCCCCAGGCATGGACCAGAACCCCATTGCCCTGAGGACTGTACAGACACCGATCAAGTGCACTGTTCTACTCTGAAAAGTGACTTCAAGGATAAGTCTATTGCCACTTTAATTAAAGTTAGTTAGGAGCTTTGTAAAGGCTCAGATAATTAAAATATTTTGTTACAGGCTAGGAGGGATCAGCAGAGGGTAAATCACAGACATGTGAGGAGTGTCCATACTAGCTTTTACAAAGACTATGTCTTCACTGCAAAAAAAAAAGTTTGGGTTTTTTACATTGAGATAATAAAATCCTTCTGGAGATAAGGCAATATAGTTTTCCCCTTGAGGTAGCTAGTTGAAGTAAATCCCAGGTGGGGGTTGTAGGGCTAATTAACTGGCTATGTTAAGATAAAAACTACAATGTTTTGTCTCCACTAAGATTGTGCATCAAGAAAACTAACTTAAGTTAGTTATCTTGCCATAAAACCACAACTCTTTTTTTTTTTTTTTTTTTTTTTGCAATGATACATAACCAAAGATACTCACTTCCTCAATTTAACTGATGCAAAAAATCTCTAGTGAATCTAAGCTCAATAAATCAGATTTAAATCTGGGCAGGATCATTTTAATTTCTGTGCTTCATTTCAAAATCTATGAACCCTTTATTGCATCTGCAGAAAGTCCAGTGTTACCTCTTTTCATGAAGAAGGAAGATAGAGTCTCAGCTGCAGAAAGAGGAGGTGGCTTCCTTACACATGGCTTCTTGGGATTCCATGTTGATTGTACCTCCCTGGCTCTAGACCAGATCTGACCAGTGTACAAGTAAAAATAGTTTTTCAGTCTGCAGCCCTGCAATCTCAGCCTGAGATCTGAAATTCTTTTGGAGTCACACATTGCCAGCAATACAACCCTGTTGATGAGCAAGCCGTAATAGAATCCATTACACTGCCCCACAGCTTTATTGGCTGTGCTGGGCAGAAGTAAAGAGCAGTACAAACACATTTAGGGCCCAGTCCAGCTCTCATTTACACATACAACTTTATTCTTGTGTGTACTTGGGATTGGGCCCTTGATAAATGCAGTAGATGTGGCTCTGAATACCCACAGGAAGAAGATCAGTTGGGTAACAAGATGCCATTTTTGCCATCACTTTTTAGAGCAGAACCACATTTTAAGTTAGGTTTTTTTTGTCTTTATTTTCATACCATTTGGGTGTGAATCAGTGTTGTTAATTTCTTAGCACTGGCTGCTGTTGAGTCTGTTTTTAAGGATTTTTTTTTCTTCTGTACATGGGCTAAATGCTGCTCCCATTGACTTCAACAGTGAGACTTCTGTTTTGGCCCTATTGACTGATAGAATCTTTCTATGCATAGGAGTTTGAAAATGACAACATAAAGTAGTAGTTGAGCAGGTTCTCCTGAAAAACATGCTTTTTAACAGTCTTTAAGCTGTTAATTTCCCTTAAATTCCATCATGCCCTGACTGTGTGATAGTGTATGAACTGTATTGTATTGCATTAACATTTCCCGTTGGTTTGCAGTGCTTTATAGCTGTGCTCTTCTCTCACACTGTAGGAATTGATTTGTCAGAATGCCTGCAGTATCCAGACTTCAGCGTTGTTGTCCTTTACAAAAAAGTCATCATTGCATTTGGCTTCATGGTGCCAGACGTGAAATACAATGAAGCTTACATCTCTTTTCTGTTTGTTCACCCTGAGTGGAGAAGAGCGGGGATTGCAACCTTTATGATCTACCATCTTATTCAGGTAGCTGGAAGATCCTTCTCCTTGATAAAGAGCCCAGCATTGTCCCCATTTTTATGAATGAATGCAACAGTGCTGGGTCAATAGCGCTTGTTTTTATCCTCTCTCTCTCCCCTTCCCATCCTTTGTTCCCTTGTTTGTGTATTTACATGGGTGATGTGCTACCATGTGTGAATTTTTATTGTGAAAATCATTACACTCGAACAAAATTTTGTAATGAATTCAAAAGGACGTTTTCAAATAGAATAGGCTATGGGGGATTGGATGGCCTAGGAGATTAGCCAAGTGATATAGGCCTTGTCTGTATTTGGGTTTGGCTCGGATTCATCCAGCAGCAGCCAGTAACTGTTCAGCAGCAACATTGCAAACCACAAGTGTAGAGAAGAAAAGTTGCGATCTGCACTGGATGAGCTAATCCTGGTTTCAAGCAGGGGAAGGCTCAATCCGTACCAGTTATAGCTTTCCTTACCTAAAATTCAGCTACGCCACTCACTGGCCACTGATGACTTGATCACAAGCAGAGTTAATGCCATAGACTCTCACGTTCAGGGTGCTTGTTCAAATGTATCTCAGTTTAGGTAAAGAACAAATGTTTGTCGCCTGGATCAACCGTGAGGAATGTCCACATTAGCTTTTACAAACATGTTAACTGCCTTGAGTTCACTGGCATCAGTGAACTCCAGATACAAAAGTCTAGTGAAGACACATCCTTAGAAGAGAGGCCAAAATTCAAATGGGCATGAAAACTGAATTAGGTCTCCTCTATGGCAGAGTTTTGGGCCATTGTGGAAAATTACCACTACTGTTTGCAGGACCTGTAATAAACGATTGACCAAATTCTGCTCCCAGTTACACTGGGATAAAACCGAAGTAATGCCATCGAGTTCAATAGAGCTAACGAGGATTTTCACTGGTGTCCCACAAACTAACTCCAGTGATAACGAGAGATTGCCACTTCCCATTAGGCTTCTGTTTGACGACCATTGATCTGCTCTGTATTTGTGTCTATGGTGGGAGGCAGGTTATATTCAGTTTAAGACGAACTGTTGGCAGTAATATAATCTACAATAGACTATATTCCATCCTCTGATGCAAGCACGGTGTTGTGAATTGTGTGAATGCATTTCCAAAAGTTACACATTTCATTGGGGGCAAGGCTGCATCAAAAATGTCCCTAATTTTGATTGCTTTATTCTGGCCTCATACAGGTGGGAGTCTTATTACTAGCCTCTGAAAACAAGAATTATGTTTTCTTGCAAGCCAAGATCAAATGCTCTGTCATTAAAATTCTTTAATGGCTGTATCCTACTCCTTCCTTGTTTTTACCGTTTGGATGTAATGGATGAAAAATGCTTTCAGAACATGGCATGAAAGGAGTTCTAAAAGGCAGAAGAATTATTATATTAAACATTATTGGAGAGGTTTTATGAATAATCTGGTTGCTAAATAACAAGGAATCTCCAAGTTAATGTCAGAATTGTCACTTACTATCTGAACCTAGCTATTTAGCTGGGCTTCTCAGGCGGTGAGCCCCGGGGGCTGAAGGATGGGAGTGGATCAGGCTGGGATCTACTGGAATTCCAGTGTGACACACCCTTAGGTAACCTAGTGGTGCCAGTGTGATTCTAGCAAGTCTAGGTTTATTTGATGACAGAGATGTGTCCAGTGCCAGAAGCAGAATGCCTGCTCCTTGGCTGTTTTTTTCTTAAGTGTTTGAGATTATTTTTAATTAACAATTACACTGAGAAGGAGGTAAGAAAATTGACAAATTACAATCTAGTTTCTGTTCCTGCCCTCAAACTGCTGATTACTCAATCACAAAGGTTTTTGATAAACAGTAGTTCCCATCTGATTTCAGCTGTTGCTGTGTGTTGTAATTTCTCTGTTTCAAGGCCTCTGCTTTTCTCACGTTTCCCTAACTAGTTAAATTCCAGGATTTAAGAGTTTCTTCACCTCCTCCTTTTCCCTGGAGGCGCTCTCATTTTCTGGCTGTTTTTTTCCTTTGGCAGACCTGCATGGGCAAAGATGTTACTCTTCACGTCTCTGCAAGCAACTCCGCTATGCTGCTGTACCAAAAATTTGGATTTAAGACTGAAGAATACATTTTGGATTTTTACGACAAATATTACCCCTTAGATAGCAAGGAGTGCAAGCATGCGTTCTTCCTGAGATTGCGACGATAATATACCACGGATACACAGAGCTCTGTGGAAAACCTGACAGGCTGAATTAAGAGTTGCCATGATTTCAGCTCAGGAGGTTGGCTGTTAGAGTGCAACGATGCCTTTATCACCAACATCAGCAGTGACGTACTGTATGCTTAATGTGCAGTCCGAGATTGATTTATGGCCTCCGTGGGGGTGTCGAGCAACAGGCCTGAGTATGAACTGGGATACAATGGAAGGGGAATTTCCTGCCCTCTTTTTGGAGAGCCCTTTGACAAACAATTTGAGACTTCGAAGGGGCTAGAGGACATTAAATTTCTCAAACCTAAGTGTGTTGCAGTGGTTGTGTGTTCAGTAGGAAGTTTGTGCAGTGCACAATATTCTGTAGCAGGAACAGGATGTCAGGTGTGTTCGTAGCTAGATAATGTTAGATACAAGAGCTGCTAAGTCAACTCTTTGAAATCTTTAAATCCATCCATCAGTTGTTGAAGCTATAGAGCACCCCTCCAACCATGGGCCCAGCCTTGCTGGCTCCGACACCCCACTCTCCTATGCCATAGGCACTCTGGCTTGAGGAATCTTAGCACAAGAGGAGAGGCAGTTGAGATCTGAAATCTGATCCTTGCTTTATGGCATTAACCTATTGTAACCTAGCGGGAACAGGGGGCAAAGATGAGGCAGTTACTTTTCTCAGAAAAACCCAGTCTGTGATTGCAAGGCTCTAAATGTTCTTGGGTATGCCAAGAAAAATGTTAAGGCAACAAAAGAAGCAAACACAGGGCTTGTCTCACACTGAGGACCAGTCCTTTTCCTACATAGTTTAGCAACTCCTACTCCCCTTTTTACTGCAGGTGAACGGGTAGCTTGACAGATTGTTTTACAGTTTAGCAAGTTGTAGATACGGCAGTCTGTGCATCTGGAACATGAACCACACCTTCTGTGTAGTCTTAATGTCAAGGCCACATAGCTGCAGAGAACAGATGTGTTTTTTTAAATCCACCTTGTATACATTTCAGGTGCCTAAGTATGGTAGTTGTTGCCTTAATGGAGTCTGCATTCTAATAGGAGCAGAGAGACAGACACCGTCTCTGTTTCTGTACAGCCAAGGTAAGCCCTCCCTGAAACATATGTAATTGATACTAGAAAAAACTCGTTTTGAAACCATTCGAGAACTATCTGCCCTGCCATCTGTGCACATTTCCAAATATTTTATGACTGTGTGTGAAAAATTTTGATGTTACTGATGTTAAGAGTTAGCTGTTTCTGGAAAGATCTGTCCTTGAGTGAAATTAAAGACCTTCTCTTGGACATGCCCAGCTGCAGTCATATAGCGTGTTCATTTATTTTTCCACCATTCACTTCTACCGTCTTTCTTTGATGTCATGCAAAATCGAACATGTCCCGCAGAGTATTTTCTGCTATTCCAAAATGACTCATTATGGCCTTGTGGAACTCCCCAATGTGCAGGGGAAACGCGCACCCTGCGACAGCCTTTCATTCATTAGTGCAGCATGTTCTACGCGGTCTGTACATGGTCAGATTCTGTCCCTACACTGCTCCTCACTCCCTCCAGGGCACCATGTACCCCCAGGAGAGCAGGGACAGAGCAACAAGCCAAGCAGGGTGTGTGTGTGGGGGAGGGCTCCTTATACTCGCCTCTATTGCACAACTGCATAAGGGCCATAGAGGATCTTGCCTTAACAGGCCCTTTCCACATTCTCCAGAAGACAGCATAAGAAGTGTTTGATTATGATGAAATCAAGCAGTATCTTAAATAAATCATGGGAATGAAATGATTCTTTGGATTTTAAGACAAAACATGCAATGAGATTTTTCAAGAGGCCCTTAATTTTGTACGTGCACAACTGCACCCTGTCCTAGAGAGGAAGGATGGGCCAGTGATTAGGGCACTAGTCTAGGACTTGAAGATCATCCAGCTTCAATTCCCTGCTCTACCACAGACTCACGGTGTGATTGTGAGCAAGTCACCTAGCTTCTCTGTGCCTCAGTTCCACATCTGTAAAATGGGGGTAGTGGCATTTCCATACCTCACAGGGGTGGGGTTAAGCAAAATATATTAACGATTGTGAAGTGTTCAGACACCATGCCAATAGAGGACAAATAAGTAAAATAGATTCTTCTGCAGTTTTGTAGGCAAATGAAGTGTAGGCATAGGTGATAATACAGAGATGGCTATATTCTCTGACTTGCAAATATTGCTTGTTCATGTAAAGTCAGCCGGTTAGCTGTCTAAATTCTGCCCCTCGTTCCTACAGTTTACTTTACTCCCAGAACTGTAGGGTTAAAATGAGATACCTGATTACCATGATGAATATACTCTCTGCAGTGTGCTATTGTGCTGTCTATGCGTACACAAAGTCCCTTTCACAAAGTGCTACCTTGTTGAGGTCCCTTTGGAAATTTGGTTCTCATATTGCATCATAATGTTCTTCTGGTGTGAAAGCAGGATGCCACCAGAATTGGCAGTAAAATTGCTCTTGCAGGCAGTCTAGCAAGACCCCACTGGCACTCAATGGCCATGGAACTGGAAGCACCCTCGAGCCCCAGGAAAGTCCTTCCCAGTTGAGTCTGAAGTAGGTAGGTGGGACCATGCTGCTCGTGTTGTACCTGTTCAGGTTAAGTTTGGATTCATGGCTCTATAGGATATGGAGTTTGTTTTCACTTGTGACTCAAACTGCTATAATGTCTCAAAATTCAGCTGCTTCTATTTTATCAGCTAACCAGGGAGACTGCAGAAAAGCTCATTAAACTGAAGTTTCCTTTAGAGGTGATGGGCTGGGCCATCCCCACTCTATAATAGAGCACTATGGGAGATCAGGGTCAGGGCCCTAGGCTGGTAGCACTGAGGAGGCAGCACGTCCAGTCCTGGGGAAGCACGTCTCTATAAAAAGAACAGGAGTACTTGTGGCACCTTAGAGACTAACACATTTATTTGAGCATAAGCTTTCCTGGACTACAGCCCACTTCATCAGATGCATGCAGTGGAAAATACAGTAGGAAGATGTGTATAGATACACACAGAACATGAAACAATGGGTGTTACCATACACACTCCAATGAGAGTGATCAGTTAAGGTGAGCTATTACCAGCAGGAGAGAAAAAAAACTTTTTGTAGTGGTAATCAAAATGGTCCATTTGCAGCAGTTGACAAGAAGTTGTGAGGAACAGTGGGAGGGGGGAAATAAACATGGGGAAATAGTTTTACTTTGTGTAATGACCCATCCACTCCCAGTCTTTATTTGGTTCCCTTAACCCCACCAGCAATATTGTTAATCTTTCCAGCTATACTCTTAGCCCAGCAGAAGAGTCGGTCCTATTTCGGGGCCTCTCCTTCTGCCCCTCCACCCCCACGAACATGATACAGTTCTGCGGTGGCCTAGAATCCTATTTTCGACATCTCCGACTCAAGGAATATTTCCAACACACCTCTGAACAACATACTAACACACAGAGACCTTCCCACCAACACTACAAAAAGGATTCTGGGTGGACTCCTCCCAAAGGTTGAAACAACAGACTGGACTTCTACATAGAGTGCTTCCGCCGACATGCACGGGCTGAAATTGTGGAAAAGCAGCATCACCTGCCCCATAACCTCAACTGTGCAGAACACAGTGCCATCCACAGCCTCAGAAACAACTCTGACATCATAATCAAAAGGGCTGACAAAGGAAGTGCTGTCGTCATCATGACTAGGTCGGAATATGAACAAGAGGCTGCTAGGCAGCTCTCCAACACCACATTCTACAAGCGATTACCCTCTGATCCCACTGAGGGTTACCAAAAGAAACTACACCATCTGCTCAAGAAACTTCCTGAAAAAGCACAAGAGCAAATCCGCACAGATACACCCCTATAACCCCGAGCAGGGGTATTCTATCTGCAACCCAAGATCCATAAACCTGGAAATCCTGGACGCCCCATCATCTCAGGCATTGGCACCCTGACAGCAGGATTGTCTGGCTATGTAGACTCCCTCCTCAGGCCCTACGCTACCAGCACTCCTAGCTATATTCAAGACACCACTGACTTTGTGAGGAAACGACAATCCATTGGTGATCTTCCTAAAAACACCATCCTAGCCACTATGGATGTAGAAGCCCTCTACACCAACATTCCACACAAAGATGGACTACAAGCTATCAGGAACAGTATCCCCGATAATGTCACGGCAAACCTGGTGGCAGAACTTTGTGACTTTGTCCTCACCCACAACTATTTCACATTTGGGGACAACATATACCTTCAAACCCGCATGGCCCCACAGCATGCCAACATTTTCATGTTGGACTTAGAACAACGCTTCCTCAGCTCTCGTCCCCTAATGCCCCTGCTCTACTTGCGCTACATTGATGACATCATCATCTGGACCCATGGAAGAGAAGCCCTTGAAGAATTCCACCTTGATTTCAACAATTTCCACCCCACCATCAACCTCCGCCTGAACCAGTCCACACAAGAGATCCACTTCCTGGACATTACAGTGCTAATAAGCGATGGTCACATCACCACCACCCTATACCAGAAACCTACGGACCACTATACTTACCTACATGCTTCCAGCTTTCATCCAGACCACACCACACGATCCATTGTCCACAGCCAACCTCTACGATACAATCACATTTGCTCCAACTCCTTAGACAGAGACAAACACCTACAAGATCTCTATCAAGCATTCTTACAACTACAGTACCCACCTGCTGAAGTGAAGAAACAGATTGACATAGCCAGAAGAGTACCCAGAAGTCACCTACTACAGGACAGACCCAACAAAGAAAGTAACAAAACGCCACTAGCCGTCACCTTCAGCCCCCAACTAAAACCTCTCCAGCGCATCATCAAGGATCTACAACCTATCCTGAAGGACGATCCATCACTTTCACAGATCTTGGGAGACAGGCCAGTCCTTGCTTACAGAGAGCCCCCCAACCTGAAGCAAATTCTCACCAGCAACCACAGACCACACAATAAAAACACTAACCCAGGCACTTAAGTGCTTGCAACAAAGCCCATTGCCAACTCTGTCCACATATCTATTCAGGAGACACCATCATAGGACCTAATCACATCAGCCACACTATCAGAGGCTCGTTCACCTGCACATTCACCAATGTGATACATGCCATCATATGCCAGCAATGTCCCTCTGCCATATACATTGGCCAAACCGGACAGTCTCTCCATACAAGAATAAATGGACACAAATCAGACGTCAAAAATTATAACATTCAAAAACCAGTCTGAGAACACTTCAATCTCCCTGGTCGCTCAATTACAGACCTAAAAGTCGCAATATTACAACAAAAAAACTTCAGAAACAGACTCCAATGAGAGACTGCTGAATTGGAATTAATTTGCAAAATGGACACCATTAAATTAGGCTTAAATAAAGACTGGGAGTGGATGGGTCATTACACAAAGTAAAATTATTTCCCCATGTTTATTTCCCCCCCAACACACAGTGTTCCTCACAACTTCTTGTCAACTGCTGCAAATGGACCATTTTGATTACCACTGCAAAAAGTTTTTCTCTCTTCTGCTGGTAATAGCTCACCTTAACTGATCACTCTCGTTAGTGTGTGTATGGTAACACCCAGTTTCACGTTCTCTGTGTGTGTATATATATATATATATCTTCCTACTGTATTTTCCACTGCATGCATCCGATGAAGTGAGCTGTAGCCCACGAAAGCTTATGCTCAAATAAATTTGTTAGTCTCTAAGGCTACGTCTTCACTACGGGGGGCGGGGGTCGATTTATGATACGCAAATTCAGCTACGCAAATAGCGTAGCTGAATTCGACATATCCGAGCCGACTTACCCCACTGTGAGGACGGCGGCAAATCGACCTCCGCAGCTCCCCCGTCAACGACGCTTACTCCTACCTGCGCTGGTGAAGTACAAGCGTCGATTTGGGGATCGATTGTCGCGTCCCGACGAGATGCGATAATTCGATCCCTGAGAGATCGATTTCTACCCGCCGATTCAAGCAGGTAGTGAAGACGTAGCCTAAGGTGCCACACGTACTCCTGTTCTTTTTGCAGATACAGACTAACACGGCTGCTACTCTGATTCCTTCTCTATGGTGCAGTTTTGATGGGTTCCAAGGGAGCTGTGCACAGCCTTTCCCCATTAAACAGCCACCACCACATGAGGCCTTTGAGGGGGCAGGAGTCCAAAGAGGGGATTCTTTGTGCTCCGAGGACCCACCTGAAGAGGTAAAAAAGGAAGTTTTACATCCCAGAATGTTAACCATTTGTCTCCCCAACCACCAGCTATGGTTGTGCTATGGAGTGACTCCAATCTCCTTTCCTCAAAATAAGCCCGTCCTCTCACACATTGAATCTATCTTAGGCCTTGTCTACACTATAAAGTATTGTCCATAAAAGTTATGCTGCCTTAATTAAAGTACTTTAATTAAAACTGCTGTTACAAGGAGCTAGTGTGGATGCGCTCTGCCGACAACTCTTGCATCAGACACAGAGCAGTGCACTGTGGGTAGCTATCCCACTGTGCAACTGGCTGCAGGGTGCTTTGGGAAAGGTTTGCAATGCTTCATGGGGCAGGTACAGCATCCCATGATGCAGGTTTCTCAATCCCATCCTTCCAGGGGCATTCTAATAGATTGTCAGCCACTTTTCAACTGATGTGTGGTGGGGGAGGGAGAGGAGAGTGGTTTGTCTGGGGTGGGAGAGACAGGCTGACCTACCCTGCCATGTCATCCCCCAGCTTTGCATGGCACAGCACTCTCCTGAAACAGCCTGCTCTGCCTGCCTGTGTGCCTCTGGTGCCAGGATTCCCTCGGAGTTCTCCTATAGCCGCATCCTGAGGAGCTCTGTGTGCTCAGCTCTCCATGCTGAGGAATGTCAAAGCAGCACAGCAGTCCCCCGTCCCCATGCTCCCTGCCCCTGGGTTCCTAGTGCAGGGCAGAACAGCAGCATTCCCCATTAATGATTTGCTCTTTGTTCCCCAAAGAGCAGCAGGATCAGCTGTCAGATACTTTCCAGAGCTCTGAAGGGGAGGGGCACATGCCTGCAGGGCAGCAGAGATCAAAACAGTGAGCAGAGCGGTCACCACAGGCATTGTGGGATACTGGTGGAAGCCAGTTATGTCGACAATACAAACAGCAGTGTCTAGGCTGATGCTTTGTCGCTTTAATTTTGCTACAAAAAGCTCTATGCCTCTCATGGAGGTAGTTTTATTTTGTCGGGGAAACAGCAGAGTTTTGACGCCGAAAGTAGCTTTGTAGAGTGTATACGTCTCCTGTTTTGTTGGCCAAAGGCATCTTTTCCTAACAAACCTTTGTAGTGTAGAAAAGGCCTTACATAAATGGAATAGGGACCCAGAACTCTGAACTTCCAAATGGCTCTTTGCCGTTCAAGACCATTAGTATGAAAACAAGCACCCACACAAATCTCCATGGGGCAGCTGGGTTTCTCTGGAATAGCTAGAGCCCTCTGGTAGAGTGTAAGTAACACATGCTATTCACTACTGAGCTTTCCTTTCCTTTGTGCCTCAGCCATTTGACTGCCAAGCAATCTTATCACTGATTAGAAAACCAACACCCCATCAATTTGAATTACGTTGCAGCTCCACTGAGCTGTACAATGACTGTGCAATTCCAGTTGCTAAACCAGCACCTTCTTACAGCCAGATTCAGCTGAGCAAACTTACCTTTGTGACTAATCATCAAATTTCACCTTTCTCCTACAGGAGAAAAATCAATCTTTCTAAGTGGCCTTACCTGTGTATGTTAATATTATGTGATATGGAAGCTGCCTATTTCATTTGGGTCATCTTGCATCTAGATCTGCAACATAAGATGAGCAGGGTAGGCAAAAGAGATTGTTTTGTAATTCTTTGAGCACTAAATAATTTGGGCAAAATCATGCTTGGCGCTTCACCTTGACAGAGGAATCTGATTACTCTTTGGACAAACAAGGCTGGGAACTGGCAAAGTCTGGTACATATATTGCAGTGGTTTTCAAACTTCTGTACCGGTGACCCCGTTCCCATAGCAAGCCTCTGAGTGCTTTTTAATATATTTAACAACATTATAAATGCTGGAGGCAAAGCGGGGTTTGGGGTGGAGGCTGACAGCTTGCAACCCCCTATGTAATAACCTCATGATCCCCTGAGGGGTCCTGACTCCCAGTTTGAGAACCCCTGATACAATGCTACATCCGTTGTGTGTACATGTACTTTACACAACTACAAACATACATGGTGGAGCATTCTGACTGTTTGCAGACTAACAGGATAAATTGCATCACCCATCTCACGTGCACTATGGTCACTCATCCCTCTCCACCAAGACTAATAATATTCCAAACCAATGAGCAGCTTCTAATAGCTGTCATTAAAAAAAAAAAAAATCAACCTGACACAAAAAAAAATGTTTCCTCCTTTCCCCACAAAACTAGATTTGTGCCTGTTTTCGTTCTGCAGTAGGAAGGATTGAATGGCCTAAGGACAAACACAGAGCACCACCAGTAACATGCTCTGAGATGTCCTACTACAGAGATCTGGGGCAAAGAAGGATGACTGTCCAAATCCATTACGCAGGCCGTTAGGGGACCTGTCCCTATTGCACAAAAGCAGCATGCTGAACTGGTTACAGATACAACCATATGGCAGCGTAGGCCTGTGAGTAGCAATAACCATGAGCACATGATGGCTACACAGAAAGTTAGCCATGCTCTGTGCTGTCACACAAATCATGTTTAGAGCCAGCCACACCATTAACTGGATACAAATTCCATGAGATGTTGCAGTATAGATAAGGCCTTAGGATTTGAGCCACAAAATTCTTATTCACTAATCCTTACTCATGGGAGAAAGGGCTTGCATGATTAGGCCTGTACAGTGCACCTATCATTGAGATTTTCAAAGCCAACTAGGTGATTCTGCCCCACGAATACCATTGAGTTATGTGGCTAAATGCCCCAGGTGGCTTTGAACATTTCAACCTTGGTGTAAAACACTACGTTAATGTATAGTTAAGGTTCCACAAGGAAGCACTCCAAAGTCAGGAAATGAGAAAGTTAAGGTTTAACATACAACTTTCATTTTATCATTTTGCATGTAGGCATTTACAATGGGATTTTTCGTCATGTGATCACATAGGATTTCAAATACCGTTTTCCTTACAGCCTTAGATACACTCACAAATCTAAAATAACATATGAGCGTGTATTTAAAGGCTAATTTGATGCACACACATAAGTAGCACGATTAACCCTAACATTTGTGTATTCTGACTTTTGGCTGCATTTTGAATGACAAAGGAAATGCTTTGCAATTTGACCTGCAGCAGTGGCTGCTGGTACAAGCACTATGTCTTTTTATATTGAATAAAAGTAATTAGCTTTCCCCAGAGAGATAAGCATATCATTGTGCAAAGTGCTGGGAAAAGTTCCTCAACCCAGCTGTATAAAACTCTTTTTTCTTCGTGTTACAGTCATCCAAAAATGTTGGTCAAAAATGTTAAACTTTGCCCTAAATATGCTTTTAATAGTCCATGTTATTTCTGGGTTTGATATTATTTCTCTTGCAGTAGCATTAGAGGCTCCAGCTGAGACAGCAGTTCCATTCTGCTGGGCTCTGTAAAAACACTTAGGACTTGTCTGTACACAGATGTTGCACCAGTTTAATTAAAATGGTGATGTTAAATCAACTTAGTTAAACCAGTGCAAAAGTCTTTGTGGACACTCTTATTTTGGTGTGGCTTCAGTCAATTACTTATTGCCTGAAGCTAACCCAAATAAGACTGCTCACTTTTATAGTTGCACATATAACTGTTGTCACATACAAGTCACATTTAGAAGTTGCACTGTTTTAACTAATGGAGTTCACTGCTCCACCCACCAGATAACACTGCCTCCATAGGATTTGTACTACATTTTCTTAATAACTATTTTCCTTTGTAATATTTTCTGTGGTGCATAATGTATTCGTAAGAACGTTTACAGGAGCTCATCTATTCCTAACTGAGTAAGCCAGGTTCTCACCTAGTAACAAAAAATGTTCTCAGTCAGTTTATTGCCTGGCCTGGAGGTAAATACAGTTGGCAGGAGACTGTCATCTCTCCTGAGAATACAATTACAAATTGTTATTGTCTAGTTTGTAAGGGATGTTAAAATCATAGAATCATAGAATATCAGGGTTGGAAGGGACCTCAAGAGTTTCTGCAAAGAAATCAAAACAAGTTGCTTCACTTGTAAGGCATGGGATTTATCATGGTATTCCAAAAGAAACCTTTCCACATGTATTGAAACACACATGCTGTTGACTCAGATTATACTTGTATCTTGATGACTGATAAGTATAAAATCTTGGATGGCCAATCAGAAAGTTCTGGGTCCAAGCCCTCTTCATCATTTAAAAAAAAAATCACTTTAAATATGAAGTTAAATGGTCACATGCTGGCACTCTTTGGGTTTACCTGGCAGCTGGCAGCAGGCATCCCTGAATGCTATCTTTGTGGCATTAAGCACACACACATACCCGTAGAGTGTACTCATGCCAGCAACAGAAATAATCCTCAGAACAGGGGTATGTGGGGCTGCATCAACATCAACCAAGCCTCATAATGTGACCACTAAACCCCACCTGGCTTCTCTTGTCCTTTCAAGAGAACTAAGAAACTTCAACGTTCTTGTGTGCCTGGCTGCTGCCCACTGAACCTCACCACACTTTCATGATGAATACACCAGATCTTAGGTGATTTTTCCTGTAACATCAAGAAGGGACAACAATCCTAGCACCCCGCCATAATCCCAGCCTACAGAGCAAGCTTTCCTTAGATTGTGACTACTGTGGAAGTGACATTGTAATGACCATACTGGGGAGGTTCCATGTCTGATATGTCTCCATAATTTCCTGACCAAATTGGTTCAGTTTACAAGTAAAACAATGGATTTTTAACTGCCAGTCCTGCAGACTCAGCCTGGCATCTGAAAGTCAAGGATTTTTTTTCTGGCTCATGTATTACCAACCATAAAAATTCTGCAGTCAAAATGTAGCTAATTGTTCTACTGATGGTGCACAAACCAAAATACAATCCAGCTTAGTCTCTTGGTTCTGGAATGTGTACAGGAATAAAAAGTAGCATAAACTTATTTATAGTCAGTAAGGTCAGCAGCTTTGACTATAAATGGAAACATGTTTTTAAGTAAGATAGCAGCACTTTTACATAGTTGCTTTTCAGATTGGAGCTGCCCTTTAAGAACTTCTCCATCTTTGCTGTTTCTGAAGCTGGAAAACAAGTTTATATGGGAAAAATATGAGGCCTGCATAATCAGCACAAAAACTGAAACCTGAAGGACAAGACTCAGAGACCACCCTCAAAGGGTACATGTCTTCATTGCAGAATTAGTCCAAGCTCTTACTTGGTGTTGGCTCTCTAACCCCCTTCCTGACCACACAGAAATTTCTCATACAAATTTAGTTATACTTTCAATCTGACACAGCTGGAGATGTGGATTAAAAGCCAGGTTCCACTTTCACTTGGGCTGGCAACCAGCCCACTTTGGAGTGAGGACACAGGGTAAACCACTTTAGTGCAGACAGTTCTCCAATGCCTCCCTCCCCACATGTTCTCAAAAGGACAGACAAGTTCTCACACAATTCATTGGGAAAGAATAAAAGAGCAGCTGACCTTACTGCAGCACAAAGAACCATGGGCAGTCAGTCCCCAGCAGTCCTAGCAACACACATGGGTGAGCGTAGCACCAGTGAGGGTGCAGTAACTGGGATATGGCTTTGCAGTGTGGCCTCTCACACATCGGCCAGGCTAACCCAACTGCTGATCACCTGGGCTAATTCTGCAGTGAAGAGCTGCTGAAGCTCATAGATGAGGAAATATCCACAATTACTGCAATGGGTTCTATGCCAAAAGCACAGCCTGCCCCAAATGTCAATGCATTATCCAAGTAATAGTATACCAGAGGACCCTCTCTCCCTCCACAGCAGAATGGCCAACTGATAAGTAGAATAATTCCAAACCTTGATTGTGCCATCATTCACTCACGATTTGGGGGGAGACAAACAAGGCAGTTTCTTCCATGTGATTGACATCTAAGTTCAAAAACAGTGCAGCCTGCTTTAAAGTAGATCTATTTCCATCCACAGGAATGAATGTTGAGAATCTGGATTACAGACATGTTCTGTCTGACACAGGCATGGGGGGGAGGATGAAGTAGTTTTGATTTCTTTGCAGAAATAAATAATTTTATTGAAAGTTAAGGCTGACATTTTCAGCAGTAATCTCTGATTTTCAATACATGTTTTCAGACACCTATAGTCTGATTTTCAGACGCGCTAAACATGCCCACAGCTCCATCTGAGGCCCTCCAAAAATCCTGGCCCTTGGGTCTAGGGTGGCCAGACAGCAAATGTGAAAAATCAGGACATGGGGTGGGGGGTAATAGGAGCCTATATAAGAAAAAGACCCAAAAATCGGGACTGTCCCTATAAAATCGGGACATCTGGTCACCCTACTTGGGTCTCAAGTTGGGCACCCAAATATTGAGGCACCCAAAATGAGTGAATATTTCTGAAAATTTGGGCTGGATGCCAGATATTCCACTTACTTAAGAAGAAACATCAAGGGCTCCTTATTCTTAGAGACATGGTACAACCTGGCTATAATATTATTCGCACTATGAACTATGCGTACACTGCAGAACAAGTTTTTAAACATGAAGACAAAGTCCATAGGTAAAAATGTTTACCTAGTTGCACTTCTGTATTTGTATGTGCAATCATTGTAACTGCAGGCACAACCTGGGTACTTGCTCAGAAAAATGGTCCTTTGGCATCAATAATACAACTTAAAGGTCAAATAAGTGCTCAAGAATTCCAAAGGCTGAGCAAAAGTGCTCCCTCGCGCGTCTGCCTCAAGGCCCCTCCCCAGCACCACCACAGCATCAATGAGCAGCTCTAGCTGAAGTGTACACACTACTTGGCATTTATCCCCGAGACACTGCTCTGTTTCAGCAGCAGGAGATATCACTCAGATCCACCGTGAGCTATTATCTACAGTGTAACATGGACATTCTTCCCAGTGAGAAAAATGCAACCCCCCCATATCAAATGAAGACATCAATGATTAACCAACCTTTTAGTCACTTGGGAGAGTTCTGCAGTGTGTAACCGTGGACACTATAATGGTGAAAGAAGGCATTTTTTCCCCCCTTCACCATAACAGGATCCAGTGGCTAGAAGCTGAAGCTAGATAAATTAAGAGTAAAAATAACCTACAAGTTTAACAGTGAGGTAATAACCATTGGAACAACTCACCAGGGATTGTAGTGGATTCTCCATCACTGGAAAACTTTAAAATGGAATATTTTTCTAAAAGATATGCTCTAGTTCAAAAAATTAATTAAGGCCTGTGTTATGCAGGAGGACAGATTAGATGATCACAATGGTCCCGTCTGTTGTGGTAACCTGCAACCATAGAGTTTTGAACATCAAAAGCTCCTTATTCTGCAGATCAGTCAGACTCACCACAAGACTTCCACCAGGAATACTCTTTCTCCTCTGTTGCAGGGAATCAGTCTACCATCGTGACCTATGAAGATGAAGCTAGTATAGAAAGTGTCTGAAGCCCACCGTATCAATAGCAGAAGACAAAAGAACACTATAAAATCTTACCATACCACTGAGAGAGCAGACATTCAGCTGAACAGTATTCTCCCTCATGGCAGTCTGAAAACAGAACCAGCAAAAAATGGTTCATCACAGAATAAAAAAGACAACCGTCAGCCCGTGACAAAGAAATAATATTTTCCTGCTCAACTTTCAGTCTGGAGCCAAACATTATTGGCCTTATGAAGGCAATGGGAGTTTTGCCATTGATTTCAAAGGGGCCAGGATTTCACCCAACTTGAGTGTGTCCAACACTATGAGTAAAGATGGCAACTGCCTACATGACATGTGATGGCAGCCATAAAATCCTGAGATGATCCAGAACAAACATCATGTAAATGACATTGAGAGTTTTCATGAAGATAGTTGTGTAATATCTAGGTGTATTTATAATGAGTTTCAGTAGAACTGAGAAACAGGGTTTGACTAACTCCCTGAAAAAAGAGACAGCATATCCTTTGATTTCTTGTGAATTACAGACACCCACACAGAGGCTGTTATTCATCTGCCAATTGTGGCAAACATTCACAAAACAGAATTCCCTTTGGACTGGGTTGTTAAGGATTAGCCTAAGGGGTTGAGTGCCTCACAATACCGGTTATTAAAGTTACAGCATATTTTCCATAAAAGCTTGCTTTTCACATTAAATAAGGAGTTAAGCAGAACATACCGGTAAGAGCTAATTTACTATGCAAATTCAATACTGATCTTAGCAGGCAGTTATTACACTTGGACAGCTACAGCTTGTATTGTTCTTTTTAAAACCAGTAGCAACACCACCATCTTTTGCAGTGTTACTCCCTGGGAGCCAGCACATGAATTAATACACAAAAGCACCACGTTGTGCGTTAGATAAGGTGGCTCTGTGCATAGCATACCTAAGAGAAGGAAATAAGTTAAGACTAACAGAAATATATATCCCAACTTCCCCACTCAGAGACACACCTCATCTTTAGCACAACCATCATATACCTCAGAATATTAATCAAGCCTCAGTCGGGATGCCAGCCTATCAGCAACCTTTCCCCAAACGGGCCACAATTCCACCCCCTGCACCCTCCCCGAGTTCTGTGGTCTGAGGTCAGTCTTTATTGTTGGTGCAGTTGGGATTAGCTCCCTGGACTGTATAGAAGAGGGAGACTAGCAACTACAAGCTAGACAAGGGTTTCAAGCCCTCCTCAATTATAATATAAAAATTTAATCTTTAGGTAGTAGTAAACAAAACTGGCTTTCATGCTTAGATTATAAACCTCTTGGGATGGGGACTGTCTTTTTGTTCTGTTTGTACAGTGCCAAACATAATGAGGTCCTGGTTTGTAACCGGCTCCTAGGCACGATGGTAAAACAAATAATAATAGTGCTCAGTAAAACGCAAGAAGCAGTCAGACCTGGATCAACTGAGTTTTCACCTGTTTGTGTCTGTTCCCTATAAGGGCCCAATCTCTGCTCCCAGCACAGACCCAAACCCATCTTCTTTGACTCCAGACTCCTTTTCTAATTACAGGCTCAGACTGACGGGTGGGTGTTGCAATTCACGACCTGTATCACTGCTCATGCCGTTCCCAGGATGGGGTGAGCTCTGTCCTGCTCCCCAAACTACCACACAGCAGGACTGGGGCAAAGCAGGGCAACATCACCACTCAGGGCAGAGTGCCTCAGCCCCTGCCCTGACACCCCAACATCCCCCACAGCTCTGACACTTGTCAACACTCCCGCAACCCTGACACCCCTAACATCCCCCCATGGCCCCAACGTCCCCCCAACAGCCCCTCCCTCAGGTCAACACTTCCATAGCCCTGACACCCCCCACATCCCCCTACCCCTCCCACAGCCCCTCCCTCAGGTCAACAACCCCACAGCCCTGACACCTTCCACATCCCCCCCATGGCACCAGTACCCCCCCACACAGGTCAACACTCCCACAGCCCTGAAACCCTTAACATCCCCCATGGCCCCAAAGTCCCCCCCCCACAGCCCCTCCCTCAGGTCAACACCCCCGCAATCCTGACACCCCTAACATCCCCCCATGGCACCAGTACCCCCCCCACACAGGTCAACACTCCCACAGCCCTGACAGCCCCCACATCCTCCTGCCCCTCCCTCAGATCAACAACCCCACAGCCCTGACACGCTCCACATCCCCCTGCCCCTCCCACAGCCCCTCCCTCAGGACAACAACCCCACAGCCCTGACACACACACATCCGGTCACTCTCTCATATATGTTCCATTCTATATGCATCCGAAGAAGTGGGCTGTAGTCCACGAAAGCTTATGCTCTAATAAATTTGTTAGTCTCTAAGGTGCCACAAGTCCTCCTGTTCTTCTTTTTGCGGATACAGACTAACACGGCTGTTACTCTGAAATCTCTCATCTAAACACCCTCAAAGCCTTGACACCCCCCCAACCCCCATGTCCCACAGCCCCTCCCTCACGTCAACGCCCCCATGCCCCTGACACATCTATCTATCGCTCTCTCTCTCTCCCCGCCCGTCAACGCCCCCAGGCTCCCGCCCCGTCTCATTGTGACGCGCTATCCACGCACGAGGGGCAGCCGCTATAACGGCCCAGCCCGCGCGGGCCCCCTCCCAAACTACAGTTCCCAGGTTGCCCCGCGCGTGTGCGGCCGCGCCCAGTCCCGGCAGCCCCCGCGCCGCCGCCGCGATTTGAAGATGAAGTGCCCCGCGGCCGCCGCCGCGCTCCTGCCCGCCGAGTGGCAGCTCTACCTGAGTGAGACCCGCCTGGCCACCTACCGCAGCTGGCCCTTCACCGAGGGCTGCGCCTGCACCCCGGAGCGGGTGAGGCTGGGAGCCGGGGCGCAGGCGGGACACCCCGCCCGCCCCGCGCTGCGAGCAGCTCGGAGGCTGCCCCGGTTCCCCGGCGCACTGAGCCCCAGGCCTCCCACCGCCGGCCTGCGACTGGGCTGCGGGGGACTCCTCCTCCAGCACCCCCGAGCCTGCGGGACTGGGGCATCCCCGCCTCTCCCCGGGCCCCTGCTGGGCCCGCCGCCAGCCCCAGCGGGAAGGAGCTGGGGGGGCTCTTGCTGATCCCGTCTTTCTCTCCCCCCGCTCCAGATGGCAGAAGCCGGATTCATCCACTGCCCCAGTGAGAACGGGCCTGATGTGGTGCAATGCTTCTTCTGCTTCAAGGAGCTGGAAGGCTGGGAGCCGGAGGATGACCCCCTGTAAGTATCCCTGCACTGTCCCTACAGGGACTTCTTCAGATAGAAGCTGCCTGTAATAGGGGAGACTAGACCCCTGCAAACCAGGATGCCAAAAAGTCCCATGGCAGCATTCATTTTCTTGGCCGTGTGGTACATTGCCAGCTACAGTCTAATTACACATCAATGAAGCTACCCAGCATGTGCCTCCTGGGTGGAGTTATCCCCTGATTATTGCACGAATACAAGATTATGTATTGAATTTATGCTCCTCAAAGGAGAACAAGGAGCCTCTGCTGCCCCAGGGCTGCTTTGGTAGCTGGACCCAATGTTCTTTTAAGTATCACGAGGAAAACTAATGCCCTCTGTGTGTCCTCAGTAACTTGAATTTTCACTCAGGAGGGGAGCCAGTCTATTGGACCTCCATGGAAGGAGTTCCACTGTAGGAATCACAATAGCTTCCCCCTCTGGGAGTGTGTGACAGTCACAAACACAGAGGTCAGCTAAATATGGGAGTGAAGCCAGAGTACCATACTATGCAAGACAGCACATCGCTGATCAGCAACCGGAACACTCCTGTCTTTAACCTCCTCCAGGACTTTGTTCTTCACTCATGCCAAGTGAGACATGGTTATGTTCTACTTTTCCTAACTAACAGAAATCCCAACAGAGGACTAGGCTCCTTAAAATAGTTCCCTGAACCCATAGCCCAGTTGCTATGGGTTTGGGACTGAGCCCTGAGGAGACTGAAATGGCTGAGAGTGAGGAAACTACTTTAGGATTGAAATGCCAGCTGAACCTCAAGGGTGGAGTGTTTTAGCAAAATACCAGTAAATTGGTATCTCTCAGTATTGCAGGGTGTGGGGTTGGGGAGTGACTCACTTGTGGTTCTGTGAGTAGTGGACATACGGTAGAGCAGAGGTTCTCAAACTTTTTGTTGACAGCCCCCTTTTCAAATGCAATGTTCATCACAGACTCCCAACTGATAAATGGATTGATAAAAGTACGTGTACTTCAAATAAACACATACTGTTAGCAATGCTTTAAGAAAAAAAGTATAAGTACTTACAGTTATGTGAGATGGGTGTGCCTGCTTCTTACTGCAGCCTCTATCCAGAGGCAATAGGGGTTGGGGGTGGGAATGCAGATGTGTCCTGCCAGATTTCTGCCTTCCATTTGGCCCTGCTACCTGAAGAGCTGATGTAGCAGGGCAGAGCAGTGGTGTCTCTCTCCTTGGCTAGCTGTTGCCTGCTCATGCAGTCAGTGGCTGTGAGGCAACTCCTTCTGATGGCAGGGGGAGATCTCTCTTTTGCAGTGACACTGCAGTTTTTGGTTGTGCGCCCCTGCACCCCCAGCCCAGACAGGTGAGGTGGAGGTGGTGCTCCCTCCCTGGGCCCGTGAACATTTTGATGGCTCCCCCTGCCATCAGAAGGGGTTGCCTCACCATTGACTCCATGAGCAGGACCCCACATGCTCCTCCTCCCCCCCCCCCCCGGCATCACCTCTGCTCATAACATTTTGTGGACCTTCTGTGCAGTCTCTAAGGACTCCAGTTTGAGAACTGCTTTGGTAGAGGATGGGGTGAAAGCAAGTAACTATTGAAATGCTTTGCGCTGGAGTACAGTTGTGTGCTTTAAAATGAGCCTGGTCTCCCTTTCCTAGAGATGAGCACAGGAAACACTCCTCTGGCTGCGCTTTTCTCTCCCTCCATAAGAACCCTGTTGACCTGACACTGCAGGAATTCCTGAAACTGGACAAGGAACGAACAAGAAACATGATTGTACGTACAACTCAGAATTGGGGTGTTTTAAGTCCTCTATTCCAAAAGGCTAATGTAGCCTCCAGTCCTAGGACCTGTTAGGTAGCCTCCTGAGAATTTGGCTTCCTTGCCAAGGAGACACTTCTTCATTACTCTCCCCTCTGACATGTGTTGGGCCAGCCAGCATGTCACCTGGCAGTTCCCTGCCTTTGCCCTGGGGGGAGTGCAGAGCTGTAGTACCCTGTCCTTTCCCACCAAGCTGAGCGTGATAGTGCCTGTAGTAAGCTGAAGGAATTTTATTTTTGATCTTTCCAGAAAAAGCAAATCTCTCAGAAAGTGACGGAGTTTAAGGAAGAATCACAGCGTGCACGTCGTGATATTGAGAAGCTGGTCTCCTAGGCCCCTGCGATTTGCCTTGTGCAGTGTCTGACTTGTATATATGTTCTCTAGAGTTGTCTCTTTGTGCCCGGGTGGTGGTAGTAGTTCAGGTCCCTTTCATGCAAGGATCAAAGGGATGTATACTTATAAACAAAGGGGGAGATTTTCAAAATCACCTAAGGCATTTAGGACCAACTACCATTGAGGTTTGTGTTCCTAAATCTCTTACATGACTCTGCAAACCTCCTTTGAAATTTTCTCATGTTGACACACAAATAAATGTCTAAAGGAAACTTAATGCACAATGATTTATTTAACTGCTCAAACCAAGTATTCTATAGTGAAGTCTAACAATCTCTCCTATTCGAATAGTTCACATCATTCATTTTTTATTTTAAAATGTGAAATATAAGTTAATCACAGTACATGCTGCCTTAGAGGCACCCCTGCAGAAGTGGGGAATGATCCATTTAAGATAGTTCCAACAGCATCCTAATCTTAAAGGCACAATTGCTCTCCTTGGGCTCAATCCTGTAGTTCTTCTAAGGATAAGAAGATTACTTGTGATTTTTGATATAAAAGGTGTCAGCTACTTGCTTGATTCAAAGCCACTTGGAGTCAGTTTAAAAAAAAAAAGCCTTGGCGATGCAGTTTTTTAAAAAGAAAAAAACCCACTTTCTTCCAAACATCTATAGCACCCATCTCCATGTTGGATAAGAAAGCTACACTCAAGCCATGGCCAGACTGAGATTCTTGGGCTTGGTCAGTTTGTCCAGCATTCCCTGTCCAAGCTTACTAGCAAACAATGAAATGATTTCCTCATTCCCAGTCTTCAGGGCCAAGTCATATGCTGATAAGCCTTTTTCATTCTTCTTTTTAACGTTTGCATTACAGCTGTAAATAAAGAACAGACTGCTCAAGCTACTCTAGAAAAGGAATCTGTTTGAAATTACTAAACTCAAAAGTAAATCTCATACAGTCAGATTCTGATGTTTACTCGTGTTGTAATGTGAGTGATGATATCAGAGTCTGGCCCTGGGTCCTGTTGTACATGTACAGCACACTATTAATCAACATAAGTTGAGGGCACTCAGCTCCTTGCAGGATGAAGCCCATACCTGTCACTGATTACACATAGCCCAGAGCTGCACTGGATGCCACAACAGCAGAACTTACCCTAACAAGACTTTGATGCATTTATTTCCCTCCAATCCAAGCAAAGTTGCCTCATGAAGAGCAGTGTTGTTATGCCTGTAGGGGAGGAAAACAGGGTGTACTCAAATAAGTTCTATTATTTAAAAAGAAAGTCATGGCTTTATTTAGAGGAATGTTTTATCTCTACTAGTATATCAACTGCCCCAAACTAGGTGGGAAAAATCAAGGACCAACAAATGTAGTCTCTGGTGAGGTGACTATCTTCTTTTTGATAGGGAGAAATGGGGTAGGAGAACATTAGGAGTGGGGGAAAAGAAGGAAGGTACCAGTGACAGGAAAAGTGAGGGGAAGGGCTTAGAAGGAGGATTGAGGCTTTGTATGGGACCACATTTTCAAAGCTGGCCAACTAAAGTGAAGCAATAAAAGGGGGAGTTGTCTGTTGATTGACATGTTTGGGTGTTTTTGTTTGGTTTTGAAAATTTGATTCACAGTCACTTTAGGAGATTAGTCCCTTTTGGTGAAATATGTCTCAAGTCCCTCTGCGGGTCAAGCTCTATAGAGGATTCTGGATAGAAATTGCTTACTTACGGTCCTGACGGCTGGTCAATATCCGCACCTTTCTGGACAAGAACTGGAACCACTTCATCATGTCTGTTTAGGACAGCAACTGTTAAAGCAGGTCGGTGTTCACTGTTGGTGCAGTTTGGGTCAGCTCCCTGGAATGTGCAGAAAAGGACTAGCTATTACAAGCTATGCATGTTTCAACTTGCCTCCCCTGATTTAATATAACAAACTCGGCTTTAGTTGTCACATGTACGGTCACAGTCTCTCTCAAATCTGCTTTAACATTCAGAAACATTAGAGAAACATTCAAACCTGGAAAATTCAACTTTCATGTATTTGTCAGGGGGAGAGAGAGCTCAGTGGTTTGAGCATTGGCCTGCTAAACACAGGGTTGTGAGTTCAATCCTTGAGGTGGCCATTTAGGGATCTGCCTCCCCCCCCCCCCAAAAAAAAAAAAAAAGGGATGGTACTTGGTCCTGCTGTGAAGGCAGGGGACTGGACTCTATGACCTTTCAAGGTCCTGTCCAGTTCTATGAGATAGGTATATCTGCATATTTTAAAAAAAAAAAGAGGGAGGGAAGGTCAAAGGCTTCCCCACCCAGCTTGCTTTGTAGCCACAACTCCAGGTAGAGATGGTGGTAGTGTTGTGATGATGGATTTGGCCCATGGAGAACTCCCAACCTGCTTTCACCTCAAAGCTCTCGCTCTCCTTGCGTTCTACTGTGTAGTACATCACCATAGAGTGATAGTGCATGCCCTACTGTAGGGCAGGCTTGTGGCAGTTCAACTAAGGATTTGACCTTAACCCATAAAATGGTTACAGAAAAGGTTACTTTTTTCCTTACTACAATGCTTTTGGTGGGACCAGGGCGAACTCTTATATCTGTTCATTATCAATTCTGGAACAGAATATATGCAAATAGATTTTCCTGTTTGGTTTTTATTTACATGTTCATTTTCTTTAATACTGGGGGCAGTAAGGCCCAGGGCCTGAAATATTTAGGGCTGGTCTACAGTACAAAGTGAGGCTGACTTAACTACATCGTTTAGGGCTGTGTAAAACATGCTGTGTGCGATGCAATTAAGCTGCTCTAAGCCCTCGTGTAACACTGCTAGGACGATGGAAGAATTCATCTGTTGACTTAGCTACCGCATCGTGGAGAGGTGGATTTACTACACTGCCAGAAGAACCTCTTCCATTGCTGTAGTAAGTGTCTATGCTTTAGCAGCACAGCTGCTGCGATACCGCTGTAGCATTTCTAGTGTAGACGTTCCCTTCGACTCCTAATTTCCATTGAAATCAGTGGAAGTTAGGAGTCTAAGTACTTTTGAGACTCTAGGCCTAAAAGCTCTACTGCAGCGATCTGCCCTTGGAACAATTTCTGTTGGGTTACGTTTATTATCTTTCTTATTAAAAGTCATGAAGGCAAGACTAAAGTTCATGAAGTAAATGGACAATGGGCCTGGATCTGTGTCTTGAAAACCTGAACTAGAAATTACTTTATCTCTTTAAACTTACTTCATCAAGCAATTGTTCTACCACTGAAATTTTTCCTTCCCCTTCTGGCCCCACTTCTTTCAGGAGCTGTCTAGCCTCAGGCTGTGAAAATACAGAAAGCAACACCACTCGATAACATTTCACAAAGTAGAAATATGATTATAGGCAACTCACACTGGCAGAGTAGTGCAAATGTAGCTGAGGGCAGAATTTGGTCTTACGCATGTTAGGCATTTGAACCTCACTAATCCACACACAATTTCTACAAAAAAAGGCTGTCTCTCCCCACTTCTGAGCAAATATTGAACAGCAGGGTGCTATCGTCAACTGTCATATTACTAAGGTCCCAATCCTGTAAACACTTATACATGTGCTTAACATTACTACCATGAGTAGTCCTACTGAAATAAAATAAATACTCAAGATAATAAGGTTAAGCACATGCATATCTTTGACAATTCAGGGCCTTTGACTTCCTGTTTTTATAAAATACGCTGCATAATATTTACTAGCATACTATGAAGTTTTATCAAATAAAACTAAACTAATTGCCAAAGCACATTAACAAAATACACTTTGCGATTTGCTAGCCTTGCTTTTTAACTGTGTTTATTCACTTAAGCTAAACTCCAGCACCCAGCCTGAAAATCTGGGCTGTACATGGGTGACATGAGGACAGAAAGAGGTAGGAACTCCTACTAGGCCACAGCGTCACTCTATGGCAAACTCAAGCCAATGCCGGGATTAGCCTATACAATTATTTTCACCCCATAGTTTCCCTAGATCTATGGTCCAGTGGCTTTCGGCTGAGCCTGAGTATGTGCTAAACCCAGGAGAGACTATGAAATAGCAGGGAGTGAGGGAAGCACTTTCGCATGTAAAACCCATACTGTGGCCTCGGCCCATTGCCACACAGAGGTTCTCGTGAAGTAGGGCTTGCAGAAATGTGATCTTTTATTTGGGGTGAAATTCACTCAAAGTGTTTTTAGTTTTGCACTGAAAATCAGTTATCTGGTTTTTTGTTCCTTTATTTTTTTAAAATCCCTGAAAATTCAGTTACTCGTGTTCTATTTCTTACAGGGTAACATGGCAAGTCTCCTCTTGTCCCCACTGGATAGATGATGTAACCACATGTGGCTTGCCTTTAAAGGTTTCCATAGCACATCTTCTGTAGCATTAACACTCCCAATTTGTAACAGTGACAAAGATTCTGGACCTGATCCAATGGGAGTGCTACCATTCACTTCAAAGGGAGAAGAATGGGTCCAAAATACTTTCATTAAGCTACTTGCATAATGTCCAGACAGTAATGCTTTGGTTAAAAAATGAAAGCTATCTAGTTTAAAAAAAATCTTTTTCAGAGAGTAGGGGGAAATTTGGTTAAATCCAACTTCTACAAAAATATATACATGCCAACCAACCATTCCTATTTAGGAAAGATGGTCCTTACTTTTTAAACCAAATTTGACTATTTTCCACCTTTCCCTTCCAAAATGTTCTCCTAGACCAATGCATTTGGAAGGTGTTAAAAAATAAAGCAGCCCAGTTTTTCCATTGGATGTGTCGATTAGCGTTAGCACTTTGGCAGTCCCAGTATCCTTCCTACACTCACAGACTGTAGTATATACATACAGATAGCTTATTTTCTTTTTCGAAAAATGTTCTTGTCTTCTTTGTTCTTTTTACTTTTTCTCTGGGGCTTGAGATGCTGTGACCCTCTTCACACACTAAAATGAGAGAATCCAGAGTTAAAACTAAAAGTGATACTAGTGGTGTAACAAGAACTCAGGAGCCATTCATACAGTGTTGTGGCAGCATGAAATCAACCCCTATCCAGAGCGCCCCATTTAAGTGGCCCCTTGTGCTGGCCAGTTGCACTGGAATGAACTTCAACTGGAGTGTTTCAGATTTGAATAGCATTGAAAATGGGTTAACTCCACAGACCATGCCAAATCTCAGGTGACTTGGTTTACAATAGCTCTAATAAGGAAAACTGACAGGAATGTGTAAATGCAATGTTGTAACTGTGTTGGTCCCAGGATATTAGAGAGACAAGGTGGGTGAGGGAATATCTTCTTCTGGACCAACTTCTGTCGCTGAGAGAGAGCGAAGCTTTCGAGTTTACACAGAGCTCTTCTTCAGGTGCACGCTCGAAAGCTTGTGTCTCTTACTAACAGAAGCTGGTCCAATAAAAGATATTACCTCACCCATCTTATCTGCCTAGGTATGTATAAAAGCATTCAGAAATAAATAAGGCACCATGATAATTCACACGCATGTGCATTTATAAGACTAGTTTGATCTTAAATGGCAATAGCTGTTGAAGCAAAAAGCCAGAGTCTAACAACAGGTGGCCTGATTTTCACATGTGTTGAGCATTCACACCTCCTACTGAAGCCAATGGGTGCTACGAGTGCTCAGCACCTTGGAAAATTGAGCCCTAGGATTTTACACATCATCAATTCTGTTTCATTTGTCAAATGGAGCAAAACCAAACCCCCACAAACAACAGCTAGAAGTTGTGGCCTTCAGATATTAAACAAACACCTGTCAGGGATGGTCTAGGTATGCAGGAGCTGGGACTTGATGGCCACTTGAGATCCCTTCCAACCCTACATTGCTATGATTCTGTGACTGCCCAGTTAGAGCCAGCCAGTGTCACTGTGCATGGATTTTACAACTAGGATTCAAAAAACTGAGCTTCAGCTGCACTTACGTGATCTTTTCAGCTATTCTCTGAAGATGTAATTCAGTGTCTGTGAGCACTCAACACAGCTGCACAATGCCTGTCAATCACTTAGGCCCAGATCCACAAAGATACTGAAGCACCTAAACCCCAGACTTGCTTGGTGCCTATGTTTCACCCTCCAGGCATGCACCCTGCTGCCTCCTGTTAGGTGTTCAGACTCCTGTCTCTCCCCTTAAGCCCTAGAGCGATTCACAAGATAGGTGTATGGATGCCTAATCTGCATGCAGGGCTCAATCCAGTAGGTGTACTCAGAGGCCCCCAAATGGATCAGGTCCCATTCAAAAACTAGGGTGGGTGGGAGTGGTACCTGCTTTATAACTTTTAGCCCTGTGGTCAGAGCGCTTGCCTGGGATGGGGGGGGGAAGAGGATTTGAACAAAGATCTCCCACCTCCCAGGAGAGTGCGCTAACCACGGAGCTGTGGATATTCTGAGGAGGGCAGGGTCCCTCAGTCTGTCCTGCTGAAGCTCTTCTGTGAATAAATAATGAAAGAGTGAGTGGAGCACGGTGGCTGGACTCTGGGTAACACACCTCCTGGGTGGATGCTCTAACCACTGGACCACAGAGTCATTCCCTCTGTGGCCCAATAGCTATTTAAGTATTTATCCACAGTGGAACAGCTCCAACATGAGAGCTCAGTGGTTACAGCACTCCTGTGAGAGGGAGGAATTGAACCTGGGTCTCCCACATCTCACAGAAGTGAGATAAAACCATTAGGATAAAAGTTATAAGGTGGGTACCAGCGGCACCACCACCTTCTCCAGCTGTTTTGTGTGGAGAGAGGCAGGCCTAACTCATTCCCTCAAGAAACCCTTCAGGAGCCTAAGTCACCTGACTCCAGGAGAGAGCTTCCTGGTCATGCACTGCTAAGTAAAGACAGGCGCTTCTCTGCAGCCCGGACTTAGGTGTCTACATCTGTGAGAGGGGTGGAATTTAGCACAGCCCCCTCTCGTTGGCATCTCCCATTGGCTCCCTATCTAGCATGCGGGATTTTGTGGATTGCATTCTAAGACACCGATCTCTTCCCATTCTTTGTATAGGGAGCCTAGGCACCTAACAAGGCTTTATGGATCTTGTTGTTGTGATTTTTCTAGGCACCTAAGAATTAGGTACCGCAATGCTTAAGCCCCTCTGTGGATCCCACCTTTAATTCCCACTTACACCCTATTTTGAGGTTTTAAATGTTGCAGGCTGTCTGCACGGTGGTAAATTTCCCATTTGAGCATCTAACATGTTATTCATAGGAGACAGATTCCTGTTCTTGAGTGCTGTAGTTAGTCAGATTGTAAAGATATAGGAAAACTCACCCAAACTAGCCTGACTATCATACCGTCCATCTCTGCCTTCTGTCACAGTGCTCAGATAATGATTGTCAAACTTCATTGGTTTACCAGTGAGAATATCCTGGGGAATCATAACATGTGGACATTTAATCAGATGATCGCATAATTCTGTAATATCCTCAGTGGCATGAAATGGGAGGAAGTTATATATAAGAAAAAGATATACAGCTATTTAGTGTCTTCAATCTTAGTTAATACTGTTTCAGCCCAGGCAAAGGAAACAGGTTTTTAAAGCACCTCACTATTCAAGACTTGTTTTAATGCAAAAACTTGAACATCACCTCAATATTGTGAAATGAAGATACACATCCAAAGAAAGGCATTATATATATTCATTAAAAAAACCTCTTAACGTATTGCTTGCCAAATGAGATACAGCAATAAGAAGCCAAATGATACACCTTCTGAAACACCTTTCATCAGGGTGCCATCCAAAAGAAATATTCTCCGAGTTGAACTGGATTCCTTGGAAGGATTGAGAACATGGGTGAACAAAGTAATATTGCAGGAACATGCAGAGCCTCAGAGCAAAATTAGCAAAAGCTCTGGCATGTGCTGCCTCTCAACTGTATTTGGAATTAGAAAACCTGTGCCACAAGACAACCAGTTGCAGTTTGGAGAGGAGGAAAGTGGTGTTAAGGCTATTAAAAATCTCAGTTGAAAGAAGAATGTTAATATTAATAGCATACTTTATAAGATGCCTTGGCAATGAATACAAGATAACAACAACATGACTGAAGTCTGGTTTGAGCCATAGGGATTCCTGTTTACTTAGCTCAAACAGAAAAAGAAAAGACTTTCACTTTAGAAAGGAATAACATGCTCTCAACAAGAGAAATTCTGGAATCGGGTTAGAGATACATATTCATGCTGAGCTGTCAAGCAATGGCTATTGGCTCAGTAGGTCAACTTCTCCAATGATTAGCCTGCTCCCCTAAACTGACCTTGTTTATGGCAAGAATGTAATTTAATCTGAGACTGACTTCATAACCATCCTCATGGACTGTAGCAGAAATAATCTATAAGGAAAAAAGCACAAGTTAGCACCTCTTCTTATAAAAGTACAGGAAGACAGTTTCAGTAATGCTAAGTAGTCCTGCTGTCGGCTGAAAGTGTTTATCAACTGAACCAATATATCCATAAATAAATAATACAGTAATAGTAACAATAATAATTAGTAATTCACACTTTACGTCTTTATAGCACTGTGCGCACATTAACTAATCATCTTTCCACTTTAACTGAGTGAAGGGGTACGAATTTATAACAGGTGATATTCTGAGGTAAGTAGAGAAACCTGAATGACTGAAAATGCCAAATGTCTAAAAATATCAATGATTCCTTATACTCTCATCCCAAAATGTACATGTCATGAAACAGATTCACACCCATGGCTGAAGAGGGATGGCATTTTTACACACACACACACACACACACACACACAGCTGTGTGCAACTATGGTGCACAGTGCTTCATAAACACAATAAATGCAACTGATATGATAGAGATGCTTTACCATGAAGGAGGGCTGATGCTAAGTAATCATATTTCTCAGCTGATCTGGCCTATCTCCCACTCACTTTTGGCTACAGAGCCCCAGTGGAGCATGAGATATGGGCAGCTTGTGCCACCCGGCTCCAGGAAGACTTATCGCCAGTGGACAATTTCCACTTGGGTTGTGCCAGTTGGCGCCTGGACATGAGCAGAGCGCTGTGCATACAGGGCTAACTTCACCCACTACTGAAATGCAGCCTGCTGTGGGGAGGAAACGGCACCATTCTGTGGCAGCCACACCATATAACTATATGAAAGTGATTTCAAGAGGGGAAATGATGTTATTTATAAAATTGAAACTACAGGGAAATTTCAGACAAGTGGCACATAACTAGTTGGCTTATGAAAGCTGATAAGATTACAATGCAAGTTGGCATCACTGCAGGCTGAGAACTTTGATTGATATATATATATTCTGCATGAAACATGAAAAAGCATTAATAAAGACCAAATATTGGCATTTGCCTTGAATCAGCACTGATACTTTTCTTGGCAGAGGTTTCATTACAGTAGGATGATAGAGGCCTAGAAATTGCAGGAATATCCCTCCTGGAGATATTTTCCATATCCTTCCAAACTGCATATGCCTGAACCTTCTCTCAAAGAAAACGAATTGCAATGGGCCCGATTCTCCTCTACACCTCTCTGGCAGCGTAGAAAGGCTTTAAAATAGACACCACTCACATTACCCTCACATTCAGGACCCTGCACAATGTCAGAGTGGTAATAAGAATCTGATGGAATGCCATACCTCCACAAAGTACATGCCATTCCTGCTCCCAGGCACATGGAACCATAGCTAAAGCATGTATTTTTTCCAACTGTTTCTGTTTGATATGATTTTTGCATTTGTGCCATTGAGAGCAATCACTGCATGTAGAAGAAACCTCAAATTTCCATCTCCCCAGTATGACCATTTTAGCCACCAATACAGCCACAGCTCACCATTTTTTAGTGTTGACTGGTGACATTAAGTCAGCTAATATCCCTAATATGCACAAGCCAAGTGCCGAGTACTGAGGTAAGAACACATTGTTCCAATAATGGCATAGGTTGTGGCAGAAATAAAGTATTCGAGACAAAGTGACCTGGTGCTGTCTGCTGGGAAATTCATCCCTGTGCAGAGGGCTAGCCCAAGGCAAATGCACCACTTATAAGTAGGACTTAAATAGTGCATTGGCCTTGTGCTGACCCAAGGCACAGGGGTGAACATCTGCTCTGGGATATAATAAAATCAGCTGAATAACACCTCTGCTCTGATCGGTCAGCAAGGCCTTTAAGGTTGTGGTGACCATCTCCCCTAACTTCGGGGGTGGTTCCAAGGAGAAGATGTGAGAGAAGGAAGGGAATTATAACTAGAGAGAAAGCAGAAGGAACTCAACAGCAAACTAAGAAGAAAAAACTGGAATAGAATGAAAGAAGTGAGAAAAAGAGAACAAAGGGGAATTAGAAAAAGCAAGCAGGAGAAAAAGTAGGACAGAAATAAAACACAGGTAGATGAATCAAGACAATAATTGGCACAGTTATTTAGGCCAGGTCTATACTACAGACTTCTGCTGCGTGGCTATATCGGTCGGGATGGGAAGAGGTGTGTGATCCCTGAATACCACAGCTGTGCCAGCAGAACCCCCTAATGTAGATGTAGTTCGACTAGCAAAGCTGCACTTCAACTGGCATCGCTTGTTTCATTCGGGGGGGGTGGGTTTACTATCCCCGTACAAAGTGCTGCTTTGTTGGTATGGCTGCAGCCACACTAGGAGCGCTGTGCTGGTACAGTGCACTGGTATTCCTATACTGGTAGAGTGCTTCTAGTGTAGACATGGCCTAAGGGGCTAATTTTCTAGAAAATAAAACAGTATTTTGATCAGATTTATTTTCTCTTCAATCGTTCCTTGATACAACACAAGAAAAATGCTATTTCTTACCTTTCCCATTCGAGGTTCTCCGATCAAAGCCCTGAACTCTGGGTTGTTCTGAGCATAGCTTCTAAGATGAGCGCAGACATGATCTAACTGTTTTCTCCAGTACCCTAAAAAGTAGGAGTTATGAATATGAAAATACCCTGTAATTGTCATCAATAACTCTTCCACTGATGTGGTGCAGTAAGTAAAGAATTGTCGATTTTGACCAGGACAAACAACGCTGCGTTTTTCTGTAGCAAATCCAGCTGACCAAGGAGGAGGAAAAGAAGCAAGGTGCACCCCATAAAGGGGTGAAATAACACACTTCCCCTCAGATCAAAAGTGGAGCGCTGAGTCATTCCTTCCCAGAGCGCCTCTTGGGATGGAAAAGTTACGTGCTGCCCCATATTCAGTGTTGAGTCTAAAGACTCAAGCTAGCCCTATGTGACAGAGAATATAAAACAATTCCAGGGAAAAAAAGGTTAGTGTTAGTGCCATATTAAGCCTGAGTTATCAGGCATGACTGAACTGATTTTCAGAAAATGTGGCTTGCTTTGTAGATCTCACTGAGAGTTAAAAATGAAGCCAGGTCTGAAAACTGCATACACTGTAACAGCGTATAAGGGGTTCCAGTTTGTATTATAGACTGTATTACTGGACAAATACTTTATAATTTCCTAAAGAGAGAGTATATTTTAAGGCATAATCACAAAGAAATACAGATAAGGCTGAGTTTTGACATGCAGTTTGTGGGGAATGGGAGGCGTTCTAACGAAACAATATTGGCTCATTAAGTCCAGATGAAACCGTCTCTGTACTTTCTTCCATAGGCGCCCCTCCTCTTGAAATGGACTGAGCTGATACAACTGACAATTGCCTTCTCATCTTTCAGTTCCCTTTTCCAGTATCAGAGGGGTACCCGTGTTAGTCTGAATCTGTAAAAAGCAACAGAGGGTCCTGTGGCACCTTTGAGACTAACAGAAGTACTGGGAGCATAAGCTTTTGTGGGTAAGAACCTCACTTGCATCTGAAGAAGTGAGGTTCTTACCCACGAAAGCTTATGCTCCCAGTACTTCTGTTAGTCTCAAAGGTGCCACAGGACCCTCTGTTGCTTTTTCCCTTTTCCAGACTCACTTCTCAGACAGCACCTATGAGAAATTAGCCAATTGCTAGGTAGCATCTAGGGGGCAGCTGGAGACAATTTATGCATATAGCAAACAAAAAAACAACAATGTGGAGCTGCCATTAGATGTCCCAGTCTTAACACTGATCTCTCTGCTTGTATGTTGTACCGCTTTCCCCAATTTTCTGTCTGCTCTTTGTCTATCAGATTGCAAGCTCTTTGGGGTAGGGGTGAATAATATCTAGAACATTTTGGGTGCTGCCACAATCTAAATAATTAATAAGAAGTCTGAGTAGGATTTATTTTTAATTCTTTTGCAATCTGAATCCATTATTTCCAATGCAATATTTGGTGTTTAGTGGACAAAGGGATGGAAGGACTCGTTTTAAACCTTAAGTGGCTGTGTATCAGGATCCAGCCAACTTTACTGTCGAGTGCACTTATAGAAAGTACAGAGAGTAAATAAACAGTGTAGGTGTGACAAGCCTCATTTAGTCGAAACAGTAAGATCACCCTGACCTTACTCTGACCTGCTGTAGGACCAGAATAGGAACATGAAGCCAAGGCAGAAAAAGAATGGTACTGTGCGGCTTTAATAAGACAAGCCAAGAGCAGAAGAGAAAATATACTGGGTGGGCTCTCTCCATTCTGTTGCTAATTCTTAGAAAGGATCCGCTGTACCAAAGCTGTTATATACTTAGATAAAAAACAGTTGTCCCTGATTTAATATCAGTATGTACAATGGGGCCCAACCCAACGAGGGGCCTCTGGACATTACTGCCATATAAATGCTATTTTATTATATAAAAACAAAATGTCAAAGTATAAACAAAGAAATGATTCTCAAAACATTGTTGCCCTTAAGGAAAATCAACAAGTTCAAAGGTTGGCCATATAGAAATTATGGTAAAGCGAAACAACAGACTTATAGGGTACTGATCATCAAGATAAGCTTTAAAGAAACAAACTAAGGGGTACTCATCTCTACAGTACCCCAAATTGTTCCCCAATGGCTTCCAAAGCAGAGGCATTTTGCTTTAAACTAAATCACCGACTTAAATAAATACTAATTTAAAGTAACAATTAAACCTTACAACTGGGCTACTACTTTGTAGATGCAACGCCTAGTGAAGTCAGTGATAGCTGCACTAGGTTAGGCCAGGGTTAAATTGGGCCAGGTGCTTGTGACATAAAAATCAAGATGTAAAACCAGGACGCCAGAAATACACATATGCGTGCTTGGCTTCACGCTACTTATGTTTGTTATGTATCTTAAAGGATTTCTGGCAGCCTTGACTGAACATCTGAACTCATGTTGTCATTAACTGGTTACACCTAGATCGGACTGATTTACTGTACATTACAGTTAAAAAAGGGATGGCTTCCGTGTAATATTTACTTTGCAAATGCTTTTGGCTCCTGTTCAAAACCGACTGAAAATACAACAGAAAAAATAAAGCTCAGATCAGAAAACTGACACTTCTATTTTGTTGTTCATAGAATATCAGGGTTAGAAGGGACCTCAGGAGGTCATCTAGTCCAACCCCCTGCTCAAAGCAGGACCAATCCCCAGACAGATTTTTGCCCCAGATCCCTAAATGGCCCCCGCAAGGATTGAACTCACAACCCAGGGTTTAGCAGGCCAATGCTCAAACCACCGACCTATCCCTCCAAATTGTCTTTACTTGTACATTTTTCCCTGGAAGCCTGATTGTCTATTTAGTGCAGGAGGCTTATTTGTTTAGGGAGGAAACAATTACCTTAATTATTTGGCTTTTTAATTTAGCAATAATGTCATAAGTCAAATACAGTTGCACTGAAGAAATGATGGATGTGTGTGGCCAGTATAACTGAGACCAGCCTGGGTGTCACTGAATGGCTGGGGTTGGTACAAGTGTCTCTGGCCTATGTAGCTTAGCATGAAGCAAGGATGATGATGTGGAAGGCTGAGACCTGTGGGCTAACAAACAAACGGTTATGGATGTGTGGGCCAAAGCCTAGGGGATTCCAATGGAGAACGACCTGCCAGCCACCCCCTCTCTATATTCAGCAAAGGCCTCTGGGGACTCTAACGTTATGTCAGTTGGTGCGGTTCAACTGTAATACAAAGCAATTCAAAGCTTCTCCCCAACTTGCCCCTGTGAAGGGAGTTCTCTTTCCCAGGGTGAAAGCTGCACTTCCGATGCACAGACACAAAAGTCTTTAGAGTTAAATATTTTCTCAGCCCTCTTTTGGGCCAATCCCTTACCAGTATCTCTGACTAAGATAACTTCTTTGACAGGTTGAGTCAAGTACGCTATTCACTGCAGTGATGGAACTGGGAGGAGACTCCTCACAGCAAGACAGTGCGAAGAGTGATTCCCCAAGTACTGTAATAGGTTAAAAATAAAAAAGCCTCACCTAGATGTTTACAAAAAATGTAGGAAGGCCTGAAAGATGCATTAACCCCTTTTTTTACACTATAGACATAGACATCATTCTAACCAGTCCTTTGGCTGGCACACTGAAAAACACCAGTGTTCTAAGAGTTAGGTACTCTACTGAATGGGAGAATAGCTACAGATGGGTGAACCAACTGGGGAAAAAATCAACCCACTGAACCGCTGGCCATTAGTTGTATTGAGGCTCTACTAGCTCTTTAAAAGTTAAAATATCCTCCGGGCTGACAGACTGGAACACATCATGAAATTAATGAGGTCAGTGGGAGCTCCTGGGTGCTTTTGAAAATCAAGCCACTTATTTAGGTGCTCAAATATCGCTATAGGAGTCTGTCTTAAGGCTTCTTTTGGCTCTAAACTGGAATTTTGCCAGGACACTGAGGCTAAGATCCCTAATCGTAAAGGATTTTTAATGACCGCAAACAGTCAAGATGTTGGATTTAGGCTTGTCTATATAGGGAAATTGACCAGAATAGTTATTGCAGAATAATCTATTCTGCAATAGTTATTCCGGAAGAGCTGCCTGTGTGGACACTTTATTCTGGAATAATAGTGCCTTTTTCCAATTTAGTTTAATCTGTTTCCACAGTTTATTCTGCAATAGCTATTCTGATCAATGTCCCTGTGCAGACAAGCCCTTACATGTTTTCCAAAAGACAGTGCCTCCAGCAGCACTAAATGCCACTTTTGCCAGAAAGAATAACAACACTGATTACGTGAACACCACTTTCAGACAAAACCTGAGTTTTCTTTGGTAGTCTCCAATCCAAATACGGACCAAGTCTGACCCTTTGCTCATGAGAAATCACAGCCAAATGGTAAAGCTTCACAAAGGCCTTATAATGCAATTCTGGTGCATTCTGTGAACGCTTGCTGTGCTTTAGAGAAGGGCTGGGGTCTCAGATCAAAGCACCAGACACAGGGTGTACAGTTATTAGTGGGAAGAGAGATGATGTAATGATGTAAAAGAGTGGCCTTTCAAGGGATTATGCCACAGAGGACCCATTTTAAAAGAATACAAGGTAAAGTACGGTAGTTTTTTTCAGAACCAGGGGAAGTTTTCCTTGCTGACCATATGCAATCATGAACTATTTCTAACCTCTTCCAGGACTGATGGCTGTGAGCAGGGGCTTGCGATCACTCATCTTCTCCTGTTTTTCTTTTAGAGAAACCAGCTCAAGTTCCTTCTTCTCTAAGAGTGTGCTGGATGGGTAGAACAGGCCAATGGTCTGGGTTCCTTTGTCTTTTCTTTCTGTTCTATCTAGTCTTGACTTTGGTAATGAAACAACCAGAGGCTCCCAGGCAGCTCGAGTCCGTAATCCTTTATCCTATTAGGAAAGATCAGCGCCCAGATGACAAAAGTGATAATAAAGTGTAATTAATAGTTATATAACTTTATACAAGAAAAAAAATCACCAAAAAAGGAAAGAAACCATGTGTGTAAAAACAATCCTAGAATGAAAAAGTCATTAGAGATGCAAACTGTTTAAATGCGGAATTTTAATAATGCCCGATTACAGTTAACATTTGGAAAAAATGCCACCCTCGCATATCACAAATACTCAGAAAAACCCATGCAGCCTATTTCTTCTAAATAGAAATTGACTTAAGTTCTGATACCCTTACATTTGTGCTTGCTAAGTATTATGATCTTCTCTTAAAATATAGTTTTTTAAAACAATGTGGCATGTGCATTATCAAAGAAAACCTTAAATTAGCCAGATATAATTTGTGAGTGATTGTGTCAGAACCAGATCATAGTACTTAAGGAGCAAACACTTTAAGAAGAGATGGATTGGTTCTCATTTTGCTATACGTAATAATGATTAGGGATGAGTAAATATCAACAGCAAACAATTCCCTCAATGAATGTATGTAACCTCTTTTTCTGCTCACAGAATGTTTGCGACCAGAACATGGTATCCTCAGATGGAAGAAGTCAATGGAGTTACACCAATTTATACCAGCTGAGGATACCAGTCTCTCTACTGTGGTCTCAGCCTCGTTTGTGACGTCGTATGACTTACCTCAGAAAACACAAAGGTATCTCCAGCACCCAATAGCATGCTATTCTGAGAGGCCAGTCTTGATGGAGGCTCAATATAAACACCACAAGATCCACAGAATCTAGCATATGGGTGGTTGCTTGCACCACACTTGAAGCAAGTAAAGTAGCTTGGAGGAGGACCTGGCTGAAAAGTACAATGAAACTATTGTCATCATAGGAGCACATAAATACGTAGCACAATGGAGATCTATCTTCTTGTACTCTCAGAAATAAAGCTACCAATCAGACTAACCAGCATGAATTTAGAGAAACTAGAGTGATAGTGGTTACAACTGTTAGACTGGTGACCTTGGTTGCCAGTTCTAAACCAGGCTCATACCCTGACAAAAGCCAGACCAAATGTGCAGCTCATCACAGTCAACTGCGGCTGAACCAGGCCATGCAGAGGTAAGGTTTTGCAGATGGAATCAGCATCTACATAGGTTAATTTTTAGGCCTACCAACCTTAAAATATTGGTATCAAATGCACTTTTAAAATATTTTTCTCCTCTTGGAAACCCTGTCTTTAGTACTGTGGCGCTCTGGAACGTCAAAGCATCTCAGTTAATTGTCTGTTCCACTGTACTCCTCCCCAGGCCCTCTCTCTATGAAAACCCATGATTTCACTGGCATATATAGCAGAGTTTCTAATTTTTATATGGCCCTAGAAGATACAGTTTGAATTTCCCCATCCTGGTGGGGGTGAATCTAGCACAAGAAGTTATAGAAATACATAGAAATGTGGTTGCAGAAATACATTACATGGGGACATCTTTACATTGACTATTTTAGGTAAAAGCTCCTCTGGACAGGGAACATGGGTGAAATTCTGGCCCTCCAGAAGGCAACGGGAGTTTGGCCATTGACTTTAATGGGATCGCAATTTCATCCTATGTCTTTAATTTCTCTTTACTGAGCTCTGCGCATCTATAGCACTGTATACAAACATTAAATAGTAACAATATAAAAACATGTCCTAACCCACAAGATTCCTGGGAATGGCGCTATGGAATTGCTGCAGGTCATAGATGCGTAAAACCAGGCTTGTCAACACAAACACCAAATGCCAATGAAAGAGAAAATGGTCTTTACAGAAGCCTGAGCCAAAGAGCATACCTTGGCTCCACACCAGTCACAGAAACGAGCATCACAGTGGTTATCACGGCCGCATTTTGAGCAGGATATTGTTCTCCCTAGATGACTTGATAAAGGTGGGGGTGTATCTCCACTGAGTGCAGGCTAGTAAAGCAAAACAAGAATTTCATAGGCTACAGTAAAAGAAAACCAAAGGGGAAATAAGGGGAGGGTGAAAGCAAGCCAATTTGAAAGCACAAAGCAATGTTCAATCTAAGGGAATGCTCAGTCTAAAGCAATGGTTTCAGCAGTGAATTAACATTGGGCTTACTCTGATCTAATGTGGAATTTTCTCATTTAAAGGATACAATCAAATATGTTTTTAAATAGTTGTGTGTGTGTCTAACTTTCCATTATTCATCCCCTGAGAAATCTGACCACAAAACCTTATTTCCTAACATATTTTGTCCTTTTTTAATAGTGCAATTATTCAGCTAGAAACATGGGGGCATAAGGAAAATTTGAAATGAAAACAGGCTATGTTGAAAAAATTACATTCCACAAAAGAAAAATATTGGTCACATTTTCTAATTTGTTCGCAAGATTCGTGTAAATCTTAAAATGTTGGCGTGAGTGGAGGGCCAGGGGGGATTAGATCACTTGTTTTGCATTTATTTTGATCTCTCATTTTCTATAGTTGTTTCACTGCTAGTAAGTCAGTTCCTCAGTGTAACCCCACTACAACGAACCAGTCAGAGTGCACAATGTGCTTATCTTAAAGCTTGTGAGTAGTCCCACTGAATTTTCAAGATTACAGGGATTGTACAGGAAACCTCTACACCCAGGTCCTGGTAGTTTTAGCTAAGATCTAGCATTGTTGTCATAGTGACCAATAGGCAATGAGATCCAAATTATTACTGTCTTCTCTCAGCCCTGTAGCTCTCCCTGCTTAGCGAAAGGAAATCTCTCCTTGGGCATTTAGAAGAGATTTTGCCTAAGGGGTAGAAATTAAAAATTACTCCAGCCAAATGAACACAGCTAAACTGGAAGATGACACAGACAGCGATCTTAGAGGGAAAATTCACTGTTGTTTCTCTCACCTCTGGACAGAATCACTGCCAAAAACAAGCATAGTAGTTGTACGCTGATGGGGCATGCAGGAAGTGGAGATAACAAAAATAATTAAAAGGTCACTAATACACACAACATTTTAAATTGATATGAGTGGTCTTTCCTGCTGCGATTACCCATCATTGCTGTCAAGATTTATAGTTTTTAACTGCAATTTAAAAGAGAACTAAACACACACAAGCTTCACTAAATTCAGGAAACTGAGTCAAGACCATCACCTTTGACAGACATTTTCAAAGCACCTTTCGGCAGAGACAGCAGCACTGTACAATCGTGGCTCCCGCGGGAGAAACGAGAAGGTGTATGATGGGATTTCCAGTATCTTGTAGAGCTCGGAGCAGGGTATTTCAAAGGGAGAGCTGCTAGGTGCTAGAATTCTCCCCTAGGCTATACAAGAGAAAGCACAGCCCCCAGCACAGGGCCAGATTTGTCCCCACGTTTTCAAGACAAAGAAAATGAAGTTCATTCACTGATCTCATGTAACCAAGTGTGACGGTTTTGTGCATGAACCTTACCGTCTGTATTTCAGGCAGTCTGCTTTCACAGGTCACACAGTGTTTTATGTGAATAGGGTTTCCGGTGCCACATACCCGACAGATTACTTTGCCCTTTAAAATACAGAAAAAACAGACTAATCATTGGATAATTTTAAACTGCAACCAACAGGACGGTAAGGATAAACCATCTGCTCAATAGGGATTTGAGCCTGCAGCGGCTTAGTCCTGCAGATGGAGGAACTCCCTCAAGTGTGCATGCACAGTGCTCAAATAACTCCTGTACTGTGGGCTTTAATAAAGTTAAGCTACCTTGCCCAGTTGCCATGCAGATCTGCAGCTGAGGGCAGTGTTGTTGAATTGGCAAGACATTTGACTTAGGGGCTCCAACATCAGTGTTCCCTTCAGGCTGTTTACAATATTTGCTCAGTTGTACACACAGTTCCTTGCAGACAGTCTATTATTTGCAAGGAAAATCAAAAGAAAGACACCTATACCTTTGGGCTACTCTTTCTGGGGAGATCTCACTGGGCAGCCTTGGTTACTGCTACGGAGTGTGAGTTTCCACTGGTGCTAGGAATTATGAGCATGACAAATTCTAGTGTTGACAAGTGTGTCCACACTAGCCATGCTCAATTGGTTTAGGTTTGCCCCTGTACCTACATTAGGGCTGCTCTAAACCATTTAAAGTGTGGGCTGAGGTCTATGACAACTGTAAAAAAAACAACGAGTCCTCAGCCAGTGAATGTCCTTACTGTCTGACAATCCCCATTCCCTCAGTTCCTCCTTCAGCAGCCTCCTCCCTTTCCCAGAAATGCCTCCCCAGCCCCTCATACCCCACAATACCACACTAGCTGAGAATCACCAGCTGAGACTGCATTCTGCATCCCACAGGAACCCCCCTGAACAGGTCTCTCCCCCCCCACCCCATCTCCAGTAACTGCTCCAGCTGTGCCATTCCCATATAACAAGTAATATTTCACAATCAAAAGAGGTAAATAGACTTGCGAGGACAGATTTATTAGAGTTAAAATAGCTATGAGTAAGGTATAAATGCCTAGACAGATCAAATTAACATACTCTATACTGTGCAGAAGAAATGCCTCCCTACCTTACTCAAATAGATATTACTGACATATTGTGGTCTTGTACAACATGCCTTGTCATGCCACTGAGGTCGATCTTTAATGACAGCTACTGTTCAAGAAACATTTTAAATCCTACTAACTCAAAGTTGCGGCAAGATAAAGAGCCAAAGCCAAACGGAATCAAAACGTCTCTAACAAAATCGTCTACAGGAAACATACCAAGCTCTAGGTAATTTACTTCTTGGATACATTGATTCTTAATTACCTTTAAGCAGATGCTGGCCTGGGGTTGCAGCTGTGGAGCTATAGGGGCCTCACAGACAATACAAGTTGGTGTGTTCATTGGCACCATAGTTCTGCATTCGACACATAGTCCCATCTGTACAAAAGACAACATGCTGTTTCTTTAGAATGGAAAATTACACTCTCACGAAAGTTAATATCAGACTTTTCGATATTATCACTTAGCAGAGGGTAAAGCAGTAGGCACAGGGGCCTGATATTTTTATATATCTACATGCTGAGTTAAGAAGTACCTACACTACATATTATTCCTGCTACAAATGGTAAGATGTTGTCGTTACTAGGGTTCTTTATAAGCCAAACCCTTCAGTCCTTAGTCTTTACTCAGGAAAAAAGTCTCACACTGATTCCAGTGGGACATTTACCTGAGTAAGGGCCTCAGCATTCAGTCATAACACACTCACAACAGACTGGCTCCTTTCCTCTGAGGTATGGTGTCAGGGAATACTAGCAACAGAGGGTCCTGTGGCACCTTTGAGACTAACAGAAGTATTGGGAGCATAAGCTTTCGTGGGTAAGAAATACTAAGGAACGTACACATTGCGGCACATGGAGCATTACAATGAAATATCTATGGCAATTCACACTGCAGGAAAGTGGAATGAAATAGAAAAAAAGAACGACCACATTGGGTCAGACCAATGGTCCATCTAGCCCAGTATCCTGTCTTCCGACAGTGGCCAATGCCAGGTGCCCCAGAGGGAATGAACAGAACAGGGAATCATCCAGTGATCCATCCCCGGTCGCCCATTCCCCGCTTCTGGCAATTGCTTCCTAAAGACCTAAATCCTGGGCTATGCCCCGAGTAGCTAAATCTTAGGCTATGCTTGGAGTAGCCCTCGTGGTTGTGGTGGGGAAGGATTCCTTTCCCCCGACAAGGTGGTGCCTCTGTAGAGAAGCTTCACAGCTGCTATTATGGCTGCAACAGTAACACAGTGGGGACAGGGAGGAGGAAGGGAACAGCAGGAACCCCTGACCTCATCCTCACTTAAGGCCCCCCCTCCCGCCCCGCCCGAGCTGGAGTCTACATTGCACAGGAGTACACCCAGGACCTCTATGGGTGCTTCAGGAGAAGGGAAAAGAATCTTCCCTCCAGGCTGCAGAGTGCCATTCTGCAGCACTTATCGCTGCCTTTAGGTTCCAGTCGACCAGGGAGATGCTATGTGCCTGAGGGCCACTTGCACAAGGAGAACAGTTGTATGTGCATACTTCCACAGATCAGCTGCTCTTGCCATGCCCCTAAATTACACCTCCCCCATGAGCCTTGCAGACATGCGCCCCGTGCCAGACACCATGTGAGTTCCAATGGGCCCAGAGCTTTCTACAGCCATGCAATAGATGGGGCAAGATTTTCCCCAATATGCATAATAACCAGTGTATAATACACAGTGAATACTAAAAAGCGTCATGAACCCTAGCTGTCAAAAGGAACTATTCCCATTAGACAAGTGCTCTGCTAAAAAATGGATTCTAAGCAGCTTGGGGCAGAGGTTGGGTCTTCCCGTGTGTGTGTACAGCGCCTAGCATAAAGTCCTGATCAAGCCCTCTGGCACCACTGCAGTACAAATAATAAAGATTATTATTGTTACTTTAGCTGGGGGAAAGGTGAGACAAAGCAGAGATTGCAGGTACTGTTTTTCAAAGCCCAGTAAAACTAAGAAAACAAAAACAAAGGACAAACTCATATAAGGTAAGTTTTGCTCAAAAAAATAGAGGCCTGAGTGTAAATTTTTAACTTAATTTGTCAGCCCATTTATACACATTTTAGAGCTAAATTGTACCCCCCTCAAAATAGTGGTTTCATTGGAATTGATGATGAACTCTAATGGTGCCATTATAAGAGTTAATTCCAGCATAACGCTGCCATTCACAAACAAGTCAATTCACATTCTCTTCCAGATACCCATCTCATCAGATTAAATAAGGAGGCTGTTGCTGTTCTGCGGGCCTGGTTTTTACTTACTATTATCAGATGAAAACAAGTCCAACATGAGTACTGTACTGACATGTAAGACAGTGTTTGAGGGAGAATATTCTCATTTGTTTCAAACAATCTCTCTCTCCTCATATGTGATCTCAGAGATTACAGGATGGGTTCTTACCAAAAACTAACTGCTGCTTTTCTGTGTCTATCATTTGGCATTACTCTGCTATGAATCATTTTTAGGATAATGGGACAAGTGAGTCGATTCCCACAACATTACTTATTTTGATCCATGCAGTCTTAACACAGCAGAATCGATGTTACCCATGCAATTATGGCTATACTTATTCCATAGATATACCATATCATTCAAGGTCCCTAAAGTTCTTCTCTTTCCTACTACTATAACTCTTGTCCAGGCCTTGGTCAGCTCTCAACTGATATAACCTCCTATTTCCTGTTCTCACTGCTTCTTATTTCAACCCCTACAATCTATCCAAAATGCCATTGCCAAACTTGTTCTTCTCCTGCCACTCTGACCATACCACTCCTTTCACTGGCTTTCCACTGGCATTCATGTCAGATTCAAACTTCGCATCTTTCCCTTCATTCAAGCTGGGCACTGCCTACATCTCTACTCTGATCTCCCACTAAATGTCCCTGCATGTCCTCAGGCCTTTGTCTTTGCACTTTCTTCTATGCTTCCCTTCATGCTTGGAACTCCTTCTTCTTCATCAAATCATCTCTGCCACAAAGTAATAAGGGTCAGACCCTGGCCCCATTGAAGTCAATGGCCAAACTCTCACTGATCTCAGTGGGGCCAGGAGTTCATGCTAAGTGTCTAATGTAACATTTAAAAGAAAGTGAAATCTACACTGCTTTGACATTTGTCCATCATCTGGCATGTGTCTGCATTATCTAACTAATTATGGCCTCAATGTTGCAAACCCACACCTAACTAGCTTTAAGTATGTGACCATTGAAATCACTGGGACTGCTTACATGTGTGAAATTACTCGAGTGTTTTCAGGATCAGGGTCTTAGACTATTACTTGTGGCTATCTCTATGTTTTGTACAGGACCAAACACCTGATTATGCTTAATAGATAAGAAATAGCTATACAGAGCTCTAGGCTAAGATTTTCAAAGCCACCTAGGGGATTTAGACACACAATTCCCAGGGAATTGTGCATCTAAATCGGCCTTGTGTTATTGTGACTATGTGAGCAAAATCATAGGACTGTGACAGAGTGCTAGGAATCAGCACCTATTGAAGCACTATGGTCACTGTTTAATCCATTAGGCCTAGGGGATTAAGAAGAGGAGTTCCTGATGAGCAGATCTGATTGGGGCTGGGGAGTGAATGAGCTAATTAGCACATTAAGGAGACTGGATAAAAGAGTGCAGGAAGGAAGCAGTGGAAAAAGCAAAGCAAGAAAGAGGAGAAGGAGAAGAAGAGAGCAGAAGGAGGAGTTCTCTGGGAGGAGGGAGACAACTTCTCCCCTACCCTTTGTAACGGGGTAGTAAAGCTGAACAACATAAAATACTGTGATTGCATTAGTATACAGAAGGTGGCGGAGTAAAACACTATAAATGAACTGTACTCTACATGGTGTCCCTCTCCTCTGTTTGCCAGAAGCTGGGAATGGGCGACAGGGGATGGATCACTTGATGATTACCTGTTCTGTTCATTCCCTCTGGGGCACATGGCATTGGCCACTGTCGGAAGATGGGATACTGGGCTAGATGGACCTTTGGTCTGTCCCAGTATAGCCTTTCTTATGTTCTTATGACTTTCTGAGCAGTGTATACAAAAAGCAAAGAAGATGGGAGCAGTGGGTGCCCCATCAGAGAAATAATTAAAACATACATGCAGCGTCCATCAAAAGCATAATACTCATTTTCAACTGCAACAAGTTCAACCTAACTATTGCTAACAGCGTGTGCTCCAGCTATAGTCAAAGTTACCCAAGTAGTTCCATTTTAAAGGCTGTTTTTTAATTATTGACAGCTGGCTTAAACTTTCACTTTTCAGGCTGAAATTGTCCAGATCCAGTCTGCCTGAAGGCAGAAAATTAATCAACAGTTCTGAGAACTAAAAGAGTGAAAAAAATACACTTTTGCTATGATAAAATTAAATCTTGCAACTCAGTGACCCTGGCTGAGTTATAACCGCCTAACAGCATGTGCATGCATGGTCCTTTTTTAATAATACTTTAAAAAAAAGAACAAGCTCTCAAAATTCTAAAAGAACGGGGCGGCACTATACTTGATATCACACTGTATTTTGTATTCTATTAAAATGGATCAGCATTAACTCCCAGGTTTATTTATCCTCAGAAATCCACTGGGCTCAGTGGGGACTGTACAGTAGCTGCTCCTCCATTTTAGCCCCTCCTGTCTGATATATTCCCTTGAGACCTGCAGAGGTCGAATCCCAAGACAGTACCTGCAGAGGGGTTTCTTGGGCACAGCGGGAGCTTGATGAAGATCTGTTGCTCTCTAGTTAATGTCACACTCCCTTGTCCAGTCCCACTGACTCTTGTTTCCCATCATGAGCACTAGGGAAGGGTTACAACTGATCCTAAACCCTTCCACTTTCAGTATCAGGCTGCTGATCAGATTTATGTGTGGACTCTAATAATTGCATTTGCTTTTCAAGTCGGAGCCACTTATGGGGCTGAAATAAATGAGATCTACTCTTCCATGGTATTTAACCCTATACATTGCTCACTGAGGCAAAAAAAGCTCATGAACAAACAAAACCTGCAGTTGGTTTTGCTTATTCAGTCAGATTTCTGCAGAACCAGAGAGTACAATTCTGGGTGCAGACACCTTCTTGTGGAAGTGACATTGTTGTTGGCCTGACCAGCTCATGATTGGATGCTGCCCCCTGTATGAGACAGAAGGAGCAAAAGTGTAAGTTGCAAAGGCAATTTCTTTTCCAAACAGAGTCTGACACTGCTCTCAGTGAAGCCAGTAGAAATTTAGCAATTGATTGCAATGAATAGGAGCAGGATTTGGATACAAGATGCTACAAAGAAGAAAGGTAGGACTGCTGCAAATGTAGGAGGACGATTTACTGACTACTGAAGATTTTGCCAGAAAGGTGCTAAATTAGATCCTAATAGAGCGAAAATGGTACAATAACATCAACATGTCTGCAGTTAAAATCTTCCTAACTCTGATCCTGAAAGAGGCTAAATATCCTCACTTTCTGATGACTTTGCTAGGAGCTGAGGGCACTCTGTACATTGCAGGATCGGGTCCTGTGGCCATATCTGTGACTGCCTCAGGGGGAATAGTGAAGAAAATTAGACCATTGGCTCATTGTGAGTTTTGGTTATTATCTCTTGGGGGAGAGTGATGGGCACCATTATAAAAACCTAGCTAAACAGAGAGATCTCAGATGTGCACATATCGGTCTATCGATCTTGTAAAATCACCTCCTGTTCATGAATACTAGTGTGCTCTTTTTAGAGATATGTGACATACCAGAATCAGAGACTTATATGAAACTGACATTAAGTGCAATACAAGCAAAAGTCATGGGACCGTGCACCATGTTTAGCTTTTGAATAAGACCTGTCTGTGTTTTGAACTTTACAGTTTCTGAAGATTTGTTGGTCACTGCAGCACTAATGGGTATCTATATTGTCGCTTTTTTCTGGCACAGATGAAGAAAAAATAATTTATTTTTCCAAAATATCCTTATAAAAACAGATCCCATTAGAAACTTGCCCTGGTCAGCTGAAAGCCACAGGCAAAACAAACCAGAAAATTATTATTGTCCCGCCTGCCAAAGTTACTGACCGATATGAAGAATCGTAGAAAGCAGGATTTTCCAACTGAAAGTGTGATGAAAACACAGTTCCCTCAGCAGTAACTTATATACTTTGTGGAGGCTGATTCTCAAAATAGGAGTGAGTTGGTTACAATTTTTTTGCTGACCTGAGCTCCTTCAGGGGGTGGAAGGCGACACCCTGGCACTGGCAGGATCGGAGAACCGCATTCTTGACAGAAGCGAGCAAAGGGATCAGATGGGCGAGGAGCTAAGCAATGTGCACACCTAGAAATAACAGGAAACTGGTTCAACGTGTTCTCAATTTGTGCTGCTAAATCCTGCAACCTCCTGCAGTGAAACCCAGCACAGGGGATCAAAGAGCCCAGACTGGTGAGCACTTACTCACACTCACTGTCTGGGACTACTCCTGGGCAAATGCTCACCAACACGAGAAAGGGCTGCACACTGTAATTGTAAACCCAATCCTCCCCCTCCCCATTCCTTGGGATGGCAGATCATTAATTAGGTTTACATCTCACTATAATAAAACATTATCAGTAAGATACAGTAACATTAAAAACATGACAACAGCAATCCCCTTTTATTAACCCATGTCCACGCTTGCCTTCCTCATTTTAGTTTAATTTAAGAGCATTGTCACTTCAATTGTTAAAGCAATTTCTTTGTGATTCTCCCACCACAAACAGCAGGGGGGAAAAACACCTTACTTGAGGAAGTCTGTTTCCCTCTGGATTCTCATTGTCTGGGTGCTTGTTAGACTTTTCCTGGAAGACACTGCGGAACCAATGAACTGAAATAAAGATGGTTCTTTAAGGTAGTGAAACACGCACTGTCAAATATTAATTTGATTATAAATGACTTATTACCTCTGGCCTGATCTCCACTCAAAAGTTAGATTGGCATAGCTACTTTGGCAAGGGATGTAAAAAACCACACCCCTGACCAATGTAGCTAAGCCAACCTAACCCACAGAATAGATGCAGCTCTGGCAGTGAAAGAGAGCTGTCAACACTTCGTCTGGGGAGGTGTGTTCTGACACTGACAGAAAAACCCCTTCTGTCAGTACAGGCTGTGTGTACACTGCATTAGTCTCCAAGTACATTTACAGTTAAGAGATTATTCCAGCATAACCCCATAGTGTAGACCCAGCCTAGTCCAATGGAAGGGTTTTTTCCAATCAGTGTAGGAATTCCACCTCACTGAACCAAGCTAGGTACGTCAATGGAGGCATTCTTGCATTGACATAGCTGAGTCTGCACTTGAGTTTAGGTCAGCATAGCTATGTCTGAGGAGTGTGGCTTTTCCACACCCCTGACCAATGTAGCTCTGTCCACCTAACTTTTCAGTGTAGAACAAGGGCTGGTCTACACTGAAAAGTTCGATTGACCCAGCTACATCCCCACATGAATGCTTATTGTTCAAGGTAAAACTCACTGCAATTCAGAGGCTTCAGATAAGGCCTGCTAAACCAGTGAATTTCATCTGTGATTCACACTAAGAACCTCCGGCTCCTGATAAAATAAATGTGAGTTTTACTATTTACTTCAACGAGAGCAGGATCAGATCCTAAATTTTAACCATTTCATCTGTATTCACCAAACAGAAACTACTACTGCCGCAGGTCTGTCAATCACTAACAAGTTAGAAAGAGAAACAGTAAGAGTCAGTCATCAATAATTTGCTCTGCCTCATCAGTCTTTAATGATGGCTGAGTTCTGCTTTGGGCGTTCCTAGAATTGTGTATGACAGGCTTGTCACCACCAGCTTGTTTAAATCAGTACTGTGCAGTATAGGCAGAGAAGTGAACTAGATGGACGAAGGAATGAGGATGACTATGAAACCTTCAAACATTTTTAATTGTTTAGGGCTCAGTTCTCATCCAGTCCTGCATGGCTGTGCAGGAGAGTAAAGGGATCTCAGGCCACCCTGCAGGGCTCACTCATCATAAATCCAGACCTGAGGGAACAATAAGGCCCATAGACATGATATTGTCCCCTGCAAGGTAGTGCATGGGGAGTGAGAAGAGCCCTCAACCTGCATCCTTTATATACCAGCCAGCAACTATGTTGGTTCTGAAAATGGGCCAACCCAATCAACTTCCCCTGCCTCCAACTGGGTGCAAAGCAGAAGCTCTGGAGGAACTGTGATTCAGAGGGATGTCTCTGACTCTCGGATCCTTTCTGGAGCTATTCCCTCACGCTGGGCTGAGAGTCAACTCTCAGCCTAGTCCTTATTGTTTCCCCCAGTAACTGTTTCATTTACCTGGGACTGGTGTGGTGGTGGTGGTGAGATTGACTTTTCTCTATAACCCGGTGTTTCCAAATGACCATTCAAGAATCGTGGCCCTTTCAAAGACTTGTGGACAGTTCTTCTCTCTACCTCCAAGTCTAAAATTACAGCCAAATTTCATCCCATCATTCCTCTATCACGCACTTCAGAAAAACATGGGATTTGATTAACATTATGCCACATTTTATCCCAGGTCCACATCCCAATATCTAAGAACAGTTCTAGCCATTTTGGAAAAGGTTATTTGGCAAGCAGTTTTCTGGTAGTGGAAATCTATCACAAGTTCCTCACTAAAGAAGTGTTTCCTTTTGCATCTTCCCCTAATTTAAGATTTTCTCCTCTCCTAAAACCTCCATCCAAAAGTAAATTAGTGAGCAATGGCTTTAGGATCTTATGCTCGTAAGCAGGATCAATTATCATAGCTATTTATAGCATGAATAAAATGTGAGTTAAGTTTTCGTTTTTGCCTTGTGGTGAAATCCTGCACTCCTTATGCAGCAAAACTCTGCAGGCCCTCGACACAATTGTGTCTAAGACATCTGAAACTCCCATTAACTTAAATGTTTGTAGTGTTGTTGTGGCTGTGTTGGTCCCAGGATACGAGAAAGACAGGACAGGTGAGGTGATAACTATTATTGGACCAACTTCTGTTGGTGGACGGTACAAACTTTTGAGCTTCAAAGAGCTCTTCTTCAGGTCTGGAAAAGGTAACCGGAGTGTCTAAGCTAAATACAAGTTGGGACAGATTGTTAAGCATAAGCACGTGTGAACTCACAGAGAATGCTTGGGCTCTGAGATATCTGTGAGATTCTCTGCAGTTTCCTGCAGAGAACAGAAAAATACACTTCTACCAACTACTTTCAGTGGGGTTAAGGTCCAATTTGGCTTTAATGCAGTCATACCTTGAAACTCTTGGGCTGTATCATTCCAGCTGGATTTGCTTTCCACATTCACTCCTTTCTTTTTTAATTTTGTGACTGACAGTCCACCTTCCAGCTCCTACGAATACAAAGATTACCTGTCTATAATCACACAGGCCCATTCCTTAGAACACCGAATTCAAACACATGCCTGTGCTCAGTCTAGTCATCACTCGCCTCAATTATTGTCGCCTCGTCTCCTTCGGCTTCCCTGATAACAATATCGTTCCCCTCCAATACGTCTTAGGCTATGTCTACACTACAGCTCTATTGTAAGGTCTCCCATGTAGCTGCTCTATGCTGATGGGAGAGAGGTCTCCCGTCGGCATAATTAAACCACCCCCAACACGTGGCGGTAGCTATGTTAGCAAGAGAACCTGTCCCACCGACATAGCACTGTCCACACCAGTGCTTTTGTCAGTGAAACTTCTGTCGCTCAGGAGGTGTTTTTTTCACACCCCTGACCGATAAAAGTTTTACCAACAAAAGTGCCTGTGTAGACATAGCCTAAAACACAGATGCTAAAATGATCATCCTTCCCCATCATTGAGACCATTTCATTCCCCCATTCAAGTCTTTGCAGCATTGTTCCCTTACCCTAACTACATGGAAACTCCCCTGAAGGGACTTAGGAGGTGTCCAGGTCTGTGGGTTGGGAACGGAAAGGTATGGAAGGAGGAGGGTTGTCACTGCACTACCAGACCACCCTCACAGTATAAATTTCTTCCTAACCAATGAGATTTGTACCCCGTGGAGATAGTAAGTGGATACAATCTCAGCATGTGGTGGAGTGCAAGAACTATAGTAGTGCCAGGCTGTCGCACATGGTGGTGGTGGTGGTGGTGGTGTACAAGTGGGACCAGATTTCTTGTACACATTCCCCCCTTGCACACCCAAGCAGCAGGGCACAACCAGGCTCTGAGTAAGAATTTCAAGATTTGGCCCTTTCTGGACTTCTCATTTTCAGATGGTTAATTTTTCTAATGAGATCAGAACAATCCCAGAGAAAACATTACGGGACACGTTGAAGTGTTATTCCCAAAAGGAAATCTCTGTATAAACCTGTCAGTTAAACACAACATTCCCTGAGCAGGGTGAATGGCAAATGTTGTAAGTTACTAGCAGCTGAAACAAAACCATTCTTGCATAATGTCAGCAGCTCATAAGTAAAAGAGATGTATTACAATAGTTTTAATTGGCTGTCCCAATAAAGAACCAACCATTTGAACTTTCACAGATTTCAATACCAGAAAAGGTTAAAACCAACAAAGACGGGCAGATAAAGAAATAAAAGTAATGAAACTCGACAGCTACCCGGATTTTGTCTCTCTGTAATATAATACAAAATGTTATGGTCAAACAGGGATTTACCATTGCTGTAACTTGCCTGGTTGGAGAGGTCTTTCAGAAAATTCTCATCATTATCTTCATCAGCAAAGAGTATGTTTGGTGGCTCGTATTCTACCAGAAATATCTTTGTTACAATGGCACTCTCCCTGCAGTCTCTGAAAGTTAATGATCAAAAGGCTACAGATAGCTATAGCACAAAATGATGGGTATTATTAGAAAGGAAATCAGTGGTGAAAATGGGTCTTTTATTGAAACTCCTCCTGCTAGCCAGATTACTATTTCAGCAAGCTGCCATGATCCCGTCATACTCCCAATCAATCAGTGCTTTCACAAAACGGTGGAAATTCTATGGATGATGAAAAATTACCAGTTAAAAATGATGAAACTATGGATAATTTTAATACCTGTTTCCCTTTTACATAAGATATTCCTGATATGCCTTAATCCATGTCCTCCTTCTGTCCCTCCTACTGTACAACTTACTTGTGGGGGGGGGGGGGGAAAGGTGATAATGCCACATGGAATGGGAGCACTTGCCTCCAAAACTGAGCCACATTCAGCTTGCCATTCCATACCATTCGTTGTATGTCCTTGCTAACATTTGATACCACAGACATTCACTGTCCATGCCATTCATTTAGCATGGGATGAAGGAGCTGAGAACGTGTCTTTTCACAACCACAACAAAAAAAAAAAAAGTATGGTCTGGACAGCAATACCAAGAACTATATATAAGCCTTGATTCTGCAAGTCCTTGCACAGGGAATGCAAGGTCGTTTCACTCCAGGGCAAGTATGAGCAAAGGCAACAAATGATTGCCAGTAAAGGAACAATAGGCACAGTCCTCCAACTGGAGTGGAAGTCTCCATTCCCTTGGAAATGGGAGAGGGCAGAGAGTGAGCGTGTGTGATGTGACTGGGTTTAAATGTGAAGTTTTGTTACTAGTCAGAAGACACTTGATGGCCTTGAAGGAGGATCAAGTCCCCTGTTTCTCCCTGTCCTCTCCCTCACATTTTACCTTGCTCTTATACATGCAACGCTGCACCTGAGCCATGGAGGATCAAGTCCTCATTGTTGGTTCCATATCCATTGAGCATATTGCTAGAAAGCTAATGCACATTTTTATAAATTTACTATATATCTGTGAATCACTGGATACTTTGACATCGCATTGGTATCCCTGGCAGTTTTAACTGTCAGCCTAAAAGACAGGAAGAGTACTACTATCTCCTAAGGAACATAACTAGTAAGAGAGTCCTTAGGGTGGAGTTCTAAGAGCTGCATAGTCAGCACTCTCCCTCCCTCCCAACTGACTAAGCATGTCACTGATACGTCAGGCCTGAAGTCTGGGAAGAGGGAGTTCCGAGAATGCTCTCATACCCACATATGCTGCATGACAGAATATTGTGCCATTATCATATCATGTGCTTGATTTCGAATGTAATGAGACAGTATGATCTAGGAATGACCATGGAACAACTACATTCTAACCCTAGCTCTACCACTCACAGCATGGTGTTGGGCAAAGCTCTGATGCGCGTGGTATAAGGGCCTAGAAAGATAGACACAGGAGCAGTGGAGTCTATTTCCCTATCTGTAAAATGGGAATAATAATATGTGCCTACCTTACAGTGTCATTGTAAGAATGTGTTAATCTTTATAAAGTGAGCTTATTATTATTTTATAATAATAATTTACTTTGATTGTAAAAATGTACTTATGTTGTTAGCTCTTCAGGGCAAAAACTGTCTTTTTGTTATGCATTTGTAGCATATCTAGTGCAATTGGTCCCTGATCCATGGTTGGGGCAATACAAATAATTGCTATATAATAATAATAAATGTTCTGGCATAGACAATACTGATGTCCATACAGAGGACTACATGACTATTACTTCGATTGTAAGCTCTTTGGAGTAGGGGCTGTCTTTTTGTTCTGTGTTTATACAGCGCCTAACACAATGGAGTCCTGGCCCATAACAGGGACTCCTAGGCACTACAGTAATGCAAATAAATTACAATAATTATAATGCAATATAGACAGTTGCTACTTACTTGGTGACTGCCAAAGCTTTTACTGTTATTTTCCCATCAGGTAATGTGATAGGTCCCTTATACTTAAAAGTGTTACGTTCTCCATAGCCAGGTCTCCTAAAGAGTTCTGGCTTACTTCCATCTAAAGTGTAATATATAGTAACATCAGCAGTATCTGAAAGACACAAATAAGATAATTACCAAAACAGTATTAGGGCTGTGCAAAAATAAGCGCCCTGATCCTGCAAACACTGACACATTTGAGTTACATTACACATGAGTAGTCCTATTAGCTTCAACGCGACTAGTAACATTAATGAAGTTAAGCACATGCATGTTTTCAGGATAGAGATGTAACGGGTTAATTTATGCAAGGTACTTATGAAAATGGGTACTCATCAAAATCACAATAAAGTGTGAATGCAAACTCAGTATCAAAAAGTGAGAAGCAAATTACAGAATAAAAAGAACAGGGTTTATAGTACAGATTTAAAGCTGTTGTTTATACCTGATTTTATTTCTACATGTGTATTTGTGTCTATTTCATGTTTAGCCTTCCCTGGCAGAGGGAGTCGAAGTGGTATAATCTGAGGCACTGACACTGAACCAGCAGTCATTTTTCTTTGTACTGATCTGAAAAAATAGCATATGTTTCTTTTAAAACATAAGAGTGAAGCAGAAATGAATCTTCATGCAACTCCACACCCCTATTCCACCTCCCTGAAAAAAGAGAACATTAGATGCAGTAAATTGTTAATCCTTATAACAACATTCTTATCTGTTTTGCTGTCCATTGAAAAGTTTTTCCTATTGAACCAATCTGAGCACGCTAAAAGAACTGCAACTCTGGAATTTTGGACAGAGTGTGAGAAAAGTACCACTACTTTCATTCCAATCTGACCTTCATTGCATGAGTTTGATTGATCTCCGCATACACAGCTGAAACCAGCTTTGCCAAGGTCAGCCCTGTCCATGAGGTGTCAGTGATACATGCCGCCGGATCTGAGTGACAGTTCATGAGATAATCATGAAGAGTGTTGGCCTTGTTTATAATAGATGTGGCTCCATCCACCTAATATCTCATGTAGGAGAAATCAGCTACTTGTTTCACTATGTTTATATGAGTGTCTACATGGAAACCAAGATTATTTGCTGAAGAGGACCAAAATAAGGCACTCTCCGCTATTCCTGAGTGGTGTCTCGCCTGCCGTATACTATATTAAGACAAATGATGCTGAACATGATTTTGGCATGATTTACAATGGCCAGCACTGTGTCATCAAACTTAATTGCGAACAACTGTGCTTAGAGATGATAAAAATGTATAATATAGACAAGCCCCTAATGCAGGTCTTGGTGGTCATGTTCACAGCCAAAGACCTTGTCTACACTAGCAAGTTCTGGTTTTACAATCAACTTTCCAACCCTCCCAACATGTCTGTTACATCCCACACATCCACACACAAAACTACTATCCATTCTGCACAGACGTTCATTCGTTCATGTGAACACTGGGATTGCACTTGTTCTGATCAAGGGTAACTATAGTGTCAGTCTGACTCTGCACTATTGTATTGCCTGTACTGATATCAAGCACTGGTATAGCAATTTCAGCAGCGCCATTATTCCTCCCACCAGAAACGCCGGGATGCAGCACATTTGCCAGAATCTGCCACCTCTAGCGCAGAATTAAAAAATGGCAGAATCATTCAGATTGGTTTTCTACACCCTCAGGTGGCCAGCTGACCATACTGGTTTATTTGAATAGCTGATTGTTTCTTATGCACCTGCGGGAGGCAGAACCAAAAATTGTAATTCTGTTGGTGCACAGAGCAGGCATCTCACCGCATTCAGACTAGATGCCAAAGCCGGGCAGCCACCCGCACCCGCTGGCTCTAGTTGTTCTACACGGCTCCCCCGGCCTTGGGCTCCGGACCCCCCCAACCTGCTCCCGCCCCACTCCGGGCTCTGGACCCCCCCAACCTGCTCCCGCCCCACTCCGGGCTCTGGACCCCGCCCCCATCAGGCACCCCCCGCCCCGGGCTCCGGACCCCCCCAACCTGCTCCCGCCCCACTCCGGGCTCTGCCCCCCCCCACCGCATTAGGCTCCCCCCGCTCTGGACCCCCCCAAACTGCTCCCGCCCCACTCCGGGCTCTGGACCCCGCCCCCATCAGGCTCCCCCCGCCCCGGGCTCCAGACCCCCCAACCTGCTCCCGCCCCACTCCGGGCTCTGGGCCCCCACCACCGCATCAGGCTCCCCCCGCTCTGGACCCCCCCCCCAAACTGCTCCCACCCCACTTCGGGCTCTGGACCCGCCCCCATCAGACTCCCCCCGCCCCGGGCTCTGCCCCCCCCCTCACAGCATCAGGCTCCCTCCGCTCTGGAACCCCCCCCCAAACTGCTCCCACCCCACTTCGGGCTCTGGACCCCGCCCCCATCAGACTCCCCCCGCCCCGGGCTCTGGGCCCCCCCCACCGCATCAGGCTCCCCCCGCTCTGGACCCCCCCGCAAACTGCTCCCGCCCCACTCTGGGCTCTGGATCCCCCCCCCCCCCGCATCAGGCTCCCCCCGCTCTGGACCCCCCCCCCAAACTGCTCCCGCCCCACTCCGGGCTCTGGACCCACCCCCTAGTATACGGCTCCCGGGCTCAGGACCGGCTCCCGTCCCCATCCCGGGCTCACCCCGGGGCTCCAGTCGCCCCCCACGCGGCTCCCTCCCCGTTACGCCCCCGGCGCCCCCGTTACCAGAGACGCTGCACAACCCGCAAGAAGGCGGCCCCGGATTGGTCTGCCTCCGGCTGCGCCATAGCAACCGGGGCTCCTCCGTGACGTCATCTCTCCGCGCCGCGCCGCTGCGGGACCTGGCTGGGGGTTGCGCCGCCGGGGTAGTGGATTAACCCGCGGCCGGGTCCCGGCTGCCATGGCCGAGGTGAAGGTGAAGCCGGAGGTCCCGGACCCGCTGGAGATAGAGAACAGGTGCGGCTGAGGGGCCGGGGCCTGGGTGGGGGTGAGCGGTGCTCGGGGGGGTGCGGGCCCCCAGCGCTGGGGGGCGGGGATGGGCAGAAATGGGGGCAGGGCTGGAGCGCAGCTGGGGTTGGGGCGGGGCGCTGAGAAGGGCTGTGTGTTGTGTCTTTGTGTTGTGTTGTGAACTGACTCTGCTCCTCCTCCTCTTCTCGCCTCCAGGATCATTGAGCTCTGCCACCAGTTCCCTCACGGCATCACCGACCAAGTGATCCAGAATGACATGCCCCACATGGAACCCCAGCAGCGGGCCATGGCTATCAACAGGCTGCTCTCCGTGGTAGGGTCACCTCCCCATCAGTACAGCCAGTTTGGCGCTGCTGGAGGGAGCTCACAGCCCTTTCATATGCATGAACTCCGAGGATTTCATCAGCCATTACCAGTGTAGAGCAGCTGCAGAGTTGGCCCTTGTGTATTAATCTTCCGGGATCTAGCAAAGCAATACGAGTGTGTTTCTGTTAAGGACTGTCACTGCATCGTAAACCTCATTGGTATTGTTCTGTAATATAGGGATAACCTGAAAGAGCCATAGATTTACCTACCCTTATTGAATCCTGTTGATGTCTGCTTTTAGAGGGAAGATGACATCCTGGCCTCATGGAAGTCAAAGGAAGTTTTGTCATTGACTACAGTGGGGCCAGGATTTCACCCAATGTTTACTAGATTTTAGGTCAAAGTGTACGGGATTATCTCATATCTTTTGATTTACTGTAGTTTTAGTTGCATTTATTATTATAAGGCACATGTAACCAATATAACTGAGTGCCATTTATATGCGAGCATGGAACCAACCAACATATTGCCCAAAATGGCGACCATGTTTCTTGCATTTCTCTACAGTAGCCAACGCAGCTTCCCTGAGAGGATTTGAAGTGGTGATTAACAATTTAGTAGACTGTCAGGAAAGTCCAAGCTTTGCTGTTATAGTTAAAGCCTTAATAACCAGACATCTTGAATCTTGCTCTAAAAGTGACCAGGCCTGAGTCCTGATATAGATGTATATGTCAGAATTGAATTCCAGATGCAAGAGGCCACCACTGAGAATACTCCGCACTCATCTCTCACATGCTTCACCCTTGGGATAAATAGCAAGTGTTCCCTCTGAGCAAAGTTGTGGCATATGAGAAGAGCATTCTTTGAGATAACTGGGAGCCTAGACTATTTAGGGTTTCCGCCTGTAAATTAATTGGCAGGCAATGTAGAATATGATGCACTGGTATAGTATGCTTCCATCTGTTTGCCCTACCTAAAAAGGTAGATCTTCAAAGTTAGCCCAAGTTAGACCATGTTGCACTTGTCCTCCCTTGAGGTAATGGACATAGGTAATCATGGCAAAGCCTGCATCTGAGGGGAATGGTCACCATCTCTTGGCCAGCTGAAGATGAAATAATGTATTCTTAGTCACAGCTGTTGTATGGGAGTCTGGGAGTGATAAGGAGAAGAATCTAGCAGCATCCTGAGAATGTAAATTATTCTGACAGTAGGTGGGTAAATGCACTCAACTGAAGGAACTGTCACAATTTTTACTGCAGTTTAGAGTGCTTTCTCATATATGACATCACCTCCATCTTATCTGAGCTGAGCCTAAGTCATATTTTTTTTACATTGCCTTGTGTTTTCAAGCTAACTGTTGGCTATGTAAATGAGCAATGAAATGATTCAATGGACATGTTACGGCAGGCTGAGAGAGGTGCATGTTGGAGCGTTACATCCTTTGTGCAGTGTTGGAAGAGGAAAGAGTAGATTTCTACATTTTAGTTAATGACGTGTTGCAGGAAGAGGCCAGGAGCAATGTCAATAATCTCTAGCAGCTGGATGATAAATGGACAGAATATTTCCTGAGCAGAGCTGTCTAAAATGTCCTGGTGTTTCCAAAGGATGAAAATGTATTTTGGTCTGTCTTTTTTTTTTTTTTTTATTTAGGCAAAATTAAATGAGATTTAATGTTTAAAAGGTAAATGTCAAGCTCTTATAATAGTATTTGTGTGTGTCTCTTTCAGGGACAGCTAGACCTTCTCAGGAGCAACACTGGCCTTCTCTACAGGATCAAAGAGTCTCAAAATGCTGGGTAACCTTTATTTTGTTGAAGGGACAGTTCTCGTGCACTCTCCCAGTGTAATCGTTGTGATGGTAGCAATCAAGTGTTATTCACCCATTCATTCCAAGATGGCACATTTACTTGCTTTGGGCCCCATCTTATAAATGCTGTTGGAGGTCATGCTTCCCACTGTGAATAGTTGCATTGAAGTTGGATTATGTGGTGTTGGAAACACTATTGTGGGTAGTAAAGCCCCCCCATCAGGTGCTCTGATCCATGCAGGCAGACCTGTATGCTCAAGTGGAGTCCCACTGAAGTCATTGGGGCTCTGCTGTGGGTCCAGGGGTCTGCCTCGATGGAGCAGAGTGCAGGATCAGGCCCTACATTTGTAACAGTCATCCAACCCTGAGTATATTACTCTGTATACTAAATGGGGTTTTTATTTGGTTCATAAAATGTGCCTTTACAAAACTGAATAAAGATGTACTCTGTTTGCTTCAAAGAAGGAAAATCCCCAAACCTAACGGTCCTCCCCACTCCACCGCCCCCCTCAAATGCGCACACCTCTAATCCACTCTCAAATGCTTCAAAAAAGAGATGTTGTGGCCTGGAGCTCAGCAGAATCAGGCTTTCTTAGTCCAGTGGGGAAGGCAAACTTCAGAGGTGAGAGCACTTTGTTGCACCTTCCCAGATGTTCCATCCAGGGGCTGCTTATTTTGGGTAAGATTTTATTCAGGATTGAGCTACTGCAGTTGTAGGTGAGCAAGTGGTGCTCGTGGTAGTGATGGGGAAAACCAGAGTAGTGCACCAACAAAATGCTGAGAGTGTCTATGGCTGCCTTGACATGGCATGTAAGAAACAATAAGAGCTGTCTGTAATAACAAGGAACTGCAATAACTAGCTAGTGCCAGTTGCTTTCTTTTTGTGTAATTGAATTCATTTCATAGTTTTGCTTTCCACAGTTTAAAACAAATCTAGTTTATTTCTATCCTGCTGGACATTCACAATAACTAACACCTGCCCCTTTTGTAATCTGTCCTTTACAGTAAAATGAAGGGATCTGACAATCAAGAGAAGCTGGTCTATCAAATTATAGAGGATGCAGCCAACAAAGGTGACTTCTTCAAGGACTATTTTAATTTTATTCATGACCTGTGCTAGCTCCGTTGCTTAGCATGTATTTGGGGAAAATGGTGTGTACTGTTTCTCAATACTCAAGAATTAAAGGCATGATAATATACAAACAAAGCATTACTAACTCTGGCTTCTTTACTCTAGTTGTTTTAAAAGCATCCGTTTGAGGCATTACATGCTTAACTAATCACTAAAAATAAACCAGTAAAGTATCAGTATCCACATTAGGACTTTAGTCAATTCCTCTCCCAGCCCCTTCTGTGACTAGAAAGTATAGATTCCCTATAAAATATCCTCCCCTGCTGGACTGTTTCATATCCCAAACTCTCTGAGCGAGCCTAGGAAAACAGATGAGCCTTGCAGCATATGAAGGCCAACAAACTGTTAGACTGAAGAGTGAAGGGTTGAGAGTTCCAGAACCAAGGGGCCCTCAGACAAAATGGTTTCCCCATTTTTTGGTCAAGTCTATTGACAAAATAGAACTCCCCTGTATGAGCTCTCAAAGCAGGCAAGTTCTTGTTATAACAACTGTAGGGAGATGTTTGAATAATACGCGACACAGTGCATCCTATTTAGCAACACTGATGTGAATTCTGAATTGGAAGGAACAGCTCGGGCCTTGGCTTGAACATAAGAACAAATGTAATGTGCCTGAGACTTGTAATGCTCTGTTCATGTTCATTTGAATTCAGCTTTCCCTCTTTTCATTTTAAACAGGTATTTGGAGCCGAGATATTCGATACAAAAGTAATCTACCTTTAACAGAGATAAACAAGATACTGAAAAACTTGGAGAGCAAGAAACTTATTAAAGCTGTTAAGTCTGTGGCAGTGAGTAATCTGTAGTTTTAAATACTTGAAATACTGTATATACTGCAAAGTATGTTTGTTAGAGCAGGTGACGGGCAGTCAAGAAACTTGGGTTATTCTCCCAGCTACATCACTGACTCTCCATGATCTTGGGAAGATCACTTAACATCTCTGTACCTCAATTTGCTCCTCTATAAAATGGAGACAATACTTTAACTACGTTGTAAAGCACTGACAGTCTCCAATATAGGGCACTATCTAAGTGCAAATATTAGAGAAGAGTAGAGGTGCAATAACTTTAGCAAAGGGTTGCTGGTATCATTTATTCAAAACAGTAGGAATCACAATAATCCTTAGAACAATCGTCTCTTCTGTTACAGTGCACTGCTTAGGCCAAACTAAAACTTCTGTGCTTTGCTCTTTCCAGACTATCCCCACAGCCAAAATTTTCTTTGGACATAATTTCTCTTAAGTGGGGGAGAGTTTTTAACCTGCTGATGGTTATAGCTTTGATTCAGGAAAGCATTCCTATTCAGGACAGACTTAAAAGACGTGCCTAAGTGCTATCCTGAATCAAAGTCTATACTAATAACATGACTTCAATGGAGTTGAAAAAGCATCTGACCCAGTTTACAAATACTTGATTTGGAATATGTAAACCATTTATGAGATGGCTTTGTGAAGTGTATTCATCCTTCATTTATTGCAGAATCCAGGGGCTTTATTGCAGCTGCTTCATGTTCTGAGCTGTTTTGGTCTCTTGTCATAGTTGTTAATGAAGCGTCACAAATGCTCACTTTAAAATGTGTTCATTAGGCACTTGTGTTTTAGTGCAGTGTTGCTGCAGCCGTGTCAGTCCCAGGATATTAGAGAGAGAAGGTGGGTTAGGTAAAATCTTTTACTGGACCAACTTTTGTTGGTGAGAGAGAGAAGCTTTCGAGCTACAAGGAGCTCTTCTTCAGGTCTGGGACTGAAGAATCAGCTACCGGTGTAGCTTGAAAGCTTCTCTCTCTCAGCAACAGAAGTTAGTCCAGTAAAAGATATTACCTAACCCACCTTGTCTTTTCTAACTTGTATTTAGTGTAATAAAACCTTTTTCCTATTCATAGTACTGAATTCATGTTCACCAAAAGCTTGGGTACCGCTTATTGCCTACAGCATAATACATCGCTCTGGAATTACCAGAGCAAGACTTATAATTTACGGCTAAAGATACATGTTTATATTTAAAAATCTTAAAATTAACTTCTCCAATTTAAAGATGCCATTGTATAACTTGAAAAGTCAACCCTCTGAAGTTTCATAGCCCCACTATATTGTATGTGTAAAGTTACCTGACTCTGTATGTCATCTCAGACAATGTCCTGTTGTAGCTGCCATGAGTCAAAAAGCAGAACGAGTGTCCTTTCCACAAAATGAGTAAACTCTCAGAAGTGATTTTAAAATGGAAGTTGATTTAACTGGGAAATGTTTATAGCGGGCCACAACTGCTCTTTTGGCTAGGTCTAGTGCTAGTTATGTATTAAATAATTTTTAAAGCGGTTTCTCATCCCCTTTAGACTAGGTCATCAGTCATGCTTAATCATCATGCTGTTATAGGAGGGGTAGCTGAACAAGTGTTGCTGAACCGCATTCTGACCTGAAGGAGGGTCAAAACCAGGCTCGAAACTTGGAAAGACATCAGATAACAGACTAAATTCAGACCTTTTGCAACTTCTTTGAAATGAAGTTGTAGTGGTTCCCACCCTAGTGTGAATCTGTCCCATTTTCTTTAAAGCCCTTTATCTTTGATGTGTAGTTTTGTTTACCTTTTCCAACCCTGCTCCATAAAACAAGTTTGAGAGTCAGAATCCAAAAATACTACCCCCTCTTTAACCCAGGTATTCTTGGAGTGCAGATCATGCTAATAATGGTTTGATGCAGCTATGCACTTCCCATGTTTCAGGGCACATGGTGCTACATGGATTGCTTCTATGCTTGTTTAAATGAAATTTTCCTTTCATGGAAGATTTTCAGCTATTAAAAAAATTGTGTATATTGTTCAATAGGCCTCAAAGAAGAAGGTGTACATGTTATATAATCTGCAGCCTGACCGGTCCGTGACTGGTGGGGCCTGGTACAGCGACCAAGACTTTGAATCTGAATTTGTGGAGGTGTTAAACCAACAGTGTTGTAAATTCTTACAGACTAAGGTGAGGGATTGCTACAGATTAACCCATCTTTGATTGTTTTTACAGGTAATTGCTTTTCCTTTAAAAACTGGTGGAAGAAAAGTTTTGTATATAGTTATTAATATAAAAATAGGTGGACTTGGTTATGTAGTTGGACCATAATTCTTCATTGGCATTTTCCTAATTTAATTTAATTGCCACTGCAAATGTATGCAATGGATCATTCACCTTAATAAACCCATAATTTGTACCTTTTAAAAGAAAAGGAGCATCATTCCCCCAGATTCATATCTCAAACAACAAATTAGCAAAGGTCAACTTTCCCATACTGCCTCAGTTGTGCAAAAAAGTTGTCAGCCCTGATTATTGTGAACTGTGCCTGGAAAGTGGTTCTCCCTATCCGTTCTCCAGGGAAAGCTCAACCTCCATTCTCTGAGTCCTAGTCCAATCGTGTCAATTTCCCTTTCCCTCCAAAATGAACATTACAGGCTGCTAGCTACGGCTGCGGTTTTTCCATAGTCGGCAAACTCAGAATGATGGTCCCTACGTTCTAACGCCTCAGGTCAATGTAATGTGTCCCGTTACTGTATATAGTGTTAACTAGTAATTTGTCACTTACTGGTCATTGTGCAATATGGATCTAGGATTATTCCATTTGTTGACAATCATCTGCTTAAAACAGTGGTGGGGAACCTTTTTTCTATCGGGGCCATTGACTCACCGAAAAAATCAATTGCGGGCCACACACAGTCCTGGGGGATGGGGGCTGTGGAGGCTTGGGGCTTCCTCTAGGGTTGCCAACTTTCTAATTGCACAAAACTGAACACCCCGTCCCTTCTCTGAGGCCCGCCCCACTCTCACTCCAGCCCCCCTCCCTCAGTGACTCACTCTTCCCCGACCCTCACTCATTTTCACTGGGCTGGGGCAGGGGATTGGAGTCGGGGTGGGGGTGAGGGCTCCAGCTGGAGGTGTGGGCTCCGGGGTGGGACCAGAAATGAGGGGTTCAGGGTGTGGGAGGGGGCTCTGGGATGGGAACAGGCGGTTTGGAGTGCGGGAGCAGCCTCAGGGCTGGGGCAGGAGTTTGGGTTGTGGGATCTAGCCATATGGCACTTCAGGCAGCTCCCGGTCGGTGGCGCAGCAGGCCTAAAAGGAGGCTCCCTGTATGTCCTGACTCCACTCTGCTCCTGGAAGCAGCTGGCGTGTGCGGCCCCTAGGCCGAGGCGCAGCCAGGTGGCTCTGTGCAGTGTGCGTTGCAGGCACCGACCCCGCAGCTCCCATTGGCCAGGGAGCTGCAGAACCAGCACTGGGGTGGCGGCAGCATGCGGAGCTTCCCTGATCGCCCCTGCGCCTAGGGGCCGCAGGGACATGCCGGTCGCTTCCAGGAGCTGCGTGGAGCCAGGACAGGCAGGGAGCCTGCCTTAGCCCCGCTGTGCTGCCGACCGGACTTTTAACGAAGGCCCGACAACCTTTGTTTTCCCCCACAGGCCAGATGAAATTAAGCAGGGGGCCAGATTCCCAACCCTGGCTTAAAACATGGCAGAGACTGTCTGGAAATTGCCTCTGCAGTGGTTTAAAAGCGGCCTGTTGTATACCTAGAGACGTTCTCTTCACAGGGAGCACTGACTGCGTATGTCACACTCTCCCCTCCATCCTTCCCCAGGCAGAAGCAGCTCATGACAGCAAACAGAACCCCATGATACAGAGAAACAGTTCGTTTGCATCATCCCATGAGGTGTGGAAATACATTTGCGAGCTGGGCATCAGTAAGGTCAGAATGGCGTTTAACTTATCACCTTTCAAATTGCTGCCGAATGGCTAACCTTCGGATTTGGACCCTAAGTCCTAGTTTTGGTGCCTGACTTGATGCATCCAAGTTTGCATATTGGTCTCGTATATTGCAGTGTGTATGGAGTAGGCGGTTAGTGCTGCACTACATTCCAGAGCTGATATAGGCTGGGATTCCCAAAGGCACCTAAGGGAGTTAGGCATCCATTGCCCAGTCAATGCAAATTGGGACCCATTTTCTTTTGGCAATCCCAGCTACAGGGAATTTTATAATTGCTTTGTTGGAATTTCCCTATGAACATAAACTGAGATTCTTGAAGTCAGCTAGGAATTTAGCCACACAGTTTTAATGGGAGATGTGTAACAAATTCCTATCTGCCTTCAAAAATCTCCACTATAATATGTAAGAGCAAGAAAACAGCCAGGGGTTTCCTGTTAAGTAAAGATCTGTCACAATCCTGGTCAAGCTCTCCCTGCTGGACACTCACCAGGCTGCTGTGTTTGGACTCAGCTAGATCCATGTGCTCGAAAGCTCCCGTTGTTCACTGGGTAGGCTCTGGTTTAGCTGCTCTCTCTGGCTGTGGCCTCTCTGGCACCCTTCCTGGGTGCAGACTCTGTCTGGTGTCCTTTCTGGAAGTGGGACCCCATGGCCCTGCTGTCCTGGCCCTAGGACCGGTGCTGACCCTCAAGATATCTCAGTAGCTTTAGCACGCCCATTCCCAGAGCTTTCGCCTTGTGAACACTCTGATTTACAGTTGTCACCTTCAGGGACGCATGATCGTTGAAACGACTAGACACAGACTTTGTAAAAGGACTTCTAAAAACAGTCGCTCTGCTTTAGACAGCATGAAATATACAGCTCCATAACAACAACACATGCCTGTGTGCCATTCCCTGCCTCAGTTTCCTCACCACTCTTGAGAGTTCTATGGGATTTGGATCAGTGTCTCTTCAGGATCTAAGTGCTCTGTTGAACTGCAATCCTCCAGCTCAAGGCTTCTCCAAATGTGTGTGTGTGTGTCTGTGTGTGTGTGTCCCCTTCAATCAGTGTCCTTCAGCTCCAGCTGATCTGACCGTCAACAAGGTTCCCTCTAGCTCATGACACCTGGCCCTTTATTCCTCTGTCTTCCTCCAAGTCCTCCTTTAACTTCTCACCCTTTGTGTTTTTAAGCTCCTGCCGTGATACCTCTCTTGGTCCCCTTTCTGGGGATTTTCCACTCCTTAAAACCGTAACTGGTCTCTAAAGGCCATCTATTCAGAAATAGACACTTGGCACTCCTCCCTGTTTCCTTAGAGGCAAGAACATCATAATGATGATCATAAGGGTTAAACATTATGATTGACCATAGTTCATAATCTCAAACAGAATTCATAAACTGTACTTAGATTTCCCAAATCATCATAGGATTATTGGATTATCAGATAATTGTATCTGAATTATTGCAGACATTTAAGGAGTATGGGGAAATCCCACTTGGAAAATCTATCTGAAAGCCCAGCATTATTTTAAAAGAACTGTAAGAAAAATGGTAAAAATCTCTCTCTTTGTTCTCCTCTTTTCTGCATAACTGCAGTGATTCAGTGAATTACGTGCCTGTATCAAGGCTACACCAGATCTCTAAAGTCTTAGCAATGATGTATGAATGTCATCATTAATTAATGAGAGTTTATTTTCCAATTGCTACACCTTTTCTCTAGTTGTTACCAATATTTTTTATTTTTTTACAAAATTGCCTTTAGGTCGAATTGTCAATGGAGGATATCGAAACTATTTTAAACACACTAATATATGATGGAAAGGTGGAGATGACCATTATTGCTGCAAAAGAAGGGACAGTTGGCAGTGTGGATGGACACATGAAATTGTACAGAGCTGTCAATCCTATCATCCAACCCACTGGGTTAATCCGGACACCCTGTGGACTCTGCCCAGTAAGTTACTTATTGTGTATATGGAGGAAGAAGTACTTACAAATGTAGACCCAGGTCCGGCAAACACTTAGTCATGTTACACACAAGAGTAGTCCCATTGACTTTAAAAAGTCAGTGGAGGTCACAAATGCCTTGGCTGTGGAGTAAATAAAAGACTGATACTTTTATTTAGCCCATGATGTTTCCTGTTTACACATTGCATCTCGTCCCTTGATTGCATGGTAAAAGGACACTGTCAAGTTAAACATGCTCCAAAATGTAGTTTTTATACACAAATGTCTGGGAGATCTAAGACCAGCAGAAAGTGTTTTAATAATTTTTTGTTTTGTTTGTTTTTAATTCCAATGGGAAGCTTATCCAAGCTCATGCCCCGGCTGAGTGACAACCCAAACATTGGTGCATTGTTATAACGCATGGGAACCAAAGAGTGACACTCCCTGGTTTACTTTCACTGTCCAAGATGAGAACTACAAAAAGCCTTGCAGTAAAAAAGCAGAAATAAACAGTAAATGCTTCTAAAACTCTTTAGCTGTAATAATCAAAGGCGTTAAATGTGAGTAGGAAATGTTTTCAAACCAGGGTTTTAACCAGACAATGTCCGTTAGCTTCTTTCTGGCCCTCTCTCATTTTTAATCTCTTTACCCTCAGCCAACTCATTTATTGGTATAATGTGTGAATGGAGGTTTTTACAAGGGCTGTTTGTATTGATGTAATGACTTCTTGCCCATCAAAGCCCCAGCCTAGCTGTTGATTATTCCTGTTCTTTGCGATGGCACTGTGGTCTTGTCTGATGGATCGAGAATTGAATGGGGAGTCATAAAACGGGTTCTAATCCCAGTGCTGTTCCTCTGTTGTATGCCCTTGGGTAAGGTATTTCACCTATCTGTACCCCTTTGTCTTGTCTGCTAACTTATAAACTGTCCAAGGCCGGGGCAGTCAATCACTGTGTGTACAGTGCCTAGCACAGTGGGGCCCTGATCCTGAGTGGGGCCTCTGGTGCTAGTGTAATATAAATAATGATCTCTGTCAGGGTTGGGATTAGATCTCATGATCTCCTGGATCCCAGTCTTGTGTTCATTCTACCCCTCCGTGGAGCAAACATTTCAGTGTTTTACTTCCAGTTTTGAGGAAGTCTACTTACATTTGCTTTCATTTTACCACAGGTCTTTGATGACTGCCATGAAGGTGGTGAGATTTCTCCATCAAACTGCATTTATATGGCAGAGTGGCTAGAATTTTGATGGCAAGATGAGAACCGTGGCTTGTACCCACTCTTTGCAGCCTACCTTCATGAACCAGTTTCCTTTTTAATTGTGGACTCGTTTTTTTGTGAGCCACTTCAGGACATGGCGTTTATTTGTTTTAATTACATGCAGAGAAGCAACACATTGGTTTGTTAGCAGTCCTGATAATGGACCAAAAGTGATGCACTACTTGAGGTCAAGTGATTGATGGCAACCTATCCCCATTCTCACACCAAAAAGGAAGGCATGGTAACTTGACAAAAGGACTGGGATGTAATAGAAAATCTTGGAGGGTTATGGATAGCTCTGTACTGAAAGGTACATTTTGAACATGAGAAAATAAGTTGCTAGCTCTGATGTTTACAAAGAACTTCGATATTCAGAGCAGCAATTCTGAGCGGGGAGCGCAGTCCTAAAGGCAGCACCTTACTCCAGTGGTAACAAAAGTCTGGTTGGAGACAAATGTTGCATAACACAGGCTCTGAGCACATTGGCAAGCATCACTCATTGATTCTTCCTTCTCCTCTTCTAGTGTTTTTAAATAAAACGCTATTTGAATATCATCAGGTATATTTGGTCTGTTTTCTTCATTACTTCCATTACAGTAAGACAATGGAATAGACTGCCTTGGGAGGTTGTGGAAGCTTCTTCATTGGAGGTTTTCAAAAGGATGGTGGATCACCATCTGTCTTGGATGATTTAGACACAACAAATCCTGCATCTTAACTGGGGGTTAGACTAGATGACTCTTGCAGTCCCTTCTAGCCCTATGGTTCTACAGTAGAACCTGGCTGTAGGTACCCAGAACTGAGGGGCATTTAAGATTTTCATTTCACTCAGCAAACAGCCGGAGAGATAATTTGTTAATCATTGTCAGTGCATTTTTGGGGATTAAAATCACATAACTGAGAGATAAAGCAAAGTATTTGACTAGAATGACAGTGATATTTTAAAAAATCTTCACAGTTTAGTCTTACAGATAGGAGAGTGTATTTCACATTGCTGGTTTACCATGGATTAATGTAAAATCACGCCCTCCAGAAATGTACACACATCCTTCAGCAAAGGCTTCTAGGTGGGATTGGGATAGAACTAGAAATAAGCTGAGCTCTTTTCCTTCGCCAATGACGCCCATTGCAAATGATCCAGCTCTTCACCCAAATCACGAACCAAAGATTGGGAGACCCATGGAATACTCACAATTGGCCAGCTATTCAGTAGAGAAACTTGCCTAACTTCTTATTGGAATGATTGTTTTGTTTCTGATATTTACATAGGGGTGAGGGAGATGGGGGGCGGAGATGGTGTTCTCATCGATCCTTTCGGTCAAAGGGAGGGGCCCAGGCACAGACATTCACATCCTGGTGGGGAACACATGGTGACCACCCAGATGGTGTTGCCAGGATGACTGGCTTCCTTGACCACAAGATACTGTTCTGAGAAGGACTGCTGAACAAAGATGGAGTCCACCTATCAAGGAAAGGGAAGAGTATCTTTGGATGCAGACCTGCCAATCTAGTGGGGCAGCAGACAAAAGCCCACAGGTGAGTCTGTAACATAGAGACCTGGGTGGAACATGAGCAATCAAAGCTGGGACCAAGGAGAGTCTAGAGGGGGAAATCTAATGAACATCTTAAAGGTCTGTATACTAATGCAAGAAGTAAGGGGATTTAACAGGAAGAACTAGAAATACTAGTGAATAATCACAATTATGACATAGTTGGTATCACAGAGATTTGCTGGCATAATTCGCATGACTGGAATATTGGTCTAGAAGGCCAGGAGTACTTGTGGCACCTTAGAGACTAACAAATTTATTAGAGCATAAGCTTTCGTGGACTACAGCCCACTTCTTCGGATGCATAGTCCACGAAAGCTTATGCTCTAATAAATTTGTTAGTCTCTAAGGTGCCACAAGTACTCCTGTTCTTCTTTTTGCGGATACAGACTAACACGGCTGCTACTCTGAAAACTGGTCTAGAAGGGTACAACTTGTTGAGGAAGGACAGGCAGGGGAAAAACGGTATATAAAGATATACAAGGCACTTGCAGTGAGGCGGAGACAGAAGTGGGAGGCAGACCTATTGAAAGTCTCTGGGGCATGATAAAAGGGGGTAAAAAAACAAGTGTGGTATCATTGTAGGGGTCTACTATAGACCACCTAACCAGGAAGGAGAGGTGGATGAGGCTTTTATTAAACTAACAAAATCATCCAAAGCACTGGACTTGGTGATGATGGGGGACTTCAACTACCCAGATATCTGTTGGGAAAATAATACAGCAGGGCACAGATTATTCAACAAGTTTGGTTTTTATTACAGAAGGTGGTGAAAGCGAGTAGGGAAGAGGCTGTTCTAGATTTGATTCCGACAAATAGGGAGGAACTGGTTGAGAATTTGAAAGTGGAAGGCAGCATGGGTGAAAGTGATCATAAAATGATGAGTTCATGATTCTAAGGAGTGGTAGGAGGGAAAACAGCAAAATAAAGACAATGGACTTCAGGAAGGCAGACTTTACAAACTCAGAATTGGTAGGTAAGATCCTGTGGCAAGCAAGTCAATTGCACAAATACAACATGAGAAATGACTACCTAGGAAGGAGTACTGCAGAAAGGGATCTGGAGTGGATCACAAACTAAATATGAGTCAACAGTGTAAAACATTTGCAATAAAAAAAAAAATTCATTCTGGGCTTTATTAGGAGGAGTGCAAGCAAGACACAGGAAGCAATTCTTCCACTCTTCTCTGCACTGATAAGGCCTCTGCTGGAGAAAACATAACCTAGGAGGAAAGATTGAAAAAAAAGTTTGTTTAATCTGGAGAAGAGAAGACTCAGGGGGGGGGGGGTTAGGAGGTGGGGAACATAACAATCTTCAAATATGTAAAAAGTTGTTATAAAGAGGAGGTGACAAATTGTTCTTCTTATCCACTGAGGATAGGCAAGAAGTAATGGGCTTAAATTGCACAAAGGACAGTTTAGGTTGGACATTAGGAAAAACTTCCTGTCAGGGTGGTTAAGCACTGGAAGAAATTGCCTAGGGAGGTTGTGGCATCTCCATCATTGGAGGTTTTTAAGGATAGGTTGGACAAACACCTGTCAGGGATGGTCTAGATGATATTTAGCCTTGCTTCAGTGCAGGGGACTGAACTAGATTTGCAACTTTGCAGCAAAACTGCTGTAGTGTCAATGTACTGTGGCAGAGCTCTGACCTTATCCCCGTGGGTCCTGTGCTTCTAGATGGTATATGCTAGCCTCAGTGGCTCTCTGTGACCCTCCACGTAGCCCTTCTCTCTCTAGGGCCAGGGTTACAGTCTACTGAGCCCTTTTCATCATAAGCCAGCAAGGAGGTTGGTGAGAGAACTCCCACAGTCTCTGTTGTCCCTAGGGGCTTGTTTTAGAACAGTTTAGCCTCCTGTCCTGAGAGGGGCCTGACTTCCCCTCCCAGGAGGTGTTCCTGTAGTGGTGGGTTGGGGGGAACCCGGGCCCGCCCTCTACTCCGGGTTCCGGCCCAGAGACCTTTCACTGCCAGAGTTGCTACATTTCCCTGGGCCACTTCCCCACAGCTCTCCTGCTTCTCCCCTCTTCACCCTTACGTTAGGGCTCCCTTATCAATAACTTGAGGGTGTCTTCATTAACCAGTCCTTCAGCCACACTTCCTCTCCTCTGCCTGACTGGAGTGAGCCCTTTTTATAGTATCAGCAGGGCCTTAATTAGAGTCAGGTGGTCACATTAGCCTGGAGCAGCCCCTGCTCTGGTCAGTCAGGGAACAGAAAACTGTTAATCCAGTGGTCAGTATATCTGCCTTCTGCTATTCTGCTGTACCCAACTAGCCTGGGTCTATCACAGTACATAAATTAATCCCCCTCTCCAAGAGGTGGTAGCTAGCCCAATGGAAGATTTCTTCCACTGACATGTCTGCATCTACACAGGGGATTAGGTTGATTTAACTACAGTGCCCAGGGTGTGAAATGTTTCCCAGCCCTGAGCAATGTAACAAGGTTGATCTAATTTTGAAGTGTAGATCAGATCACAATTGCAGCACTGCATTTTTTTAATCGTAATTTCAAGAGGAGCAAGTTTCCAGGCAGATGAGCTGTGACATAGTGGAGGGATGTTTGTCTTTCTCAGACTAATTAGCCCTCACCTCAGGGTGTTGAGAGGATAACAGGAATGCTGATTTAGGAAACTAGAGCTACTCTAATCCTGCCTTGAGGATCCATTGTCTACTCAAAGAAAGATCATTAGCATTAAAGTACAAGGGAGAGACTGTCTTCTTTTTGTTCTGTGTTTGTGCAGCGCCTAGCACAATGGGGTCTAGTGAGTAGGGCAATGAAAGGGGAGTCATATGACTTCCAGCTGGTCACTTCTGCTATGCGTGCTTGTGCCAGTTATTTCACCTCTCTGTACCCCTTTGTCTTGTCTACTCAGGTTAACTGTCCAAGCCGAGGTAGATTGTGAATGACCAGTGGGGCCCTGGTCTGAGACTGGGGTTCCTGCAATGGAAGGTTTTTTTCAAACTAGAGCTAGAAACTGATTTGCAGGCAAATAACAAGGACCAGAAGCTGAAATTTCAGCATATTCTTGTTACGTGTGCAATATTATGGATGGATGGCCCTGGAAATAAGAGAGAGACCTCCTGGTATGTGAATGTATTTTGGGAGGCTTAGAGCACATCACCAAGGAAGAACTGGTTTATTAAGCACTTCAAGTTGGCATCTGTCTACCCGTGTCTCTAAACTGCCTAGCACAATGGGGCCCTGATTCTCATGGGAACCCTGGGCTGCTACTAATTTTATTTTACTGTCTCTGAAATCAAACTCCTGCTGGGTGTAGCAAAAATGTGTTTCAGTAAATAAAGAAATGAGGAACAAGCTTTCTATCATTTGGGCCTTTCTGAACTTGGTTTATGTTGCCTCCACTGTCTATCTAATGAGAGAGGGCAAACTCAAAACAAACATGGTCAGTATTCTTTTTCGAATTCCTTCAGTTTCCTCGGTCTGACGGAAAAGATGGACTCCATTGAGGAAATGCATGGCTGTGCTTGCATTCAGTAGTGGTTTAGAGCGGTGGTTCTCAACCAAGGGTACGTGTACCCCCGGGGGTACGCAGAAGTCTTTCTGGGGGTACATCAACTTATGTAGATATTTGCCTAGTTTTACAACAGGCTAAAGTAAAAAGCACTAGTGAAGTCAGTACAAACTAAAATTTCATATAATGACTTGTTTATACTGCTCTATATCTTATGCACTGAAATGTAAGTAGAATATTTATATTCCGATTGATTTAGAATTATATGGTAAAAATGAGAAACTGAAAAATAGTGTGCCGTGACACTTTTGTATTTTTGTCTGAATTTTGTAAGCAAATAGTCTTTAAACGAGGTGTAACCTAGGGGTACACAACACAAATCAGGCTCCTGAAAGGGGTACAGTACTCTGGAAAGGTTGAGACTGGTTTAGAGGGAACCACAATTCTGGATTTTGTACTGAAAATGGAATAGCTTATTCATATAAACTTTAGATCTTTAAGTAGCTTTAATAGCACGAGGCGGTCAGACCTGATGATCGCAGCGGTGCCTGCTGTCCTTTAACTCTAGAATCTATGACTGGATTTAAACTTCGCCTCCAAAGAAAAAATGTCTGAGCAGACTGTGTTTCTGAATCCTTTATCTAGCCGAGCAAAACCCGTGCTGATTGTAGAGCAGTTAGAAGAGTCAAGCTTTAAGCAGAAAGCTGGTCTAAACCTTAACTATAGTAGACCTGGATGTTCACTATCATTCAAACCCTCAAGAGACGGAAGCTCAAACATTAGAAATTCATTGGCCAGGAGGGCCTATAAAAGCAGGCTGGAGATCTGAAACTAACAGTCCAAATGCAAGCTGCTGATAGTCGCACCCAAATACTGTTCTCATCTGGGAAACCAGACACAAGATCTGCTTTAGTTCCTGGTAGAAAAAATTAACTCCAGTAGCCAGGTTGTGCAGCATATACTGATAGCACAGAGCTAACAGGTGCTCTTTTACAGTGCCACCCTTCCATAGAAAAGTCCAAAGGTTACAGACTGTATCAGTAATGATATACCAGGATTTTTGATAGAGAAACCACTTTCCCTGTGACTCACAGGCGTTTTTCATTCAGTTACATTTGACTGGAAATAGTCAAGGGCTAGTTAGGTTTATCTGCTGCTCCCACAGCACCATCTGCTGCCTGCTGTGGGTAGTCCTGCATTTGTATCCAATGTCTTCCCCAATTTGTATCCAGAGTCCAGTCTTAAGAAGATTATTAATTTTACTGAAGCTGTAGCCTTCAAAATGATTTTTTTTTTAAACGTCTTTTCCCCCTTTTCTACTGCAAGGTCTATTTCCATCCATTTCATTACCAGCGGGAGCAGGGGTTTGGCACAGCCGTGACTTCTGCAGCACAAGCAAAGATAAGCCACATTTGAAGAAGCTGCTCCCTGGCAATTCGGGCTGCCTTAGGCCAGAACCTGCATAAGGCCAGGGTGTTGAAATGACTGTGATGTGCTGGACCAATCTGCAAATCAAATGATTGACACGGTGGAGTCTGCACTTTAGGACAGTGAGACAGAGCTCGGTCTAATGAACAGTGCTTCTGCAGAGGGCTCGTTCCCACTGCAGCCACGTAGCCTTGTTATTTCTGCTTGACACAAGGCGCATGCGCAGTAGAATGGCGGAGAGATCAACGGGTGCTAGATCAATAAAACCCTCTGTTGTGCTGAGCTCTCCCCTGAGCTGAAATTTTAAAGTGGGTGAAAAGCGGCAAGCAAGTCAGTGTGACCAGCTGGATAGCTGCGATGTTAAAATCCTCATTGGAAGGACACCCAGAAGGGAGACAAAGAAATGTGATGCAAAGGGGGTTTGAACTAAAAGAACCACTGACTATGGCAGCTTGTGAGGCTACCCAAGCGGGCAAATCGTTGCAAAAGTTTGTACATGGACCATCAAAAATGTGCTTTGATTGGGTCATTTAGATGAGTCCAGCTTCCTAACCCTTCTGGGCATGTCAGCCTCACAGGGGCCATTCTCTTCACTGTGGTCATCACTACGGCCATCCATGCTGGGACCTGGGGCTTTACCGGTAGCCTTTCTTGCTGACCCTGAAATGGATATTATGATGGGCTCAGACAAGGAAAGGCAAGCCTATGACATCACCAGCGCCATGGTGATGCCCTGCACAAAGGTTCTTGTCACCCCCTCCCAGCATGACAGTTTGCAGCCTCTATCTTATTCCTTCTTCCCCCATCTTGTCTTTTTGCCAGCACAGCTCTAACCTTGCAAGGCTTCGGGGCCAATTCTCCAAGCAAAAAGCTGTCCTGGGCGGCCCAATCTCAGTGAAAAAGAGTTGTCTCCCCCAGATTGGCCAGAGGAAATTCAACGTAGATCAGCCAAACATTTCTCAGAGTAGAGGAGTAAAGCCAGATCCTGGGGTGTCTGACAGAGTCTTGGGCCATGTACTTTGTTTGTAGCTTTCCAGCAACTGAACTGCCACCCAGACAGGAGACAAAGCAGTGTTTACTGCACTTTTTATCCCTCCCCTGTTGTTAATTCTATGTACTGCACAGCAGGACCCCATTGTTGTGCTAGGCACTGTACAAACACAGAACAAAAGGACAGCCCTGGCCTCAAAGGATATGTCTACATAGCAATTAAACACGTGCAGCTGGCCAGGGTCAAGACATCAGGGCTCACCGAGCTCTGGGACCCTGTGAGGGGGTGGTCAGAGAGCCTGGGCCCAACATCTACCGAGCAATTTTTAGTCCTGCAGCCCGAGCCCCACACATCCAAGTCAGCTGACTGGGGGTCTTTTAATGCACTGTAGACATACCCCAAAAGCTTACGCTCTCCGTAACCGTGTGTGTTTATCCTGTTTTGAGAGGAGACAGCATGAGACTTTGTGAGCCTGGCTAGCTCAGTTGATAGAGCATCAGACTTTTAATCTGAGGGTCCAGGGTTCAAGTCCCTGGTCAGGTGTAGGGGTGATCATTTCCCCCTGTGGTATCCCCAAGAACTTCAAGAGGCAGCTCTTCAGTACCCTCCTTGACATTATTTAGGGGAGAGGAATAGCTCAGTGGTTTGAGTATTGGCCTGCTAAACCCAGGGTTGTGAATTCAATCCTTGAGGGGGCCATTTAGGGTTCTGGGGCAAAAATCTGTCAGGGGATTGGTCCTGCTTTGAGCAGGGGGTTGGACTAGATCACGTCCTGATGTCCCTTTCCAACCCTGATATTCTATGAACTGCAGGGCCTGAGAGCTAACACCTCAAAATGATACTTCCTCACCAAGGACAATTGGCAGCCTCTGAGAAACTGTCAAGCAACAGTTATTCTCTTTGAAAAACTTCAGACTCTAAAGTTTAGAGGATGCTTGGGCCTGTGGGCAGGCAGGCGTCTACACACCCACACACACATATCGAACAGGGAATTACACACAGTGATACACAAGTTCATTTGATCATTTTTATGTAAAATGTTTAATGTATTTTTTTTCTTTTAAAGCATTTAATAAAAGTTTGCATTGTCCTGTACGCAGCAAGACAAACCGCCTCCCTGGCGACAACACCCCAAACCCACATCCTGATTAATGTTGTGGAGTTGGAAGAGTAGTAAATGGGTAACTGGAAAGAATGCCCTCACAACGCTAACTGATCTTCCCAGAACACCAGCAGAGGGATGTACTTCTCTAATGCAAGAGCGATCTTTTATTGTTGCACTATGACAGGTTTGCATAACAAAGAGAAAAGGAGACTATTTTAAGTACAAAGCAATAGTTGAGGTTTTTATCCCACACCCTTTTTCTTGCCCGGCCTGTGATTTTTCCTTCCCGAAATATCCAGGCCTTTGCTACAGTTTTAATTACCAACATTAGTTGTGTCTGGTCTGGAGTAATAGCTTTGGTGTAACTTCATTGACTTTAATGGAGTGGCAGCTGCTTAGTTACATTGTCGAGTGGCAGACCAACCCGTCAATATTTTATTGGAAACAATATTAAAGGACAGCCTGGCAGCACTACTGCAGAAGATGTCCCTTTAAAGCACACCAGCACAGGGTGTTAGGGCAGTGGTCTCCAAAGTAGGGTGCGCACACCCCAGGGGGTGCACAAGAGGATCCTTGGGGGTGCACGGCAGGAGGAGCGTTTTTCCCCCCCCCCTCTTCGTCCGAGCGGTTTGGGGGTTTTTTTGCGCTTCGGCAAAAATGGTAGAGCAGGCGTAGCAAGGGGTGCGGGCTCAAAAATTTTTTACTGATAGGGGTGCGCAATCAAAAGGTTTGGAGACCACTGTGTTAGGGGATGAGGTTCTTTGGACTGTGTTCCACTAGAGGGCCCTTCTGACCTTAAAATCTGTGGCTCTAAATCCATGCCTTGAGCCACAGGTATTGGAATAAACCCATATAACAGCCTAAACTCCTTAAAAGAAATGATACGTATTTTATGTAACAAAAGCAGTGTTATTGTGAGATTGCCAAGGCTTTGACTTTAAAAAAAAAAAAATCAAAAATTATCATCACCCTTGGAACCATGAATCTAATCAATGCAAAAAGACAGGGCAAAAGAATGGGCATGTCCCAGAAGCTGCAGAGCAAAACTGAACTAGGAAAGAGAACACATGGAAGTATAGTCACTACGCTATAGGAAGTCCTGACCCAAAGACCCTTGGCGTTAATGGAAAGACGCCCATTGACTTCAATGGCTATTGGCTCTGGTCCTTAAAGCAGAGTGAGGACTTCCCAAACAGTGCCCGTCCAGCCCTTGGATTAGCTGTTCTCTTTCCGATTTCATTTTCTTCCCACTGTATTCCCTTCCACATTCCATCCATCTGTAACCTTTACATGAACAGTCAATTCTTTCTGAATTCCCAGGCAGTGTGGGGGCTGAGCCAGCTGCCAGAGAACAGGCAAGCTGATGATTCAAGCTTTGCTCACATGGTACATGGTCTTAATCATGCTTTGCGACCGCGTGCTCTAGATCAGGGTTTTTCAAACTGAGCCGCGGCATGTCAGGCACTGGGTCGCTCTAGTTAAAAGTCCCGCAAAGCCACTTGCGCAAATCTGCCTAGGAGCTGGACCTGCTGCTGCCTTTGCACCTCGGCTGCGTGGCTGCCTGGGAGCCGCCTCAGGTAAGTCCATGCCCCAACCCCGTGCCCCAATCGCCTGCCCCAGTCCTGAGCCACCCAGAACCCCTTCCTACACCCCTCAACCCCTCAGCCCTGCCCCACCCCAGAGCCTGCACCCCCAGTCCAGAGCCTTGACCCCCTTCTGCACCCCTGCCCCAACCCTGAGCCCCTCCCCCAGCTCCATTGGGTCACGGGCACCAACAATTTTCTTCAACTGGATCCCCAGAAAAAAAGTTTGAAAGCCGCTGCTCTAGATCTTTGCTGTGGAATTGCTCAGTAGGAAATACAGCCTGCACCTCCTGCCCCCAAGGTAAGGAAATACAAAATGAACAGGCCCTGCTTTAAGCAGCCCTGTTGAGTATTTCCTGGATCACGCTGATTAGCTCATTGAATTCACTGCTCTGAAAGTGGCCCCTGTCTGTGAACTTGTATAGCTCTGCGCTGAGCTCATTGGCCACTGCCTGCTGCTCGCTCCAGGGAAGGAAAGGATCGTCTGTGGAAGCAAACTGCACAATGTGATGACAATTAGCCTTGATCTTCTCCCATTGCCAAGGTCGGTTAAAGTATCCTGAAGGGCACAAAAACAATCATCATGGAACAGAATCTAATCTCTCTGTAGTATCTTCAATGTCCTGTTTACTTCCTTGTACATTTCCAATGCAAACAAGTTTCTTCTTGGGACCAGATGCCAACTGGGAGCAGTCCCGGATTTAAAAGATTTCTGACTTCCCAGCGTCAAGCAATCAGTCTCAGGTTTGGCAGCAGATGTATTTGAAAGGACAGGACTCTCCTTTCAAATGATTAGTGAATGTCACGCTAGTAATTTAACTGGTTCAAGAGAAGGCCACACATAGATCAAATGAGATCAACTTACCGCTCTCTCTTTCAGTCTCATCTCCCAAGTCGGAAACGTAAGCAGACACTAAAATAATTGCATACACCTTGTGAGTTTCTGCATACCTGAGGGGAAAAAGGGAGCCAGGTGACTAGGCCGGCTGTATATCATTCTGGTACACAATACACAGTTCCTGTCATTTTACGCAGTTTGCCAAGTGCTCACAAACACCTTTGGGAGATGGCTTTTACCTTCTAAGCTATCAGTTAAGAACATGAAAAAAATCCAGATTGTTTTTACATTTAAAGGAGAACGAGAAGCAGCTAAGACAGTAACTGATTGAATCTGCCGGCAGGGCTTCACAACGTCCTTTCAGCAAAGCTGGGGTGATGTTCATGTAAAAGATTTGGACAGGTTACAGCTACAGGCAAGTCATCCAAGGATTTTCAGATGGATCGTGTAATGCCATAGCAGCCAAACTATTATATTCGATTTAGTTGGGGGGGGGGGGGTTATCATGGCATTCTGTCCCCAATGTTACATGTCCAGTTCTTCAATGACAGATAAGCGGTCCAATACAGAGCCAATCCTGAATCCCTTACGCATGGTTCTAATCCCATTAAAAGGATTCTACTCACACTGATGCCGGGGGCGGGGGGGGGGGTAGTTTTGCCATTGAGCTCAAGTCAAGCAGAACTGGGATCATTAGCTTAAATGGGCCTGATCACATTAGAGTGCGAAACATGAAGCTCTGTGCAATGTCCCCTGTACTGTACCTCATGGCAGCAGCGGCACCAGAACTGTGGCCAATAACGATCGTCTGCTCATCGCAATGGAGTTCTGATTCCATGAACGGCAGCCAGATTCTCTCTCGAGCTGTAACTGATTTTTAGAGAAATGATTCAATTGCTTTGTGTTTCCTGATTTGGCAAAGAATGAGCCCTTCCCCTCCTCGCCACCCCGGCTGGCATGCTCTGTGTGCGTCTCTTTCAGGGATTTTCTCTCTATTTAATTCTCAGTGTATTTAGTGCTTGTGAAAGGGGTTAGGTTAGCAGCCCCGTATTTAGTGCTTGTGAAAGGGGTTAGGTTAGCAGCCCCGTATTTAGTGCTTGTGAAAGGGGTTAGGTTAGCAGCCCTGGAGACCAAAGGCCTCTGTTTATCCCCAGGATGCGTCAAATGTACACTGCAGCTGTGCAAATTCCAACCATGCTACCCCACCAAAGTGCTTCCACATGGAGCTGCCAGGTGTAAGGTCAGTGTGTGGTTTAACCTCCAAGGCTCAGTCTTTGGCCTCCTGGCTGAGACTGCCAACAAAGAGACCCGTCCTGATGATGGTGGCGGCGTTGTGGACACCAGTCTGCTGGAAACCCGGCTGAGACAGAGACTATTTGTCTAGTCTAGAACGACTGGCAGAAATAGCCCTCTGGAACATCAGCCTTCAGGAACACTTCCCCACCGAGCTCTCCAGCTCATTCGAGATGCTGTGGAATCTCTGGGGCTTGCAGGACTTAACCAAGCAGGTACTGTCTGGGCACGAGCAATGTTTTGCATCACAGTATGTGCCCGAGCATTCAGATGAGCATCCCAAGCCCTCTTCCCATTAAAGCATTTGAGTGGGCTATGGACCTCCTTGTGGGCTGGGGGCGCAGCAACTCCCCAAGCATGAAGACAGCCACTGAGATAGTGCAGGCTCATATTCATTTTCTGGAAACACACCTGTACCTCGATATAACGCTGTCCTCAGGAGCCAAAAAATCTTACCGCGTTATAGGTGAAACCGCATTAAATTGAACTTGCTTTGATCCGCCGGAGTGTGCAGCCCCGGCCCCCCGGAGCGCTGCTTTACCGCGTTATATCCGAATTCGTGTTATATCGGGCCGCGTTATATCGGGGTAGAGGTGTCTTGCGCATGGGATAAGGCAAAATAAGGGGACAAGAAAAAACAGACTTACTTGGGTCAGGCATATTTCGAAGTATACACTGGAAACCAGGTACCTGTGCGGAGAAGACCAATGATCGCACTGTCAAAGGCTGCGCAGTCCCTTAGCAAGCAAAGTTAGCCAACCATTGCATTGCTCGCTTTCCTCCAATGGGTCTTCAGGATTATAAAGACGGGCCTTGCTAGAGCGTGTCAGGTTGAAAGGTTAAGCACTTGGGGTGCACTAGGGAACATGGAGAAGAGTGAGCAGCCTGTATTTACCTAATGTAAAGCACTGTACACACTGCGAATTATTATACCCCGGCTGGAGAGAGAGTGCTGATTCTACAAATATTCCTCATTTGAATTACAAGCATTCTCTCTCTCTTTTGGGGTTCTCCCTTGGGTGACCAATCACTGCACTCTTGTGCTTGCATCTCACTAAGAGCGATCATTTATTTCTGTGCTAACTTTCTCCTCTGTATGAGGTCAAGTGGCTGAACTTCATAACAGAAATACCCGAGTGGAATTACAGGGAACCAGGTGAGAGTCCCTAGAGGGGCAATAAAACATCATATACTGCATCCTTCATGCATCATTCAAATCAGCATGCTAGATCTTCCCCCAAAAGGGAGCTCTGAACAAGCCTGGGGGGGGGGGAGAGAAGGGATGTTATATGACAAAGACAAGAATCACAGAAAAAGTTGCTTACTTCTAATGCTGAACAAGGAAGTTTAATAGAGTAAGAAAAACAATATGATCTCTCTCTCTCTCTCTGCTTCACTGCAGAGGTTCTGCTTAGACCTGAGGTTCTCAACTGTGGTCCGTGGACCACCAGTGGTCAGCGAGCTCCATTCAGGTTGTCTGTGGATAGTTCCCTGTAAGGTGCACGCCTAGGCGGCCGCACATAAGAGAATGAAGGGCCACCCACCTAATTAGTGGAGCCCCACAGGCGTGGCTCCCCTAATTAGGTGCCTGGACCTTGGAGAAGATGCACATGTAAGGTGAGGTGGTGGCATTGGGGGGTGAGAATAGGGTGTAGGTGGGAGGGGGCAGTGAGGTGAGAAGAGGGGGTGGGGGGAATTTGGGATGTGCAGGGCTGCGGCGGCCAGAGAAAGAACTGACTTTCCCCAGTTCCAGGGCTGCGGCTGCTGGAGAGAGACCCACCTCCTTCCCAGCCCCAGCTTGGGGGCTGCTGCAGCGGGGGAAAGAGGGCACATCCATCATATTAGAAAGGCAAGACTACTGATATTAAAATATGCATTGTGTGCTTTTATTTGTAGAACAAAAAAGTTAATTATTATTAAGGTTTTTTTTTTAATATAGCGCTTTTATGCAAAGTGCTTTACAAGAGTTAGCTAACGGTACAAACAGCATTTGGAAAGATCATTAAGTGGTCCACTAAGACCCTCAGCAATTTTAAAGTGGTCCATGAAGAAAAGTTAGACCCTTCCCCAGGCCGAGACCCTTCCCCAGTCCCCCTCCTGCTTGCCATCTGTGGATTTAAAGAAAGGGAACCTATATGCTAAACCTCACAAAAGAGAAGCAGAGACTGGGGCACACAGTTTGACTAGGAAAAGAAGCCAGGTGGCTGATCCAGGGCGTTCCAAACACCTGGTGGGGAGGAAAGTAAATAAATACAGTCAGATCAAACCTTTTGTCATCACCATGTCTCACCTCCTCTAGTGTTTCCCAAACCCATCGGTACCAGTTGGATTTCTCTATATCGCCTGACCCGTTCCCAGGCACTATTACAGCCCTAGTGGGACGAAGCTGCGGTCGCACCTGGAACATGCCGCAACACTGCAGCAGGAGGAGCGGAAACACTGTTTCAAGCCAAGAAGAGGGGATGATGGGAAATGGAGGCAGAAAGGAGGCATCTTGGGAGTCGTAGTTTTCTTGGTAGAAAATTATTCGCAGTGTGGTCGTTGCTGTCATTTGTTCCTCTCTGAAATGAGCTAATTTAGAAGCCCCAAAGAACAAGTGCACAGACAAAAGCAACACATAAAAGACCTGAAAATCACAATGGAAGCTAGTGCCTTACCTGCTACTTGGCAATTTTGTTTGCAGTGTTGTGGTCATGTTGGTCCCACTCCCAGGATATGAGAGAGACAAGGTGAGTGAGGTAACAGCTTTTACTGGAACAACTTCTGTTGGCGAGCGAGACACAAACTTTCAAGCTACACAGAGTTCTTCTTCTTGTTAATTTTGTGATTTCCATCTTTTTGTTGGATGTTTGTACAGGGCCTAGCACAATGGGGCCACGATTGTGGGTCCACAGATACAGGGCCGGCTTTAGGAAGTGCGGGGCCCGATTCGAACAGTTTCGACGGGGCCCCGGCAGGGATGACTAAAAAGAAAAAACACGTAAAAAAACATGTGGGGCTTGTACTCACCGGGCGGTGCTTCTAGTCTTCGGCGGTGGGTCCTTCACTCGCTCCGGCGGCACTGAAGGACCTGCTGCCGAAGTGCTGCCGAAGACCTGGAGCGAGTGAAGGACCCGCTGCCGAAGTGCCGCCGAAGACCCGGAGCGCCACCGGGTGAGTAAAAATTAAAAAGGAGCCTCTAGCCAGGGAAGGGATTCTCGGCCACTTCTTTCCCCCTCCCACCCCCGGCGGCCCTGCCACTGGGAGCGGGGCCCGATTCGGGGGAATTGGTGGAATTGGCCTAAAGCCGGCCCTGCACAGATATTAATGCAGGGGTCTGCAACCTTTCGGAAGTGGTGTGCCGAGTCTTCATTTATTTACTCTGATTTAAGGTTTCATTCAGGGCCGGCTCTAGGTTTTTTGCTGCCCCAAGCAAAAAAATGTTTGGCTGCCCCCCGTCCCAGCCCTGGGCTCCTCGCCGCACCCCCCTGCCGCCCCAGCCCTGGGCTCTCCCCCACCACCCGCACCCCCCTGCCGCTCCAGCCCTGGGCTCTCACCTCCCCCACCCGCATCCCCCTGCCGCTCCAGCCCTGGGCTCTCCCACACACACACACCCTGCTGCCCCAGCTCTGGGTTTCCCCTGTGACGTTGTGCAGTCTATATGGTTTTATAAAAACTTATTATCAAGTCAATATAATGTAACTGGGATAGTTTTAGAGAAAATACGGTAATAAGTGAATGTAACGTAACTGGGATATGCCTCATGCAAAAGGTCTCTTGTAAGGTATCATTACAAAGCTTATAATCTACTGAGTGTGATCATCTGATTTGTATAAATGTATCACTCTTGTATCTAAAACTAGAAATATAAAATGTAACTCTGAGGGCCTATTGTAATTGTGTAAAGTGTGGACCATTAATGATGGTTTGGAATCTTGATGACTCCCATTGTCTGCAGATGGCTGTATTTACCTGTGAGTCTTCCTGTATATGTGTGTGCTGGCAAGTGAGTAATGAAGTCTTGCAGTGACATGTGATCATGTCACCTGAACTGGAATCCATCTTTAACCTGGTGCTTTTCCAGTGAGGGGGGGGTGGAAACCCAGAGAGACAAAGAGTTCCCGCCTTATGCAAAAGATATATAAAGGGGGGAAGAGAAGAGAGAGGGGGAGGAAGCCATCATGAAGAATCCCCTAGCTACCACCTGAGCTGCAACAAGAGCTGTACCAGGGGAAAGAATTGTGCCCAGGCCTGGAAGGTGTCCAGTCTGAGAAAAACTTACTGAAACATCTCTGAGGGTGAGATTATCTGTATTCAGTTTGATTAGGCATAGATTTGCGCATTTTATTTTATTTTGCTTGGTGACTTACTTTGTTCTGTCTGTTACTACTTTGAACCACTTAAATCCTACTGTCTGTATTTAATAAAATCACTTTCTATTTAGTAATTCACTCGGAGTATGTATTAATACCTGAGGGAGCAAACAACTGTGCATATCTCTCTATCAGTGTTATAGAGGGCGAACAATTTATGAGTTTGCCCTGCATAAGCTTTATACAGGGTAAAACGGATTTATCTGGGTTTAGACCCCACTGGGAGTTGGGCATCTGAGTGCTCAAGACAAGCGCACTTCTGTACGCTGTTTTCAGGTAAACTTGCAGCTTTGGGACAAGTGATTCAGACCCTGGGTCTGTGTCTGGGGCCAGACGGGAGTGTCTGGCTCAGCAAGACAGGGTGCTGGAGTCCTGAGCTGGCAGGGAAAACAGAAGCAGGGGTAGTCTTTGCACATCTGGTGGCAGCTCCCAAGGGGGTTTCTGTGATCCAACCCGTCACATCCCCTACCCCCCCACCATTGCCACACACACACACACACACACCTCCTGCCGCCCCAGCCCTGGGCTCACCCCCACCACCTGCACCATCCTTCCGCCGCAGCCCTGGGTCACTGGTAACTCGCTCCCATGGCAGGTCATTCAGCCGGAATTTTAGATGTGCACAGAACACAGACAGGATTGGTTCCCATATGGTTAGAGAACTGCAATAAAGTGGAACAATTTTCAGCTTGTGTGATTGGAGGATATCTGGATGCATATTATAAGACTGTCCTACATAAATGAGGAAAAGTTGAGGTGCCTTTATTATTCTTTTCTTCTACTCTTTCTTTCTATGGGGAATTTGCCAATGCAATATCACTGTCTTCCTTTTAAACAAACAAAGAAAAGGCAATGGCTGTTGAAAATAGCAATTCCAGTCCTAATAACCACTGAGAAGCATTTCTTGCTCAATTTTATCCTACTTTTTCTACAGCAAGTTACAGTGGATCAGTATATTTGATTTGGGAGAAATGAAGTAACAGCTGCCCAAACTGAGCTTGAGCACTCCTGAATTTTGAGGTGTTCAAATCTGGAAGGCAGGTGCTGGGGGAGGGAGGGGAGCCTGTGGCTTCGCGGGGGAGCACGGCAGCATGTATGCAGCAGCGTGTCTGGCGCTGCACGAAGCCAGACACGCTGGTCTGAGTGGCACGGTAGGGGAGTTGGGGGGTTGGAGAAGGGGTAGGGAGTTACGGGGGGGGGGGCAGTAAAGGGACAGGGAGCAGGGGGGGTTGGATGGGGCAGAGGTTCGGGGGGGCAGTCGGGGCAGGGAGAAGGGGGGGTTAGATGGGTCAGGGGGTTGGGGGGGCAGTTAGGGGACAGGCAGCAGTTGGATAGGCATGGGAATCCCAGGGATTTGTCAGGGGACAGGTAGGGGGTGGGGTCCTAGAGGGAAAGTTGGGGGGGGGGTCTCAGGAAGGGGGAAGTTGGGTACCAGGATCAGTGGGGCTTAGATAGGGGGTGGAGGCCTGCGGGGCCATAGGGGCAGGGGTCCCGGGAGGGGGTGATCAGGGGACAGGGAGCAGGGGGGTTGGATGGGTTGGGGTTTCTGTGGGGGGCAGGGTGGGGCTACCCTCCCTCCCCGTGGAGTGTCCTATTTTTTGAATGTTAAAATATGGAATCCCTACTCACAGCGCAGCTCTCCATTCACAGCAGGCTGCAGCATGAGGTCTCAGCTTCCTCACACCCTCATCCTCTTTCCTGTTGGTAGTGGCCAAGGGAATGCTGGGAAATGTAGTTCTTTCCCTGCTCCAGGGCTGGCTCTATAGGCAGGGAGCTAACCAACGAACTACAGCTCCCAGGGGCCACTGTTGGTTCTCAGCTCCCATGCTGGATCCCTGCCGCCCCTGCAAATGGGCAGCCCCAAGCACGTGCTTGCTTTGCTGGTGCCTAGAGCCGCCCCTGGGCACAGCTGGCTCTGTTGATCAGTGACCCAGCCCAGGACATCAGCCGGCAGGCCAGGGAGGGGTTTACCAGCTCTACCAGCTGCTGCTGCACCAGAGGGGTAAGGAACCCAGCTGGGAAATGGCACCCGATAGAAGAGTGAGACTGGGACCCCAGCCAATTTCTCTCAGACTGACCCCGGCTGGAGGATGAGTCTCTGTCTGTCTCTTTCTCTGTTCTACACCCCTCCCCTACTATTCTGTTGGGCCAGGCACGCAGTGAGCACTCTGCCCACTGTGCAGCCACCAATGGGATTGGAAGGACACAAGCACTGCTACCAGAATGACAAATGTGTGTGTGTGTCTCTTTCCCAGGGCTGAGCATCCATGAGGCCGAAGACCTGTGGTGCTGGGACTGGCACCAGGACAGCAGGTTCCTGGCTACAGGAACACAGCCAGGGTGGGGGAGGTAAGGACACTCTGCCAAGGCATGAGACAGCTCAGGGAGTGGGGGTGGCTGGGTCCCCTGCAGTGGCTGCCTCCTGGGGCCACTAGATGGAGATGCCGTTCTAGCCCCAGGAGTTGGAGCCTGACTCTGGGCAATCTCCTAATGCCTCACATCCTGTTGGTTTTAGGTCTTGGAAAGTTCTTCTCGGAAGTGCAGAGAAGATTCTTCCTTCCTACGGCAGTGCTGGCCATCCACAACCCCCTGCTACATGTCAGCCAGGCTGGGCTGGTCCTGGCCTACTCCGTCCTGGGGGAAGCCCAGCAGCTGATGGGTGACAAGGTAAGCAGCTGTGTTAGACTCAGGAGATTGGGGCGGGACCATGACTCATTCCCATCCTATCGCCATTCGCTGGCCTGGCAGCAAGGAACCTGGTGGGAATGAGAACGAGAGCAGGTGATACTGGGAAAGAAGTTGAATTCACCTCCATGAGCAGGAGGAAACCAGCTTGTCCCCAGAGCAGCTCCAACACAGCTCTTTAGCAAGGCTAATTAATGACAAGCATTACCTCATCACGAACTTCTGTTCCTAGGGAATGGTGCTTTCGCTCTCGGGAAGAGCAGACGAGTCCCCTAAGTGCCATCTGTGAGCCTCTCCTGTCCCAGAGGGCCTCACCCAGTTACCAGTGGCCTAGTGTCCATGTCACCCGAGCCACCACCTAGAGAGAACGGGAGGATTCAGTCAGCAGGGGCTGCTGATCTGCCCCATTCACCAGGGCTGCCATCCTGTGGCTTCAGCATTAGTGTCTGGGATGACTTGGGGTAAGATCTCGACCTCCCCGCAACCCACTTCCGTGCTGCCAGAATCCCTCCTGACCCCCTTGCTAGAGATCCCTCCCTGCCCAACCTGTGTGTGGAAGGGATGAGAGGGTTCTGAGAACTTGAGCTGTGGTTTGGAGGTGGAACAGCTGTCAAAGACACTGAGGGGGAGGTGGCAGGAGCTCAGCCTACAAAGAAGGGGGTTGCCACTGGAGGTTACTAGAAAGGTCAAGAAGACTCCATTCTGGGGGTCAAGAGGTGAATCCATCCCTCAGTGGTGGGTAGGTGCTGGGTGGAAATGCTGGTGGTTCCAGGTGCCCTTAATTCCCCCTGATTCCTCGGGGTGTTTGAGTCTCTGACAGGTTCTCGTTCCCTTGCAGCAGGAGAACGTCATGGCCAAAGTGATGCACCAGCTCCGCATCATCCGGCACTTGCGCCAGTGCCTGAGGCACTGCAGGGGCTGTGCCTCTGAGGTCACCAGCAACTCCCGCTCCCTGCTGTAGGTACTGCTCTGGCTCACTGTAAATGGGGAGCTAGTGGAAGGGGAAATGGAGCCCCCTGACACTCACTGAAAGGGAAAGTGGTGGATTCTCCATCTCTTGATGTTATTTAATGAAGAGTAGATGCCTTTCTGGAATGTGTGTGCCCAAAAAGTAACTGTTGTGCTATACAGGAAGCCTCTGACATGCAGGGGGTTAGATTAGATGCTCTAAAGGTCTCTTCTGGCCATAAAGTCTACTAATTTTGGAAAAACTGAGTGTAGCATTGGGAGCAGCCTCTGATGTTTTCCTGTCTAGCCGGCTTGCTTCCTAGAATGAACACGCATTGAGTGGGTGATCCACAGAGGGTAGCTCAAACCTTCAAAGTGTCAGGCCAGCAGCAGGACATTAACACTTCAGGGGATGGGTGGGTGTGGCAGTGACATCACAAAGGCCTTTTGCAGGACCTCAGCCTATTGGTCAAAGGTGGTGGGGAGGTGGTGACCTCACAGAGAGATGCTGACATGAGCCAGGCAGGATAGGGGCGCAAGGCCAGGGAAACCTCAGTGACCCCTGTTGTTTTGCTTCAGCAAATCTCCTTCTCGAGGTCTCTCTTTGAGGACTGAGAGAGTATTAGGGTTCACGTACGTGAGTGCGAGGAGGAGCCTCTTTTGAGTTTTCTCCTTTCCTTTTACTGATTTTACTGGAAAACAGATGTCCCTGTTCAGAAGGTAAGAGTCTCCGAGAGGTTTGGAACCTGTTCAGTTTGATCCACCTGGTGCCAGCTGAATTCTAGGCATGGAAAACACTAGTTTAAGGTGGCAGAATTTTATAGCCCACCTGGGATTTTGTCCCATGGAATCACTGGGGACATTAGGATTTATCCTTTTACCTTTTTCTCCATCCCTCCTTCCTTTCTCTTCATCTCTTACTTCTTTTGTCCTTTCTCCTGTTCCCCTCCCACCACCAGGAGTGGTGTGTGTATGTGTTGCGGGGTGCTCTTCACCTCCCCTTGTGGGAAGTTCATCCAAAACTGTGTGGTTGAAAGAGTGCTTGGACTCCACTGACACTAGATGCTGCCATTCTGTGACTTAGCATTAGTGCCTGGGATGACTTGGGGCAAGATCTCAACCTCCCCGCAACCCACTTCACTGCTGCCAGAATCCCTCCTCCCCACCCTGCTAGAGCCCCCTCCCTGCCCAACCTAGATGGGGGTGGAGGAAATGGTTCTGGTAACTCGATCTGTGTTTTGGAGGTGGAACAGCTGTCAAGGGCACTGAAGGGGAGGTAGCAGGAGCTCACCCTACAAAGAGTGGGGTTGGCACTGGAGGTTACTAGAAAGGACAACAAGACTCCATTCTGGGGGTCAGGAGGTGAATCCATCCCTCTGAGGTGGGCAGGTGCTGGGTGGAAATGCTATTGGTTCCAGGTGCCTTTAATTCCCCCGATTCCTCGGGGAGTTTGAGTCTCTGACAGGTTCTCGTTCCCTTGCAGCAGGAGGACATCACGATCAAAGTGATGCACCAGCTCCGCATCATCCGGCACTTGCACCAGGTGCCTGAGACACTGCAGGGGCTGTGCCTCTGAGGCCATCAGCAACTCCTGCTCCCTGCTGCAGGTACTGCTCTGGCTCACTGTAAATGGGGAGCTAGTGGAAGGGGAAATGGAGTCCCCTGGCACTCACTAAAAGGGAAAGTGGTGGATTCTCCATCTCTTGATGTCATTGGATGAAGACTAGATGCCTTTCTGGAATGTGTGTGCCCAAAAACTAACTGGTGTGCTATATAGGAAGCCTATGATATGCAGGTGGTTAGATTAGATGCTCTAAAGGTCTCTTCTGGCCATAAAGTCTACTAGTTTTGGAAGAACTGAGTGTAGCATTGGGAGCAGCCTCTGATGTTTTTCTTTCTAGCCGTCTTGCTTCCTAGAATGAACACTCATTGAATGGGGTTGTTGGCGTCACTAGGCATAGCTACCAGGTAACTCGTGGGAGTGGAAGGCCATAAGTGTCGATGAAACCCTCCTGCTCTGGGTCTAAGTGAGCCACAGTAACTCCATCTTGTGAACTTTAACCTACCTACATGCTAATCAGCCTAGAAGCAGAATATGTTAGCAACAAGAAGAAAATCAAGGGAAGTGTGGGCCCCTTACTGAATGAGGGAGGCAACCTAGTGACCGAGGATGTGGAAAAAGCTAATGTACTCAATGATTTTTTTTGCCTCTGTCTTCACGAATAAGGTCAGCTCCCAGATTGCTGCACTGGGTAGCACAATATGGGGAGAAGGTGACCAGTCCTCTGTGGAGAAAGAAGTGGTTCGGGACTATTTAGAAAAACTGGACGTGCACAAGTCCATTGGGCCGGATGCGCTGCATCCGAGGGTGCTAAAGGAGTTGGTGGATGAGATTGCAGAGCAATTAGCCATTATTTTTGAAAACTCATGGCGATCGGGGGAGGTCCCAGATGACTGGAAAAAGGCTAATGTAGTGCCCATCTTTAAAAAAGGGAAGAAGGAGGATCTGGGGAACTACAGGCCAGTCAGCCTCACCTCAGTCCCTGGAAAAATCATGGAGCAGGTCCTCAAGGAATCAATTATGAAACATTTAGAGGAGAGGAAAGTGATCAGGAACAGTCAGCATGGATTCACCAAGGGGAAGTCGTGCCTGACTAACCTAATTGCCTTCTGTGATGAGATAACTGGCTCTGTGGATGAGGGGAAAGCAGTGGATGTGTTATTCCTTGACTTTAGCAAAGCTTTTGATACGGTCTCCCACAGTATTCTTGCCGCCAAGTTAAAGAAGTATGGGCTGGATGAATGGACTGTAAGGTGGATAGAAAGCTGGCTAGATCGTCGGGCTCAACGGGTAGTGATCAATGGCTCCATGTCTAGTTGGCAGCCTGTTTCAAGCGGAGTGCCCCAAGAGTGGGTCCTGGGGCCGGTTTTGTTTAATATCTTTATTAATGATCTGGAGGATGGTGTGGACTGCACTCTCAGCAAGTTTGCAGATGACACTAAACTAGGAGGCGTAGTAGATACACTAGAGGGTAGGGATCGGATACAGAGGGACCTAGACAAATTAGAGGATTGGGCCAAAAAAAACCTGATGAGGTTCAACAAGGACAAGTGCAGAGTCCTGCACTTAGGACGGAAGAATCCCATGCACTGCTACAGACTAGGGACCGAATGGCTAGGTAGCATTTATGCAGAAAAGGACCTAGGGGTCACAGTGGACGAGAAACTGGATATGAGTCAACAGTGTGCTCTTGTTGCCAAGAAGGCTAACGGCATTTTGGGCTGTATAAGTAGGGGCATTGCCAGCAGATCGAGGAACATGATCGTTCCCCTTTATTCGACATTGGTGAGGCCTCATCTAGAATACTGTGTCCAGTTTTGGGCCCCACACTACAAGAAGGATGTGGAAAAATTGGAAAGAATCCAGCGGAGGGCAACAAAAATGATTAGGGGTCTGGAGCACATGACTTATGAGGAGAGGCTGAGGGAACTGGGATTGTTTAGTCTCCAGAAGAGAAGAATGAGGGGGGGATTTGATAGCAGCCTTCAACTACCTGAAGGGGGGTTCCAAAGAGGATGGAGCTCGGCTGTTCTCAGTGGTGGCAGATGACAGAACAAGGAGCAATGGTCTCAAGTTGCAGTGGGGGAGGTCCAGGTTGGATATTAGGAAACACTATTTCACTAGGAGGGTGGTGAAGCACTGGAATGCGTTACCTAGGGAGGTGGTGGAGTCTCCTTCCTTGGAGGTTTTTAAGGCCTGGTTTGACAAAGCCCTGGCTGGGATGATTTAGTTGGGAATTGGTCCTGCTTTGAGCAGGGGCTTGGACTAGATGACCTCTTGAGGTCCCTTCCAACCCTGATATTCTATGTAACAGTCAGCTTTTTAGCAGACAGCTGCAGTTTCGCTCACACTACAGAAGCAATAGTGATAACGAGGGGAAAAGGGGGAGGGAGAAGCCTACTACGTAGAGCTTGCAAGGTCGAAGATAAGCATGCGGATGAGAACTTTTCTAATACACCACAATGTGTACCTGCTGTAACTGCTCGGGATGGGAGGGGTAGTGGGGGAGAAACAGACAAAGACTCACACAGAAACAGCTTGGAGTATAAAATGGGAAACCTGCTTGTATGTGCTGCACTTGATTTGAGACATGCTGGTCTCCTAATGCCTATTCAGAGCTCTTGAATAAATTTGGTTTGCTTCTCCACTCTGGTGTGTCTATTGGTGCGACGCACACCGGGCAATGAACCCTGTTGCCCCCTCGGGGCCCTCTGGGCCGGCAACAGGGTGATCTACAGAGAGTAGCTCAAACCTTCAAGGTGTCTGGTCAGCGGCAGAGCCTTAGCACTTCAGGGGAGGGGTGTGTGTGGCAGTGACATCACAAAGGCCTTTTGCAGGACCTCAGCCTATTGGTCAAAGGTGGTGACCTCACAGAGAGATGCTGACATGAGCCAGGCAGGATAGGGGCGCAGGGCCAGGGAAACCTCAGAGACCCCTGTGGCTTTGCTTCAGCAAGTCTCCTTCTCGAGGTCTCTCTTTGAGGACTGAGAGAGTATTAGGGTTCACGTACGTGAGTGCTAGGAGGAGCCTCTTTTGAGTTTTCTCCTTTCCTTTTACTGATTTTACTAGAAAAACAGACGTCCCTAGTTTGAGGTGGCAGAATTTTATTCCCCACCTGGGATTTTGTCCCGTAGAATCACTGGGGACATTAGGGTTTGTCTCTTTTGTTTTACCTTTTCCTCCATCCCTCCTTCCTTTCTCTTCATCTCTTACTTCTTTTGTCCTTTCTCCTGTTCCCTTCCCACCACTACGAGGTAGGTGTGTGTGTGTGTGTGTTGCTGTGGGTGCTCTGCATCTCCCATTGTGGGAGGTCCATCCAAAAATTTGGGGTTGAAATAGTGCTTGGACCCCACTGACACTAGATGCTGCCACTTTGGTCGTTGATGCTGCAGTTGGGTGGCGGGTGGGGAAGACACCTCCTAGGGAGTCCAGGACAGTGTGTGTGGGTCTCTTTGCTATGAGCTGCTGAAGGAGTTGGGGGCTGAAGGCATCACTGAGAGGGGGGAGAGTGGGCCCAACCTGCCCTGGGTCCCGGAGGTGGGAAGGGGGCACATTGCGCCACCATGCCCCTGTCCTTTCCCCAAGTGGCATCAGGCGTCACCCTGTCCCCTTCTCTCCCTGGTGCAGGGACACCCAAGGACTCAGAGGAGGAGGAATGTGTGGACGTGGCCACAGAGGAGGCTGCTCTCAAAAACATCCGAGAGCAGCTCCAGGGCCGAGAAAAGGTACAAAGATTCCCCAGCTGTGCTGGAACGGAGATTGTCCTGCCCCTTCCCAGCACCCTGACCCCCTGCAGAGGGTCTTGTCTCTGATGATCCACCAGCCCTAATGGGAACCTTTCTCTACCATGATCTGGGACCCCCAAAATGGGGGTATTTGTCACACATCAGCTGGGTCTCCTCCCCCACAGGTACCGTCCAAGGTCCTGACCCTGCTTGTGTAGGAGTTGTGAGTGATTTGGACAATGGGCGGGTCCCCACTATCCCCCATTCAGGCCTGAGTCCTGCAGCTGGTGTGGCTGGGGCAGGGAGGTTCCTGGCTAATTGACTCTCTCTCCCCTAACCCCACTCCTGGTGGGTGTAGGATGAGGCCTAGCAGCTCATGTTCCTGCACGCCATCCACCCCGCATGTCTCGCTGCACAGCAGAGAGGGCAGGACACATTGGAGCCGCACTGCTGCAAGGCGGCTGTGGTGGAGAATGATTGTGGTGAGTGAGACGCATGAATGAAGACGCATTGAGTGGGATGATCCACAGGGAGTAGCTCAAACCTAAAAAGTGTCTGGCCAGCGGCAGGACATTAGCACTTCAGGGGATGGGTGGTTGTGGCAGTGACATCACAAAGGTCTTTTGCAGGACCTCAGCCTATTGGTCAAAGGTGGTGGGGAGGTGGTGACCTCACAGAGAGATGCTGACATCAGCCATGCAGGATAGGGGCACAGGGCCAAGGAAACCTCAGAGACCCCTGTGGCTTTGCTTCAGCAAGTCTCCTTCTCGAGGTCTCTCTTTGAGGACTGAGAGAGTATTAGGGTTCACGTACATGAGCGCGAGGAGGAACCTTTTTCGAGTTTTCTCCTTTCCTTTTACTGATTTTATTAGAAAACAGATGTCCCTGTTGAGAAGGTAAGAGCCTCCAAGACCTGTTCAGTCTGATCCACCTGGTGCCAGCTGAATTCTAGACATGGAAAACACTAGTTTAAGGTGTCAGAATTTTATTTCCCATCTGGGATTTTGTCCCCATCTTTCCCCTGAGTGGCAGCAGGCGTGTCAAGGCTGCTTCCCCACTCTGAACTTTAGGGTACAAATGTGGGGGCCTGCATGAAAACTTCTAAACTTAACTACCAGTTTAGATCTGGTCCACTGCCACCACTCCCAAATGCTAATTCCCTTCCCTGGGTAGCCTTGAGAGACTCTTCACCAATTCCCTGGTGAATACAGATCCAAACCCCTTGGATCTTAAAACAAGGAGAAATTAACCATCCCCCTCCTTTCTCCCATCAACTCCTGGTGGATCAAGATCCAACCCCCTTGGATCTAAAAACAAGGAAAAATCAATCAGGTTCTTAAAAAGAAATTAAGAATTAAAGAAAAAGGTAAAAATCATCTCTGTAAAATCAGGATGGAAAATAACTTTACAGGGTAATCAAACTTAAAGAGTCCAGAGGAATCCCCTCTAGTCTTAGGTTCAAAGTTACAGCAAACAGAGATAAACACTCTAGCAAAAAGGTACATTTACAAGTTGAGAAAACAAAGATAAAAACTAACACGCCTTGCCTGGCTGTTTACTTACAAGTTGGAAATATGAGAGACTTGTTCAGAAAGATTTGGAGAACCTGAATTGATGTCTGCTCCCTCTCAATCCCAAGAGCAAACAACCCCCAAAACAAAGAGCACAAACAAAAGCCTTCCCTGCACCAAGATTTGAAAGTATCTTGTCCCCTTATTGGTCCTTTGGGTCAGGTGTCAGCCAGGTTACCTGAGCTTCTTAACCCTTTAAAGGTAAAAGGATTTTGGAGTCTCTGGCCAGGAGGGATTTTATAGTACTGTACACAGGAGGGCTGTTACCCTTCCATTTATAGTTATGACAAGGCGTCACCCTGTCCCCTTCTCTCCCTGGTGCAGGGACCCCCAGGGACTCAGAGGACGCGGAGGAGGAATAGGTAGACCTGGCCACAGAGGAGGCTGCTCTCAAAAACATCCGAGAGCAGCTCCAGGGCTGAGAAAAGGTACAAAGGTTCCCCATCTGTGATGGAACGGAGATTGTCCTGCCCCTTCCCAGCACCTTGACCCCCTGCAGAGGGTCTTGTCTCTGATGATCTACCAGCCCTAATGGGGACCTTTCTCCACCATGATCTGGGACCCCCAAGATGGGGGTATTTTTCACCCACCAGCCGGGGTCTCCACCCCCACAGGCACTGTCCCAGATCCTGACCCTGCCTGTGTAGGAGTTGTGGGTGATTTGGACAGTGGGCGGGTCCCCACTATCCCCCATTCAGGCCTGAGTCCTGCAGTGGCTGTGGGTGGGGCAGGGAGGTCCCTAGCTAACTGACACTCTCTCTCTCCCCTAACGCCACTCCTGGTCAGTGCAGGATGAAGCTCAGGGCCCTCCATCCACCCCGCGTGTCTCGCTGCACAGCAGAGAGGACAGGACACATTGGAGCCGCACTGCTGCAAGGCAGCTGTGGTGGAGAGGATTGTGGTGAGTGAGACATGGCGCCCAGCTGCTGGAGGGAGCAGAGAGTCATGGGAGGGGCAGGGGTCTCCCCGGGCCAATGGATGGGGGATGGCTGGTGCTGCAGGGGCAGCCGAGGGTGGCTCCTGTGGCAGAGGTGGTGGGAAGTTTCACTGTCTTCTGGCTGGGCTGTTCTTTTCACTCCAGTAACATTGCAATGGCTTTGGGGAGAGGCTTACTCCGAGGATCAGATACAGGACGGGCAGCAGGGTCCAGGGAACAGGCGCTATTCCTGCCCTGCCACTGTCTGTCTGGGAAACCTTGGCTTTGTCATTCCCTGGCTCGGTGCCTCAGTTTCCCTGCTGTTTCACGGCCGTGTTGGTGCCAGTCCCACACCCACACTGCACAGTCTAATACCAGCTCCTCTCTCTTTCCAGCATCATGACACCTGCCCGTGAGCCAGAGCTAGAGACCCTTCTCCTTCGAGCTGCCCTGCATGCCATCTTCACCCTAGGCACCCAGAAGGACACCACCCAAGTCCAGGTAGATCTTGCTAAAGTCTTGGATTCAAGAGACAGCTGTCATCCTGCCATGAATCCTTGCTAATTGCCTGCAGAGGGATGTGAATGAGAGAGGCTGGGATATGTGTTTGGGGGCTCACCAGTGCTTCCCAGAGACCCCTCTTCCCATCCTGTGACAGTGTAGCCCCACTTTCCCTAACTCTGACCCATGGCTCATATTGAACCTGGTGGCAGAGTCCCAAGACACCGACAGGCTCCACTACATCTTGAAGGTGAGCCCGATGAGAGAGGTGGGGGCAATTTTACCTTAACTCTTAGATCCATTTTCCAGTTTGTCCTCCTAGCTGGGTCCCCAGTGGCCCGTCCTCGGTCAGGGCAGTCAGTGCAATCCAGTGTCAGGCCCTTCCTAGTGAAGGACAGAGGAAGGAGCTGGGACTTCAAGTCAGAGCTCTGCCTGGTTCTCTTAAGCACTAACCACAGGGCCCCTGGCTGGCTTGGGGAGTGAGAGTCTGAACCCCTCCTGTGAGATCCAGAAGATGGTCCTCAGAGAAGAGTCACAGGCTCCTTCCTAGGGAAACAGAAGGACCCCAGAGATTCAGCCCTTCTCTCCGACAGGCCCTGAGATTCCTGGGGGGCTTGTGCTCACACTCAGTCCCTTCACCCAACCAAGGACTCGAGAAGCAGAGCAGAGAATGAGCTTGGCTTGAGTCAAGTTCTTCTTCTCTTGGTTAAGTGGTGACTGGGCTTTTAAGGGGACCATGCTCCAGGTTCATGTCTTCCTGTCATCCTGAAGTAGCTGGGGAAGCAAGTCCTCAAGGAGGGCCCTGCCCATATCCCTGTTCTCCAGGCTCCCTTGGGGGCAGAGGAAATTAAGGGTCTAGCTCTAGCTTCTATCCTCTAGCATCTCCTGCAGAGGGGCTGAGGGGAAAAAGAGAGTTCTGGCCCACAGGGGACTGGGAGCTGGCAGGAAAATGCTGATGGAGTCCCCTCTCCCTATCCATTCCATTAGAACTCAGCAGAATTCCCCAGGATGGGTCACCACGTGGCACAGCTGGCTCTGTTGATCAGTGACCCAGCCCAGGACATCAGCCGGCAGGGCAGGGAGGGGTTTACCAGCTCTACCAGCTGCTGCTGCACCAGAGGGGTAAGGAACCCAGCTGGGAAATGGCACCCGCTAGAAGAGTGAGACTGGGACCCCAGCCAATTTCTCTCAGACTGACCCCGGCTGGAGGATGAGTCTCTGTCTGTCTCTTTCTCTGTTCTACACCCCTCCCCTACTATTCTGTTGGGCCAGGCACGCAGCGAGGACTCTGCCCACTGTGCAGCCACCAATGGGATTGGAAGGACACAAGCACTGCTACCAGAATGACAAATGTGTGTGTGTCTCTCTTTCCCAGGGCTGAGCATCCATGAGGCCAAAGACCTATGGTGCTGGGACTGGCACCAGGAAAGCAGGTTCCTGGCTACAGGAACACAGCCAAAGTGGGGGAGGTAAGGACACTCTGCCAAGGCATGAGACAGCTCAGGGAGTGGGGGTGGCTGGGTCCCCTGCAGTGGCTGCCTCCTGGGGCCACTAGATGGAGATGCCGTTCTAGCCCCAGGAGTTGGAGCCTGGCTCTGGGCAATCTGCTAATGCCTCACATCCTGTTGGTTTTAGGTCTTCGGAAAATTCTTCTCAGAAGGGCAGAGAAGACTCTTCCTCCAGACAGCAGTACTGGCCATCCACAACCCCTTGCTGCGTATCAGCCAGGCTGGTCTGGTCTTGACCTACTCCCTCCTGGGGGAAGCCCAAGAGCTGATGGGGGACAAGGTAAGCAGCTGCATTAGACTCAGGAGATCGGGGCGGGACCATGCCTCATTCCCATCCTATCGCCATTCGCTGACCTGGCAGCAAGGAACCTGGTGGGGAATGAGAGCGAGAGCAGGTGCTACTGGGAAGGGAGATGAATTCACCTCCATGAGCAGGAGGGAACCAGCTTGTCCCCGGAGCAGCTCCAACACAGCTCTTTAGCAAAGCTAATTAATGACAAGCGTTACCTCATCACAGACTTATGTTCTTAGGGCACGGTGCTTTTGATCTTGGGAAGAGCAGAGGCGTCCCCTAAGTGCCCTCTGCGAGCCTCTCCTGTCCCAGGGGGCCTCACCCAGTTGCCAGTGGCCTAGTGTCCGTGTCACCTGAGCCACCACCTAGAGAGAACGGGAGGATTCAGTCAGCAGGGCCTGCTAATCTGCCCCATTCACCAGGGCTGCCATCCTGAGGCTTCAGCATTAGTGTCTGGGATGACTTGAGGCAAGATCTCAACCTCCCCGCAACCCACTTCACTGCTGCCAGAATCCCTCCCTGCCCAACCTGGGTTGGGGTGGGAGGAGAGGGTTCTGAGAACTTGAGCTGTGGTTTGGAGGTGAATCAGCTGTCAAGGGCACTGAGGCGGAGGTGGCAGGAGCTCACCCTTCAAGAAGAGGGTTTGGCACTGGAGGTTACTAGAAAGGACAACAAGACTCCATTCTGGGGGTCAGGAGGTGAATCCATCCCTCAGTGGTGGGCAGGTGCTGTGTGGAAATGCTGGTGGTTCCAGGTGCTCTTAATTCCCCCTGATTCCTCAGGGCATTTGAGTCTCTGATAGGTTCTCGTTCCCTTGCAGCAGGAGAACGTCACGGACAAAGTGATGCACCAGCTCCGCATCATCCGGCACTTGCGCCAGGTGCCTGAGGCACTGCAGGGGCTGTGCCTCTGAAGCCACCAGCAACTCCTACTCCCTGCTGCAGGTACTGCTCTGGCTCACTGTAAGTGAGGAGCTAGTGGAAGGGGAAATGGAGCCCCCTGACACTCACTAAAAGGGAAAGTGGTGGATTCTCCTTCTCTTGATGTCACTGAATGAAGACTAGATGCCTTCCTGCAATGTGTGTACCCAAAAAGTAACTATTGTACTATACAGGAAGCCCCTGATCATGCAGGGGATTAGATTAGATGCTCTAAAGGTCTCTTCTGGCCATCAAGTCTACTAGTTTTGGAAAAACTGAGTGTAGCATTGGGAGCAGCCTCCTATGTTTCACTGTCTAGCCGGCTTGCTTCCTAGAATGAACACGCATTGAGTGGGGTGATCCACAGAGAGTAGCTCAAACCTTCAAAGTGTCTGGCCAGCAGCAGGACATTAGCACTTCAGGGGATGGGTGGTTGTGGCAGTGACATCACAAAGGTCTTTTGCAGGACCTCAGCCTATTGGTCAAAGGTGGTGGGGAGGTGGTGACCTCACAGAGAGATGCTGACCTCAGCCAGGCAGGATAGGGGCACAGGGCCAGGGAAACCTCAGAGTCCCCTGTAGCTTTGCTTCAGCAAGTCTCCTTCTCGAGGTCTCTCTTTGAGGACTGAGAGAGTATTAGGGTTCACGTACGTGAGTGCGAGGAGGAGCCTCTTTCGAGTTTTCTCCTTTCCTTTTACTGATTTTACTAGAAAACAGATGTCCCTGTTTAGAAGGTAAGAGCCTCCGAGACCTGTTCAGTCTGATCCACCTGGTGCCAGCTGAATTCTAGACATGGAAAACACTAGTTTAAGGTGTCAGAATTTTATTTCCCATCTGGGATTTTGTCCCATACAATCACTGGGGACATTAGGGTTTGTCCTTTTCATTTTACCTTTTCCTCCATCCCTCCTTCCTTTCTCTTCATCTCTTCCTTCTTTTGTCCTTTCTCCTGTTCCCCTCCCACCACCAGGAGGGGTGAGGCGGGCTGGCTCCAACTGGCTGTAGGATCTGCTGCTGCAGGGACTGTGGGTTAGGAGTGTTCCTCTTGCGGAGGCAGAGCAGAGAATGAGCTTGGGTAGAGTCAAGTTCTTCTTGTCCTGGTTAAGTGGTGACTGGGCTTTTAAGAGGACCATGCTGACCCTCCACACACACACCCTGCCGAGTGCTGCAGGGAGGTGAAGGAGGAAACGGTTGGCACAGAGATGAAGCAGACTGAAATAGCGACAAACACAAGGGTGGAGCAGTCCATGGTGGGTTCCTGTGTGCTGCCCTGAAGGGAGTATAGAGCATGGTCATAGGGAAGGCCAAAACTCACCTCCAGGTAGATCATCAACCTACTCCTCTGTCCCAAGGGCCAGGAAGGCCTCTGGTTTTTGCTCTCTTCGGTAGCTGGAGCTGCTCTGATTTGGGGGTGGGGTGGGCAGAGGTGGGAACAGGCCATAGGATTTAATCAAGTGTCAGGGGGAGACTCCCCCTCTGCGGGAGATTATGTTGCCCCTCTGTGGGGAATCCCTTCCTTGCAGATGCTGGACTCTGCCAGGAAGTCCAGCTCCCATCCCTAGCAGCTTGGCTGTTCCCTACCTGCTGTGCACCAGGCCCTCTGCAGAGAGCTGCTCTGGGCAAGGACTGCAGAGCCAGCTGTCATCCTGGTAGGTGTAGCCCCAGGTTCCATAACCCTGACCCATGGTCTCCCTCCGCTGGCAGGCTCTGAAGAAAACCTGCCCAGAGACACGGATGCCATGCTGAAGAGCTTGCTGACAGCAACCCCCAGCACAGACAATCTCCAGCACATTTTGGAGGTGAGCATAATTGTCAGGGGGAGCAGGAATTTTACCTTAGCCCTGGGGAGGCCTGGAAATGAGAGACTGGATGATCCACCTTTCCATTGTGTCCTGCTACCTGAGAGCCATCCGTGGTCAGGGCAGTGAGTGCAGGGCAGTGTTGGGGCCCTTCCACCTTCCAGGATAGAGGGAAGGCGCAGGTACTCGACAACAGGGCTCTGCCTGGTTCTGTTGAGCACTAACTCCAAGGCCCCAGGCAGGCTTGTGGAGTGAGAGCATCAGACCCCTGTGAGGTCCAGGAGAAGGCCCTCCGAGAAGAGCACTGGCTCCTTCCTAGGAAGCTGCTGAGATTCTCAAGGAGGGATTCATCCCTTCTCTCCCATGGACACAGAGGATTGTAAGGAGCAGGGCGTTGTCCTTTATCCAACAGATACCTGTCTTAGCTCTCACCCACAAACCTGGGAGAGAGTGGGCACTTGACCAGATCCTACCCCTGCACTTGCCCTAGTACACTTTCTTCTCCCCTTCTGCCTTGGCTATTAGGCTATGGCTCTATGAACATGAAACAAACAGGAACTTCTTCTCTATCTCTAAGCCAAACTGATTTATCAAGTCTGACCCCTCAACATATTTCAGGGGGCGTATTTCCAGTACATGTATAGAACTCATTATACCCCACTCAGACCTACATCACACAAGGATATTCATCACCAGAGTGTTGTCAGCTTTCCAAACATAAGAGCAGCCATACTGGGTCAGACCCAAGATCTATCTAGCCCCATATCCTGTCTTCCAACAGTGGCCAATGCCAGGTGCCCCAGAAGAAATGAACAGAACAGGTAATGATCAAGTGGTCCATCCCCTGTCGCCCATTCCCAGCTTCTGGCAAAGAGAGGCTAGGGAAAGCATCCTCACCCATCCTGGCTAATAGCCATTGATGAACCTATCCTCTATGAGCTTACCTAGTTCTTTGTTGAACCCTGTTATAGTCTTGGTCTTCACAACATACTCTGGCAAGGAGTTCCACAGGTTGAGTGTGTTTTATGTGAAAAAATACTTCCTATTTTTAGTTTTCAACCTGCTGCCTATTCATTTCATTTGGTGACCCCTAGTTCTTGAACGATGAGAAGGAGTAAATAACATTTCCTCCCTTGCATCTGAAGAAGTGAGGTTCTTACCCACGAAAGCTTATGCTCCCAGTACTTCTGTTAGTCTCAAAGGTGCCACAGGACCCTCTGTTGCTTTTAACATTTCCTTATTTACTTTCTCCACACCAGTCATGATTTCAAAGACCTCTATCATATACCCCCCTTAGTCATCCCTTTTCGAAGATGAAAAATCCCAGTCTTCTTAATCTCTCCCCATTTGGCAGCTGTTCCATATGCCTCCAGATCCCTTTCTTGAGTGGTAACAGCTAATTTAGATCCCATCATTTTATATGTAGAGTTGGGATTGTATTTTCCAATGTGCATTTCTTTGCATTTATCAACATTGAATTCTGAACATTGAACATTGCCATTTTGTTGCCCAGTCACCCAGTTTGGTGAGATCCTTTTGTAGCTCTTTGCAGTCTGCTTGGGATTTAACTATCTTGAGCAGTTTTTTTATCATCTGCAAATTTTGCCACCTCACTGTATACCCCTTTTTCCAGATCATTTATGAATATGTTGAACAGCACTGGTCTCAGTTCAGACCCCAGGGGGACACCACCATTTACCTCTCTCCATTCTGAACAGGGCCGGCTCTAGGTTTTTTGCTGCCCCAAGCAAAAAAATGTTTGGCTGCCCCCCGTCCCAGCCCTGGGCTCCTCGCCACACCCCCCTGCCGCCCCAGCCCTGGGCTCTCCCCCACCACCCGCACCCCCCTGCCGCTCCAGCCCTGGGCTCTCACCTCCCCCACCCGCATCCCCCTGCCGCTCCAGCCCTGGGCTCTCCCACACACACACCCTGCTGCCCCAGCTCTGGGTTCCCCCTACCCCCCCCACCATTGCCACACACACACACACACACCTCCTGCCGCCCCAGCCCTGGGCTCACCCCCACCACCTGCACCATCCTTCCGCCGCAGCCCTGGGTCACTGGTAACTCGCTCCCACGGCAGGTCATTCAGCAGGAATTTTAGATGTGCACAGAACACAGACAGGATTGGTTCCCATATGGTTAGAGAACTGCAATAAAGTGGAACAATTTTCAGCTTGTGTGATTGGAGGATATCTGGATGTATATTATAAGACTGTCCTACATAAATGAGGAAAAGTTGAGGTGCCTTTATTATTCTTTTCTTCCACTCTTTCTTTCTATGGGGAATTTGCCAATGCAATATCACTGTCTTCCTTTTAAACAAACAAACAAAGAAAAGGCAAAAAGAACAGGAGTACTTGTGGCACCTTAGAGACTAACAAATTTATTAGAGCATAAACTTTCGTGGACTACAGCCCACTTCTTCGGATGCTGTAGTCCACGAAAGCTTATGCTCTAATAAATGTGTTAGTCTCTAAGGTGCCACAAGTACTCCTGTTCTTTTGCAGATACAGACTAACACGGCTGCTACTCTGAAAGAAAAGGCAATGGCTGTTGAAAATAGCAATTCCAGTCCTAATAACCACTGAGAAGCATTTCTTGCTCAATTTTATCCTCCTTTTTCTACAGCAAGTTACAGTGGATCAGTATATTTGATTTGGGAGAAATGAAGTAACAGCTGCCCAAACTGAGCTTGAGCACTCCTGAATTTTGAGGTGTTCAAATCTGGAAGGCAGGTGCTGGGGGAGGGAGGGGAGCCTGTGGCTTCGCGGGGGAGCACGGCAGCATGTATGCAGCAGCGTGTCTGGCGCTGCACGAAGCCAGACACGCTGGTCTGAGTGGCACGGTAAGGGGCTTGGGGGGTTGGAGAAGGGGTAGGGGGTTCCGGGGGGGGCAGTAAAGGGACAGGGAGCAGGGGGGGTTGGATGGGGCAGAGGTTCGGGGGGGCAGTCAGGGGCAGGGAGAAGGGGGGGTTAGATGGGTCAGGGGGTTGGGGGGGCAGTTAGGGGACAGGCAGCAGTTGGATAGGCATGGGAATCCCAGGGGTTTGTCAGGGGACAGGTAGGGGGTGGGGTCCTAGAGAGGAAGTTGGGGGGGGTCTCAGGAAGGGGGAAGTTGGGTACCAGGACCAGTGGGGCTTAGATAGGGGGTGGAGTCCTGCGGGGCCATAGGGGCAGGGGTCCCGGGAGGGGGTGATCAGGGGACAGGGAGCAGGGGGGTTGGATGGGTTGGGGTTTCTGTGGGGGGCAGTTGGATGGGGGCAGGGTGGGGCTACCCTCCCTCCCCGTGGAGTGTCCTATTTTTTGAATGTTAAAATATGGAATCCCTACTCACAGCGCAGCTCTCCATTCACAGCAGGCTGCAGCATGAGGTCTCAGCTTCCTCACACCCTCATCCTCTTTCCTGTTGGTAGTGGCCAAGGGAATGCTGGGAAATGTAGTTCTTTCCCTGCTCCAGGGCTGGCTCTATAGGCAGGGAGCTAACCAACGAACTACAGCTCCCAGGGGCCACTGTTGGTTCTCAGCTCCCATGCTGGATCCCTGCCGCCCCTGCAAATGGGCTGCCCCAAGCAGGTGCTTGCTTTGCTGGTGCCTAGAGCCGCCCCGGTTTCATGTGCCGGTAATACATTTTAACGTTTTTAGAAGGTCTCTTTCTAAAAGTCTATAATATAGAACTAAAGTATTGTTGTATGTACAGTAAATAAGATTTTTAAAATGTTTAAGAAGCTTCATCTAAAATTAAATTAAAATGCAGAGACCACCGGACCGGTGGCCAGGACCCGGGCAGTGTGAGTGCCATTGAAAATCAGCTCACGTGCCGCAGGTTGCCTACCCCTGCACTAATGCAACGCAAATTACTATTATTATTTTCAGTAGATAATATTATCAATATACCTAAGTGTGTATGCATACATTTCAATAATGGTTGTTTATGGTTTTGTTTAGCAGTATGTATTGGATAGCTGATGTAATTTTTGAAAGACATAGTGTAAATATATTATATAGAACAGGCTTGTATTTTTTATAAGGTAAGAACATTTGAGAATGTAATCAGCCTTTGGGTTCTCTGTCTGCTGTACTGTATGTGAAGGTGCAAAGATTGTCTTAATGGTTATAATTGTCTTTAGATGATTAAATAGAATAGGTTGGAATGTCAAAGTTAAGGTTGCAAGTTGCAGGGTAATTTTGAGTTCTTTGATGAGAGCACTGAGTTGAATTGAATGTGTTAGAGCAGGGCCGGCTCCAGGCACCAGGCAACCAAGCACATGCTTGGGGCGGCCCCTGGTAAGGGGCGGCCAATCTTGGAGGGGCGGGGGGCAGCATGGCGCGGCATTCCACGGGGGGGGGGCACTCCGGAGGCGCGGCGCTCGGCGGGGGGTGCTCTGGCGGCGCGGCGCTCGGCAGGGGGGCGGCGCTCAGGGAGGGGTTCTGGCAGGGGGGCGGCGCGGGGCGCTCGGCGGGGGGGGGCGGGCTCCGGCGGCGCTAGGGTGACCAGACGTCCCGATTTTATCGGGACTGTCCCGATATTTCCTTGTTTGTCCCGCGTCCCGACCGACGTGCGGTCGGGACACTGGACAAACCAGGAAATGCGCCGGAGCCTGGAGCTCGGAAGTGCTCGCGCCCCCCCACACCCCGACTCCGCCCCCTCCTCCCCCGATTGGCTCCCTCCCCGAATCCCCGCCTCTTCCCCGGGCTCACCATTCCTCCTCCCTCCGCAAGTGCTGGAGGGAGGCCCGGGAGACTAGGGGGAAGCGAGACTCAGGGGAAGCGTGGGGCTGGGGTGAGTAAGAGTCCGGCCTAGTCCCCAGCAGGCAGGACTCAGTTGGGTGGTAGGGCGAGGAGGGGGGCGGCCCGCGCGGGGAGGAAGCGGCCATGGCGCTTGGCGGCTGCGGCTCTGGCGCCCCCGAACCCCCCGGGCCTGCTGCAGGGACCCAGCAGCGCGTACGCTGCGCCCAGCCCAGCCCCTGGCCAGTCGCGTCTGGGCTGCCCAGCTGGTGCTATCGCGCGGCGGCCCCGGGGTGGAGGCATCAGCAGCCCAGCCCCATTCGTTCCCCTGTGGGACCCGAGCGAAACGGGGGGGCTGGGGCCTGCTGCCCCCACTCCGGGGCCACCACGCAATAGCACCAGCTGGGCAGCAGCCCAGACGCGCCTGGCCAGGGGCTGGGCTGGGCGCAGCGTGCGCGCTGCTGGGTCCCCGCAGCAGGCCCCGGCTCGGGGGGGTTCGGGGGCGCCAGAGCCGCAGCCGCCAAGCGCCATGGCCGCTTCCTCCCCCCGCGGCAGTGGGAGCTGCAGCAGCGGCTGCTCCCGTGTCCCGCTGCCCGGGGGTGAGAACAGCCACCGCCTGGCCCCGCGGGCCGCCCCCCTCCTCGCCCTACCACCCAACTGAGTCCTGCCTGCTCGGGACCAGGCCGGACTCTTACTCACCCCGGCCCCGCGCTTCCCCTGAGTCTCCTGGGCCTCCCTCCAGCGCTTGCGGAGGAAGGTTTTTTTTTTTTTTTTTGGCCCCCCCCGCGTCCCGATATTTGACTTGGGTGATCTGGTCACCCTAGGCGGCGTGGCGCTCGGCGGAGGGGTGTCCGGTGGTGCTCGGCGGGGCGGCGCTTTTTTTGCTGCTTGGGGCAGCAAAAAAGTTAAGGCCGGCCCTGTGTTAGAGACGGTGTTAGGCTAATGGTATAGCTACTCTGAGTCTGGGGTAGGGAGACCAGATGTCCCGATTTTATAGGGACAGTCCCGGTTTTTGGGTCTTTTTCTTATATAGGCTCCTATTACCCTCCACTCCATGTCCCGCTTTTTCACAGTTGCTGTCTAGTCACCCTAGTGGGGTGATGGTTTGTGCCAGGACACGGGTCTCCTCGGAGGTGGCACTGTGTGGCGCATGTTTGCCGTGTGGGCTCCACCTCAGGGGCCGAAGGGCTCGGTGGCTCGGTGGGGGAAGCTCCGGGGAGCCGCACCCATGCCCAGGGCAGAGAGAGCTGGCTGGGGGCCTGATCACAGCTGCCCGTCCCCCGCTCCCCCGCCAGCGCCCACTGGAAGGGCGAGTCAGCGCTAACCCCGCAAGGGCCCGCCCCAGGGAGGGGCCTGCCCACTACCGCGAGCCTCACTCAGGCCGCCCGCCATATTGGATGCGGGCGGAAGCCCGTACCGAGGCGCGGGTGCCCTTAGCCGAGATGGCGACAGCAGCCGGGCAATGGTGCCGCCATGTTGGGGAAGGGCAATGTAGCCGGCCAGGCGCTCGCGCCGCCATCTCGTTGGCGGGCAGCCCCGCCGCTGAGCTGGCCTTTCGGGCGCGGGCGCTGCCGGGACAGGGATCGTCGGGCGCTGCGAAGCGGAGCCGGCCGGCAGAGCTACAGCCCTGCGGGCAGGTGGGTGCTCGGAGGGCGGGTCCCGCCAGGGCCCCCGGTGCTGAGGGTGGGGAGGAAATGGGAGAGGGGGTCCCCCAGTGCGGGAGCGGGCGACGGCTCCCCCCGGGCCAGTGGGGGATGGGGGAAGGTCCCCCGGGCCAGGGGAGGGGGTCCCCCTCTAGTAGGGGATGGGGATGAGGGGGGTCCCCCTCCAGTGGGCGATGGTGTGAGAGGGTCCCGTGGGTCCCCCCAGTGGGAGATGGGCTGGGGGGGGGTCCTCTGAGTCAGGGGAAGGGGTCCCCCTCTAGTAAGGGATAGGGGAAGGGGTCCCGCCAGTAGGGGATGGGTCAAGGGGGAGTTCCCCGGGTCAGGGGCGGGGGTCCCCCTCCAGTAGGGAATGGGTCAAGGGGGGGTCCCCTGGGCCAGGGGAGGGGGTCCCCCTCTAGTGCAGGATAGGGCAAGCGGGGTCCCCCCAGCGGGCAATGGTGTGCGGAGGTCCTCCCAGCCACAAGAGGCAGTCCCCACTAGTGGGGGATGGGGTCAATTTCCCCAGGCCACTGTAGGAGGGGCCATCTCCTCTACGATCTGGGAGCTGAGTAGGGCTGTTCTACCTGTCCAGGTTCCCCGATATCGTCCCTTTTCTGAGGTCACTGCCCCGGGAATCTGTCCGGGTGTTCAGTGCACGCTGCCAGCCCCCCAGCTTGATGGGCTCAGGATCGTTCTGAATATTGTGGTGTTTTTGTACTTCAGAGGTGGTAACTCTAGGGCTCAGCGAACGGGGGGAGGATCCCCTGGGCCACTGTTATGGGCAGTGAAGGAGGGACAAGGACCCCCCACATCATTGATTCTCCCACTCTGAGTGGGGGTTGGTGTGAGGCCACTGTGTTGCTGTTGGAGTGGGATGGGGGAACCTCCCCCAGTATGGGGTTGGTGTGGGGGTTCCCATATCACTGTTAGGGAGGAGATGGAGCGATCTCCCCCAATATGGGTTGGTGTGAGGGGCCCTGCCTCACTGTTGCATTTTCTGTGTAATTTTTGGTAAACCTTTATTCTCTTTCGCAGAGGAAACAGCTAAAATTTCTCCATTTTTAAAAATGTTGCCCTGATCTCCTCACTCTCTAGCTAACACCCACAGTCCAACAAACTTCACAGAGACCTTCTGTGAACATCTTGGATACAGGCCACATTTAAAACTAAAGAGGCAAGGCGTTCCTCTATCAACCCAGGATAAGCTAACTTTACGTCAGCTCCTGTTTTGTGATGCTGTCAGCCTGCCTATCTGACAGGCTCTGCTCAGTACAGAGACACTGGTGAGGGTGTCATGACGTTTAGATACAGCTGAGTGGCTCACGGGAGAGAGCTCTGAACCTTGGGGATGGGGGTGTTGAACACTGAGAGGAAGTAGTACTGTGTACTGGGTTTGAGGATGCCTCCTCACATCCTCAACCGTGAAGACCGATGCAAAGAATTTATTTAGTTTTTCTGCAATTGCCTTATCATCCTTGAATGCTCCTTTAGCATCTCCATCGTCCAGTGGCCCCACTTGTTTAGCAGGCTTCCTGCTTCTGATGTACTTAAAATTTTTTTTTGCTATTACTTTTTGAGTCTTTGGCTAGTTGTTCAAATAATTTTTTGGCCTTCCTAATTATATTTTTACACTTCATTAGCCAGAGTTTATGCTCCTTTCTATTTTCCTCATTAGGATTTAACTTCCACTTTTTAAAGGATGCCTTTTTGCCTCTCATTGCTTCTTTCACTTTGTTGTTTAGCCACGATGGCTCTTTTTTGGTTCTTTTACTCGTTTTTTTAATTTGGGGAATACATTTAAGTTGAGCCTCTATTATGGTGTCTTTAAAAAGTTTCCATGCGGCTTGCAGGGGTTTTACTTTTGGTGATGTACCTTTTAATTTCTGTTCAACTAATCTCCTCATTTTTGTGTAGTTCCCCTTTCTGAAATTAAATGCTACAGTGTTGGGCTATTGACCATTAATATGTATATGGATCCTAACAGGGACTAATATGGTCTTGCTTTTGAGTGGGTCTGTATTTTCTGGGATGTATCAAGGATGGTGGGCAGTTTCTTATGTGTCAGGAAGGTGCTCTCATATGGGGTTCCCAAGGGTTTCGTCTTGTCATGTCTTGTTCAGTGTGTATGTGGTGCTGCTAGAGAGTTTGGTAAGGCAGCAGGAATGATGATGACTTCTTCAGTATGCTAAAGGAACTCAGCTCTCTTTCCATGTCATGTCCTCTGTAAGATGTGATCAGACAAATTAGTGTCCGACAGAGATTGGGACATGGATTCACGTTAGGGTGACTGACCCTCCACCCAGCTGTGACTGAGAGAATGCTTACACTGGGTATGAGGGAGACATTTCTTCTGTCTGCACCTCTGCTTAATGGTTGTGTCTGTGGTTGGTTTGTAAGGGCACCTGAGGATCTTTTTATCTCCACCGCTGCTACTGGAGTCCCAGACCGCAGTGGTGGTCAAATGTATTTCTTACCTGCCCTTGGTGAGGAAGTTGTGTCCTTTTCCTTTTGGATACAGACTTTTTGGCCTGCTTAGCCATGCCTGTGTCACCTGTAGGATCGATTATTGCAATGCACTTTACATGGGTCTGCTACTTGCAACCCTTCTGAAATTGCAGCCGGTGCAGAATCTGGCTGCCCGGCGCCCGCATCTCAGGGGGATTTCACATAGGGACCATGTTACATGACGCTCCATGATCTGCATGGCAACCAGTGATTTCCAGGTGAAACACCACCTTACATTTCTACCTTGAAAGCCCTAAATAGTTTGGGGTCTTTTCGTCATATGCTGCCACAGAGCAGAGATCATCTGAAGTGCTCGGGCTAACAGCTCCCTTTCCTGCTATAAACAGGGGAGGGTTGGCAGCAAGATGTCCTCTGTAAAGGGTCCTGCGTTCTACAACTTGCTTCTTCCTTTGGTCCACCCCATTTTCATTTGGTGACTTTCAGGCTGTATTGCAAGCTTGACCAGTTTTCTCCAATCCTTCCATGGGGTGGCTTGCGGCCCAATCAGCACACAGCTGCGACCCACATGACATTCTCAGGGCCATACCGGTAGTATATATACAGTAACTCCTCGCTTAACATTGTAGTTCTGTTCCTGAAAAATGCAACTTTAAGCGAAACGATGTTAAGCAAATCCAATTTCCCCAAATAATTAATGTAAGGGGGGAGGGGGAGCTGTTAGGTTCCAGGGAAATTTTTTTCACCAGACAAAAAAATATATATTATATAGATATACAGACAGTATACGTTTTAAACAAACAATGTAATACTGTTCACAGCTATGATGATTGTGAAGCTTGGCTGAGGTGGTGAAGTTAGAGGGTGGAAGAGGGAGGGATATTTCCCAGGGAATGCCTTGCTGCTAAATGATGAACTAGCACTCAGCTGAGCCCTCAAGGGTTAACACATGGTTGTTAATGTAGCCTCTCACACAAGGCAGCAGGAACAAGAGGGAGGGGAGACAGCATAGCAGACAGAGACAGACCCACATCTTGTGTGTGGGGGAGAGAGACAGAGATGCACACTGCCCCTTTAAGTAAGCTGACCCAATCTTAAGTGTATTGTTTTTTTAAGTGGAGCGGGAAGTTGAGACAGCAGCTGCTGCCCCAAGCTCTCTCTGTCTCTCTCTGTCCGTGTCCGCTCCCTGCTCTATATGGAGAAGGGGTAAGCGGGGTGCAGGAGCAGCGGGGAGGGGGACACCCTGACATTAGCCCCCCCCTTCCCCTCCTGCACAGCAAGCAGGAGTCTCTGGGAGCGGCTCCAAGGCAGAGGGCAGGAGCAGCACATGGCAGTGGGGGAAGGGACAGCTGAACTGCCAATTGATAGCCTGCTGGGCAGCTGCCGCACAGGGAGCTTAGGGGAGCCGGGGGCTGCCGGTCCACCCTGGTAACAAGCCCTCACCAGCTAGCTCCAATGGGCTGCTCTTCCTGCAGGCAGTGGACGAAGCAGGCGGCTGCCAAATGACGTTAGAAGAGAGCATTGTGCAACTTTAAACGAGCATGTTCCCTAATTGATCAGCAACATAACAACGAAACAACGTTAACCGGGACGACTTTAAGTGAGGAGTTACTGTACTGTACATAACACAGAGAGAGCTGCACACGTGGCCCACAGTAGTAAGTGGGTTGAGAACCACTGGTCTGGAAGCTGTGGGGCTGAGCTCGGCAACAGAGTTGGGGAATTGAGGTGTTTACCACAAAGAGATGCTCCTGGTTAATGGGGAGTAATCTTGTTGTGAGCGTGAGGTCTACCTGTGGCCTTTGGGATCTGCTGATTTCAGTTGGCTCCTAAATGTTTATTTGGTAGCTTGGCCAGAGCACTGGGGGAGCTTCATAGGTGTGGATGTATTCATACTGGCTCCCTTTATTGTGGGATTGACTAATTTTATCATGTTGGGCCTGATCCTGCAGTGGCTTGTGTATGTGTGTAACTTACTCATGTGAGTAGTCCCACTGTTGGGTGTCCACCTTTGTAGAGATTCAGGCTTTTGATGGTATTCTCTTTAGGGCTGGAATCTTGTCGTCTTGTGCCTATCTGCCAAGTGATACGCTCCCTTGTCGTGCTGTTGCTTGAGCGAGTGGTTCCTGAATGAACATGTGTCATATCGGTTGTCCTTTCTTTCAGAACCTTGAAGATTCCATGGCGACGTATCTGGAGTTCATTCAGCAAAATGAAGAGCGAGACGGGGTGCGTTTCAGCTGGAATGTGTGGCCTTCCAGCAGGTTGGAGGCTACAAGAATGGTCGTACCCTTGGCCTGTCTACTGACTCCCCTGAAAGAACGTCTAGACCTGCCGCCTGTACAATATGAACCAGTGCTTTGTAGCAGGCAGACTTGCAAAGCAGTGCTCAACCCGCTTTGGTATGAATTTCTGACTTCACTCTAACCTCTGAATGTTAACGCTGGATGGAAATAGAGCTTATCGCAATCTATTTTTTCTGATCTCCATCACTTTCCTTCCCCGTCTCTCAGTCCAGGGCCTGTCCCAAGAGACCCTTCAAATTAGGTGTTCTGGAATTTTTAAAACACTTGTGCACTTAGTGATAAGCAAAGAACGCCAGTCTCTTAGTCAGGGCTGTCAGAATGAGAAGGAAGCAAAAATGGGGTGCAGAGGCAAATGATTATTTGAGGTCAGGGGGTAGCTATTAAAGGAAAACCAGCACTGATGTGTAAATAGCTACATTATAATTACTGAGACATTGACCTTGTGTAACGTTAGTGGTATGCAACTTAAACTAAATGAAAATCATGCTTGACGCCTAGAGGCTGCAGTGATGGGCATATTAGTAGAGCCCTACGAAGATACAAAATTTGTCTCTGCATCCAATCCACAATCTGCAAAAATGGTCCACGGATATCCACATCTGTGGATGTGGATATCTGTGGATATAAAGCAGTTATCTGCGGATTTGCAGGGCTCTACATATTAATTAGGACCAGGAATGTCTGAAGAGACTGATCTCTGTGCCTTTGGTGGCAAAGTGGGAATTTGAATCAATGGTGTAGTGCTCCTGGATGTAGGTGAGGTTTGATGTAAGTAGAAAGGTTTAGTTTGTGGGTGTGCTTTTATTTTAGGGGAGGGAACACTTTCTGTGTTCTCAAACTCCAATGATGGTCGTATGGACATGCATGTCTGCTGACAAGTATTGGGAGGAAGGTGTTGCCAGTGAGATCAACAGGAAGTGTGATTGTAAAGAAAGGCTATAGGAAGGAAAGTACATCCAAGTGTTACTGCACTAGCCTTCACACTGTAAAATTACAGGGGCTACAGGGGCCAAGCTTTTTGGAGCAGGGAACCATCATTTTGTTTGTACATCCCTTGCACGTTAAGGTCCTGCTCCAAGACTGTGGGTCCTAGGTCCTACTGCAATACAAATAAATAATAGTAATATTCCACTGACTTTTGGCATCTGTTAACTATCAGCTAGTTACGTGTTGGGAGCAAAAACACCAACCCCAAAACACAGTCTGAAAATTGAGAGGTGACTTTATTCCGATGTAAGTACCTCCACGGGGAGAAAATACTGGGTACTAAATGGCTCTTTAACCTAGTGGAGAAAGGCAGAACAGGAACCAGTGGCTGGAAGCTGAAGTCAGACAAATTCAAATTAGAAGTAAGGCACAGATTTTTAACAGAGAGAGTGATTAACCATTGGAACAAACTACCGAGGGAAATGGTGATGCCTTTCTGAAATAGAGGCTTTATGTTCTCTTGATGTCTTCAGCTCAAACCTGGATGTCTTTTTTCTTTCCTCTCAACTGTAAAGTCTGGTAGGTGTTTGGCTGTAAAATTGATACCTTTGTACTAAATGTCCCACCTTTCCTTTCTTATAGTCAAGTGGATTATCGTGCCAAGCTCTGGGCCTGTAACTTCTGTTTTCAGAGAAACCAGGTAGGTTGGGAAAGTGCTTCGTTTTCTCATTATCTTCTCTATCCACTTCATTCTCTCTTCATTGAGTATTCAATTGATAGCATCCTCTAGCGAAGGGTAGTAAAATAAGCAGAAGTCTCTGCTAATGAGACTCTTCCCCATGGCCTCTTTCTCTTTGTGCACCCAGTTCAGCATTCTTTTTAATCAGTGCGATGTGAAAGCAGTGGAATGTCATCTCTTCTAGTCTTGGTTCAGTTTTGCAGTGGCTGTTTGCCAGTGCATGTGCTACAGGCAGCAAATCTGTAGTTATTTTTGTGCCTTACATTTATATCATATTCTTTGTGCATGTTGAGGCCAGTGCTCATCGTTGTCTTTTGTTCTTCTGAGTATGAAACTTGCTGTGCTGGAAGTGGATGTCTGCTGTCAGAAACACTGTGTATCATCTGACTAAACTATTCTCAGTTGCTTTCTAATTGAATTGTGCTTCAGACTTATACACATGCTGCTAACCACCACTGCTATCCATAATGAAAAGCAGCGAAGAACTAATGCGGCATTTTATTCAGGTAAAAGGGTTTGCTGCTGTACCAGGAAATAAGTAATTGAACAACACGTACTTGAATTTGAAAGCTTTCCTCCCTTGTACATCATCCAGCCTTCCGAATGCAGGAGATATCCCTGCTGTTGTGGAGTTCTTCAAATAACCTGCACGGTTAACTTGTTTGTTCTAATCCTTGCTTCTCATTTTCAGTTCCCTCCAGCATATGCAGGCATATCCGAAATAAATCAGCCAGCAGAACTTATGCCTCAGTTTTCCACAATCGAATACATAGTGCAGGTAAGTGCATCATGGTCAAGCTTGGGATTCTCAGAAAACATTTGAAACACATATGCATGCTGGAAAATTATTCAAGATACCTTGAATAAAGTGTTTTCATGAGCAAAGTGCAGTTGGTCTTTAGATTAATTAAGCACAGTTTAAAACCCCTGTTGTTTGTCTGATCTCTTGAGTTAAACCATTCACTTTTAGCTTTTTAATTTAAATAGCTTTCCTCTAAAATCTGTGTATACAATTTTAATGTGAAGACTGGAGTGTGGAAATGGATGCAGTTCCTTACATTTAGCATCCAGGTTCTCTATTTTAATTAAATGGAAGCCATACAAGTCATATTCTAAGTGTTTGTCTACACTTGGAAATTGACCGGAGTAGCTATTCTGCTATTCTGTTCCTGAGTAACTCCATATGCAGACACGCTTATTCCAGGACAAAAGTGCCTTGTTCTGGTTTAGTTTAACCCATTTCAGAGTTAATCTGTGTGTAGACAAGGACTGTGGCCCAATCCTGCCAGCCCACTGAGCAGTGGGTCTCTAAAACCAATTTCATAGTTGAAATAAGTCAATGGAGAGATAAGTGTCTCCCAGGCCTTTGTCCTGCCTGCATTGTGCTTTGTTCTTGATGCCTCCAGTCATGAGAAACGGTGACCATGTTTTGCTGATCCAGTTGTGGATCTGTTGTTGCTGTTCTCTATGGTTCAGGAGGAGCGCTGTGATATTCTCGAAACAAGATATTTTAACTTGCTGACTTTTAATAGATATTTGTGAATGAAAGACATACGTTTTCTTATTTCTATAACTATTTTGATTAAAATATTCTGTTTCATTATGATAATTCCCAGCCGAAGGAGGATGGGCAATGTGTGTCCCTGAGAGCATATGCAGATTCATAGTAAATCTTTTTCTTTCCACAACAGAGAGGTTCTCCGACCCCACTGATCTTCCTTTACGTTGTTGACACGTGTCTGGAAGAGGAAGACTTGCAAGCATTGAAGGAATCCCTGCAGATGTCCTTGAGTCTGCTGCCTCCAGAGGCGCTTGTGGGGCTGATCACATTTGGCAGAATGGTCCAGGTTCATGAACTGAGCTGCGAAGGAATCTCCAAGAGCTATGTTTTCAGAGGGACCAAGGACCTGACAGCTAAGCAAATACAGGTATGATCTGCCTTCTCGTCCTACACTTAATCCAACATGGAATTCCATTTAGGTGTCTTATCATAGTCCACCCTTTTCAAACTCTTGGCTTGTAAAGAGCAAATAGGAAGGATGGTCCAGTGGTTAGGGCACTAATCTTAGGGAGACTTGGGTTTGATTTCCTGCCCTGCTGTAGACTTCCTGTGTGGCCTTGGGCAAGTCACTTAACCTGTCTGTGCCTTGGTGTCTGTTAAATGGGGAGAATAGCAAACTCACAGAGGTGTATGAGGATAAATACATTAAAGATTGTGAAGCAGTTAGATACTAGGGGAAAGGGGGTAGATAAGTACCTAGGGTCGGTAGCTAGATAATAAATAATAGATCTGATGTTTAAGTAATCAAGTTTATCCTTCCCACCACCTCCCTGTGTCCCGTAGGATATGCTGGGTCTTACAAGGCCTGTGGTACCTGTTCAGCAGGGAAGACCTCTTCAGCCTCAGGAACAGCCACCTATTTCAAGCAGGTAAGTGGCTCGGCGAAACACTCTATCCCAGAAGGGCAGGACAGAGCCCATGTTCACATTATGACCTGTAGGACCCAAGCCCCAGAATGCGGGTTTCGTAAAGAGAATCCTTTGTAAGATGTCTTGAGTTGTTCTCTAATTGCAATAATTTGTTTACAGTTGTAGAGCTATATTGATGGGGTTTATCTGAGCAGCCTATAGAGTTTTCATAGTGTCTGTTTCTTACAGACTCCAAAAATAGCGCCACCCAGGCTGGATTTCCGTTTGGAGCCAGCATCTGAAAACGTATTACCGTATATACTCGTTCATTAGCCCGTTCGTTTATAAGCCGACCCCCCACCCCCACCCCCCCAGATGGTTAGGTAAAAATAGCAAAAACTGCATGACCCTTTCATAAGCCGACTCTATATTTCAGGGGTTGGCAAACTTTGGCTCCTGGCCCGTTAGGGTAAGCCGCTAGCGGGCCTGGACGTTTTGTTTACATGGAGCGTTCACAGGCACGGAGCCCCTCAGCTCCCAGTGTCCGCGGTCTGCCGTTCCCAGCCAACGGGAGCCGCGGGAAGTGGCGTGCTGGGAACGGTGAACTGCGGCCACGGGGAGCTGAGGGGCTCCATGCCTGCAGATGCTCCAGGTAAACAAAACAACAATGTATTAGATATTCAATTCAATGATTCCATAGAGTTTAAAATCATCAAATTTTGGTGTAGACCCGTTTATAAACCGACCCCCGCTCTTTGATGCGTCACTTTTTTACCCAAAATATTCGGCTTCTGAACGAGTATATACGGTACTTAGAGTGTAAGCAGAGACTGAATGATTAGAAAAAGCGGGAGTTGGTTTCCAGATTAAATTGTGTTTCCCTGTGTTGGGTCCCAGCTCATGTGCTCTCTTTCACTCACTCACTCCTAAAGCTCTCGTTCTGTGGCCAGCCCTCCTATGCATTTTGGTGGAGTAGCTTTTCCAAGTCCTCATGCTATGTGTTCGTTGTATCTTGCTCTGATCCAATTGTTTATCTGTGCTTGTGCCTGTTGTTTTGAACACTTCAGGTGTGAGAGGTGCATTACTTTGATACAGTTTTTGGCAGCAAAGACCAAACCAATAGGATTTATAATTGTTCATTTTGAATTCTTGCAGGTTCCTGCAGCCTATACACAAGATTGACATGAACCTGACAGATCTTCTTGGGGAACTACAGAGGGACCCGTGGCCAGTGACTCAGGGAAAGAGACCCTTGAGATCGACTGGAGTAGCTTTGTCAATTGCTGTTGGTTTATTGGAGGTAATCCGAATTCACTCTTAATGTGCGATTACCTGGTAAATTAAAATCTTATGGGGTTATGCTGTGCTTGGCCAGTATGTCTCAGTATTTGAAAGACTTGGTCTGTGGCCTGATTGCATATCAATAGGGCCTACCAAATTCACAGTCCATTTTGGTCAATTTCATGGCCAGGGGTTTTTAAAATTAGTTAATTTCATGTTTTCAGCTGTTTACATCTGAAATTTCATGGTGGTGTAACCATGGGGGTCCTCACCCAAAAGGTGGTTGGGGGTGGGGTGGGTCACAAGGCTATTATAGGTCATGGAAATGCCACCCTTACTTCACAGCCAGAGAGGAGAGGACGTGTTTTTCATGGCCGTGAATTTGGTAGGGCCCTACGTATCAGACATGAGTGTAGTTTGTCATATCCCTTAACTTTTGAAATACCTATTTAACTTTGTTATGGGAAAATGACCCAACTTGATGCCTCCTGGGTTGTGATGCTGAGGATAGTTATGCTTAAATAATATTTGAAAGGTGTTTGTATGAGAGCATTCAGGAATGTCAGAGATATTTACAACCAATATTTGGCTTTGAGATGCATCAGGGCCTCACCACATCTTTGTGGAATCATACACTAGTTTTGTGGATAGATCACCTGAGGCACAGGAGGGAAGATGGGAGCAGATACAGTCCTGCTTCCTGGAGTGGGAGCATGAAATCTGACCTGCCCTGTGTTTAGAAATGGACAGTGGTGCCTCAGTCCCCACTATTCCATGTCAAGAAGGCAGGAATTATTTATGAAGGGAGCACCCAAACACCTCCATCAGAATCAGCCCCCTGATATGCTAGGTGCTGTACACAGAGGTTGACACAGACCTTGCCCCAAAAAGTAGATTAAAAGTATTGCTGTCCTTTAATCTGCCCACCTCTAAAATAAGGCTTTAATTTTATTCTAGGGCACGTTTCCAAACACAGGGGCCAGAATAATGTTGTTTACAGGCGGGCCACCCACACAAGGACCAGGCATGGTGGTAGGAGACGAACTGAAAACACCCATTCGTTCCTGGCATGACATAGAGAAGGACAATGCACGGTTCATGAAAAAGGCTACAAAGGTAGGTCTTGCTGTCTGCTAAAGCACAGACACTGCTTCTGCTGCACAAACGATGTCGTGGACCTGCTGGGTATAACCAGTTTGGGTGTCACGGTGTACGTGGTAGCAGCACAGTTTTACCAGCTCACGGCTCTAAGCCGCCCCTATGGAACCAATAGCTAATCCTAGGTCTGTATTGGTGAGGTGCGCTTCACCTTACTAACCCCTTTGTGTGACTTTACTAGTGACCAGCACGCTGCTTCTTCGTGGCCCTGAGGCCTCTATGCCCCGACATGGACCTGGGTCTCCCTCAGGGGTACAGATGCTGCTTTCTTCAGCCAACTACCTAGGTCAAAGTATAAGGCTGGGCTTTGTTCTGCCAGGTCCCAAACAAAAGGCTAAGTCCCTCAGTCCCAGTCTGCATCCAGCACAGTTCTTTCTCCAGAGAACAAGAAGGTATTTTAGCATCTCTTCCTCAGCCGTTTGGAGAGCAGAAGGATCTGACCCTCAGTTCCAGGAGTATCCTAACCTGGCAAGAGAGAGTTTGCTTTTCCCGCTGAGAACCAGTCAGTCTCCAAATGCCTCCTGGGTCGTCTTGACACATAGCTAAGTGGTTCAAATGTGCTGCATTTACTCTGAATGTACAGTGCAGTTTGGAGATGGTAGCAAAGGTCATAGCAGTGAAAAGCAAGCTCTAATGCAGTGCTCGTTGTGTACTGTGGCTCTGGGATTTGGGGTCCTTACTTTAGGGGTGGTATGTCACCATTAAAATAGAACATGCTTTCCCCAAGGGAAAATTCCTGCGTCGGCTCCAACTGTAGAACCAAAGGAAATCCTTACATGAATGTTTTAAAAGCTCTACGTGCCCTTTGTCTCCACAGCACTACGAGATTCTAGCTAATCGCACGGCAGCCAACGGCCACTGCATTGATATCTACGCCTGCGCTCTCGATCAGACTGGCCTTCTGGAGATGAAGTGTTGTGCAAACCTCACTGGGTATGTCCTCAGCCCTGAGCAGTGAGCAAGCACAGCCCCGTCTTTTGGGGTGGAGGAGTGGGATAGGAAATGATTAGTTTGATATAAATGTATGGAGGTGAGCAATTGTCGTCATTTCCCTGATTCTAAGCATTAACAGTCTGATCTTGTGTCCATTGTATTCAATGGCAAAGCTGCCCTTGACTTCAGTAGTGCAGGGTTGTACTTCAGGGCAGCTTGCGTGGGATGAATTTTGATGCAGTCAGTGGCAAAGCAGATGTCCTGTTTAGAGAAGGGTGATTTAATGTTTTAACCAACTCCTAAACCCTGGATGCTGTCTTTTCCACAAACACGTTTTATTTCACTGAGACTTAGCAAGTCCAGAGGGGAGAGTTGAAAGATCGATTAAGCAGTCACATTATGAGCAGTGGCATTATGAGCATAATGTTAAGTGCTTGCACTGTGTCCTGCAAAATGAAATGTTCTGCAGGGACCAGGAGGGCTTGGTACTAGGGCACTGGATTGAATTTGCTTCAGGGTAGTAGCAGAGTTATAATTTCTTACGGATACTTGGCCTCTCTGAGTCAAGAAGCCAGTGCCAAGAGTCATTGCAGTCCCTAGTGGGCACGTATCCCCAGGGCATGCTGCTTCCAAACACTATCATAATTTGCACGGAGTAGCACCCTTGCTGGTGGCATTTGCAGAGGTGCCAACCACTACCTGCATTATTGTAGGGACTGCCTGTCTCTTTAATCAGCCAGTTGAGATCTACTGGGCCAGTTAACTGGGAAGTCCCTATGTTGGTCTTTCTGGAGGCAAGGTGTTTTTGATAGGAGACTCTTAGCTCTAGAATTGCCTTTCCTTGGTGTGATAGACTGTCAGTCTGCGCTACTGGGTCCTATCCATTTACTCGGGCTTTTTCTGAGGAGGTGAGTTAATTAGCGGAGGATTTAGTTAGTGGTGGTTCATGGGTTGGGGAGTTCTGTAATGTGTCAAGCATCATCACCGCTAGGGCATCAAGTAGTTTGTGAGTTAGGTGCACTGCATGCATTGGAAAATAAACAGATAAAGACAGAACTACCCTCCAGCCCTAGAATTAGGTTTCCCCAGTCTCCATTCTAGCACACAGATGGGGAAGACTGCACTGCCATTGCAAGAACTGTTCTGTGGCCAAACAGACAACTCCCTGGCTGTCAATCTAACCCCTTTCATAAACACTTGGTGTACTTTCCATTTTTGTATTAACTCAGAACTTGCTCCTTTGTGCCTCGCCCCTGGGGGTGGTGCCAGCATGTTCAGATTTGAGGATTGGAATGCATCCATCCAGTAGCTAGTTCCTTACTTTGCAATTCACCATGGAAACTTTTTAAAATGGTGTCTGTCTGTGTGGTGGGTAAAGGATAGGAGAGAGACATCCTTTGTGAGTCCGTTCCAGGTACTTGTTGTTTAGTTCCCTTGTCATTTTCCCTTCCCAGGGGTCACATGGTGATGGGGGACTCTTTCAACACTTCTCTCTTCAAGCAGACCTTCCAGCGGGTGTTTAGCAAAGACTTCAATGGAGAATTCCGAATGGCGTTTGGTGCTACGTTAGAAGTGAAGGTGAGAGATGGGGCTGATTAAAGAGAATGAACAGATAAATCAGTAAAGAGCACTTCGATTTAACAGGTTAAATAGCTGGTTCTGTGTAGGATATAAACAATGAAATACTTAAGTTTATTTTGCAACATGCAACATTTTAGTGAGTTATTTCAAATTTCCAGTGGCTCTCAGTGATGGAAGCAGCAACCTTAGAGAGCGTATGTGTTTTGAAACCATGCCTGTTTGGAGGGAATTCCAGCCCGGTCTTGAGGAAGTTCTAAGATCCTGACACTTAGTATCTTACCTAACGCCTCAGCCCTCCAAGCTGTTCCATGCAGGCAGATCCCTGCACTTGGTGCTCAGCCCCACTGACTTGAAGCACCCATGTCCCTTGGGCTGCTGGAAGGAAGGATATTTCTCTCTGGTCCCATCCTGGAGCCTGTTGAATAGTGAGTGGCTTGGCCTCTGCTACTCTCCCCTTCCCCTGCCTCCATTTTTGGCATTTTCCTCCCCACTCTGAATAGCTCCAGTGCCTGCCTAGGCTATTGCTTTTGGCTTTCCCAGGCAGCAGGAGAAAGAAATTGACCAGATTCTTGTCACTTTCACAGATAATGGATTTATTGGGTTGTTTTTCCTTAGGGAAAGCTTAATCTTTGCAGAGATGAATGGCTTAGCCCTACTCGCCCACACTTGTCAAGTAGAGTTTCCTACTCCCACAGGCAATTGTGGGCTTGTGTTTTTTGTTTGAAATCTGATTATGTAGATCAGAGGTTCTCAAACTCTAACCGCAGTGTGGCGTTCAGAGGAACAATCACGTGGGCTACATTTCCTCCCCTTCATGATTGCACAACATCCCTGTGGCAACTGCAACACTAGCTGCCCTGGGAAATTAGTGGATGTGGTCTAGCTGTCTTTTAATGTAACTTAACAGCTGGAAAGGAGGAGGAGAAGGAGAAGGCAGCCCTATGTGACCTGCGAGCTTTCTGCAGAGCAGTTTGGGAACCTCTGATCATCAATGTCTTTTCTGATTAAAGCTGAGCGGCTGATTTTTCTGTCACTTCAGATGTGTACTTTGTTTGACTGATTTGATTTTCAAACTTTTCTGACCCTATTTTAGACTTCTAGGGAGCTGAAAATCTCAGGGGCTATTGGACCATGCGTATCCCTAAACGCTAAAGGACCATGCGTCTCTGAAAACGTAAGTCACCGACGTGGAAAATCTTTTATAAAGAAGTAAATAAGCAGTGCAAAGCCTTTTGGCTAGCCCTGTGGTCTGACAGCAATGCCGGGTTCTGTCAAGGAGGAGAGACTGGTTTGGGAGTACTGTAGGGTTCATCTCCCCAGGCTAGAGGAAATTGGGTGCATTGTGGAGGTGAAATGCTTGGTCTTTGAATGGGGGGGGATGGAAGGGGGGTCTCCTGCAGGACTGCCCTTAATGTATCCCACGGATGGCTGACCAGTGGAAAGAGATGACTGGTGTCCTTGGAGAAGACAGCTGAATCTGGCTTCAACTGTTACACAGTAAAGCTTTCATTTAATTATTTGTTTCCAGGTTCATTTTTGGACTTTAATTTGTATCTAGAAGGTGTAAGATCCAGTAGAGGGCATGTGCTGAGTCTTACCTTTGGTCAGAATTTAAAGTGATCTTAACTTATCCTGCACTAGAGAAAAAATCACTTTCTTTTGAACCCTCTCCAGGAACTTGGTATTGGAGGTACATGTCAGTGGAAAATCTGTAGCCTTGATCCCAGTTCAACTCTTGCCATATATTTTGAAGTGGTGAATCAGGTCAGTCCAGTTTTTCCCCCTCATTTATGTACAGTTACAGCATACTGTTGTCTATAGTAGCCATCACCTGCCTAGTAGATCCACGAAGAGTAATTACAATGGTCCCTTTGTAACATATGAGATACCTATTAACAAGCTTCATAGCTAGAAAAAACAGTCTCACACAGACTGCATTCATGCTCCTACTTGCTCTACTGATGAAAAGCACTCTAGAAGAGTTAAGTAATACATGTTTTTACCCTGCACAATGACTCTGTTGTTTCTCTCTTTTCTCTTCCTTACCTGTTATATTTATTCAGTCCTGCCAACTCCTTCCATGTGCTATTTTCCCACTGTTGTAGGGATGATAAACTGCTCCCATTCTTTATTGCCCAACTGTTAGCAAAGTAGCTAATGAACCTGCCACCCCCATGCTTACTCTGGGCTTGCTTAATACTCCTTATATTTTCCAGCAGCCTTGAAAAATGACATTCTTGAGCAACGGGACTCACGCTTGCAGTTATACTCAGGCTTGACGTATAATGCACTGCAGTTCTTTTGCTGTTCTGTAACTCTACCCTATCAACTCTTTATGAGAGTAACACTTTATTCCTCTGTTTTGCAGCACAATGCACCGATACCTCAGGGTGGCAGAGGCGCCGCGCAGTTTGTCACTCAGTATCAGCACTCCAGTACACAGAGACGCATTCGAGTAACCACCATTGCCAGAAAGTGAGCTCCATAGGCCAATCCCTACTGTATTGTAAATATAGTCTATCTTTCTGCATTTCTCCAGCCATCTGGGTGGATTGGACGCAGGGTGTTTTACCTGCCCGGCATGAGCCAGTGTTTGTACTTGGTAAAGATGCATGTGTGTCGCACTAACTTTCCTATTATCAGTTGGGCAGATGCACAGAGTCAGCTCCAACATATCGAAGCGGCGTTTGACCAGGAAGCAGCTGCAGTGCTAATGGCTCGTCTGGGAGTCTACAGAGCTGAGTCGGAGGAGGGACCCGATGTACTGCGATGGCTAGACAGGCAGCTAATCAGATTGGTAAGTGTGATGGGCGAATCTCAGTGGGTTAAATCTGAAATAGTATAAACGTCAGTTCTGTCTACACCTAAAACGCTACAGCTGCCCTGCTGTCGCTCTTCAGTGTAGACACTCACTGCAGGGACGGGAGGGGGGGCTATTGCTGTAGTTATTCATCGCCCCGAGATGTAGTACCGAGACCAGAGGTGGGCAAGGTACGGCCTGCGGGCCACACCGGCCCATGAGACTGTCCTGTCCGGCCCCCAAGCTCCTGGCCCGGGAGGCTAGCCCCGGCCCCCTCCCCCGCTGTCCTTCCCCCCGCCCCCCCTCCCCCGCAGCCTCAGCTCGCTCGCCCCACCGCCCTGTGAGCTCCTGGGGCAGCGCAGCTGCAGAACCCGGCCTGACCTGGTCTCTGTGCTGTGCGGTGACAGCAGTGGTGGCACCGTGGCCCAGCTCCAGCTGGGTGGCGCAGCTGTAGCACCGCCAGCCACTGGTGCTCCAGGCAGCGCAGTAAGGGGGGCGGGGTTGAATAGAGGGCAGAGGAGTTCGGAGTGGTGGTCAGAAGGTGGGGGTGTGGATAGGGGTCAGGGGGAACAGGGGGTTGAATGGGGGCAGGGATCCCAGTGGGCAGTCAGGAAGGAGGGGAGGTTGGATGGGGCAGCAGGGGGAAGTCAGGGGCTGGGGTTCCGGGGGCAGTCAGGGGCCAGGGAGAAGGGGTGATCGGATGGGGCAGGGGTCCCGGGGGGCCATCAGGAATGAGAGGAGGGGTTGGATGGGGTGGCGGGGGGGCAGTCAGGGGCAAGGGTCCGGGTGTGGTCAGGGAACGGGTGTGTGTGTGTGTGTGGATGGGACAGGGATCCTGGGGGGGGGGGGGGGGGGGGGGGGGCTGTCAGGGAACAGGGGGGATTGGATGGGGCAGGAGTCCCGGAAGGATGGGGCGGCATACAGGAGGTGGGGGCCAGGCCATGACCGCCTCCCCTAACCGGCCCTCCATACAATTTACGAAACCAGATGCGGCCCTCAGGCCAAAACGTTCGCCCGCCCCTGACCAAGACCAATGGAAGAATTCTTCCGTCAGCTCAGTGTGTGTACGCTGGGGCTTAGCCACGACTACAACTCTCAGGGATATCGGTTTTTTCACCCCCCCGAGAGACATAGCTATGCCATGTAAGATTCCATTTTAGCAGAATCCTCTAGCCCACATGGTTATATTACAACACCAGACAGCCTCCAACTCTTCTACAGGGGCCTAAATCTCCAGCTGTGCCCCAACAGCTTTTAGGGCTGGTCTATGCTAACAAAGTAAACTGACCCGGCTACATCGCTCCTGGGTATGAAACTACACCCCGAGTGATGGAGCTAAGCCGACCAAAGTCCCCGCGTAGATGGTGTTAGGTCGATGGAAGAATTATTCTTTCGACCTAGCTACCGCCTCTTGGGGAGGTGGATTAACTACAGCGATGGGAGAGCCCCGCCTGTCACTCTAAGTGTCTATCCTGAAGTGCTACAGCAGTCCAGCCGCAGAGCCGAAGCTGTGCTGCCGTGGCATTTAAAGTGTACGCATAGCCTATAATGCAGCTACGTTGGGTTCGTACAAAAATCTGTGGCATGTCCAGTACTGACAAGGTGGGGTAAATGTAAAAGAAAAGTGAATTGAATACTAAAACAAATGCGAGGGGCTGGCTACTGCACTTATTTGCAGTGTTCCTTTGCATATTTCAGTCATTAAAACCATCAATTTTCAATGACGCTGCTGCCGAATTTCCAGTCTGCTGTCACAGAGCCAAGGAACATTGGGCCAGCCAGTGTTTCGTAGCATACAAGACACCTTGGTCATAATGAAGCCTATGTGATGTGATATACAAAGCATTAAATGAGACCCAGCTATCAGATCATAACTGATCCAATAAAAAACATTAATTTCTTGGAAGCAGTTTTTTTCCCTTTAGATATTTTGAATCTGACCTTTGTACTAAGCTTGTGATATGTATTTACATGCTAAAATATGATAAGTGAAGATGGAGTCCAATCATTACTCCAGCAATAGCCCCACACATTAGTGACTTAATTAATAATGTGATAAGAACATAAGAACGGCCATACTGGGTCAGATCAAAGGTCCATCTATGTCAGTATCCTGTCTTCCCACAATGGCCAATGCCAGATACTTCTGAGGGAATGAACCGAACAGGTTAATTATTGAGTGATCCATCCTGTGTCATCGAGTCCCGGCTTCTAGCAGTGAGAGGTTTAGAGACACCACATTGTGTAATGTTTCTCTGTATTACCTATTGGTATTCTCTTCTTATCGGGTTACTCTGTACAAATTCTTACAAATACAGAATGTGTGAAACAAACAAACAAACCCCACAGAGATTGAAATATACGCATTCCTTCCAACAGTGTCAGAAGTTTGGACAATATAACAAGGATGATCCGAATTCCTTCAGACTGTCAGATTCATTTTCTCTGTATCCCCAGGTAAGGACTCCGCTTTGTATAGATATGGAAATGTGGAAAAAGGCAGTTACAGGCAGAAATGTCATTAAAATACACAATCATGAATGTTTGATGACTTTTAAATTTGTTGTGATGCAAGTCAACACCCTGGCATGTAGTTAAATGCTGTAAACGACTGGTAGATGAAGCTTCCAAAGAGTTAATTAGAGGAAAGACTTTGGCAGTAACTTATTGTACATTCAGACTGGACTTGTGAATAGGGAGGTTAAAAAAAAAAAATCCATTGATTTTTTTTTTTCTTTTCTCATTCATCTTTCTATGTAAATGTAGTTTATGTTCCACTTGCGACGATCTCCATTTCTTCAAGTGTTTAACAACAGCCCGGATGAATCTTCCTATTACCGGCATCACTTTGCCAGACAAGATCTGACCCAGTCCCTTATCATGATCCAGCCCATCCTTTATTCCTATTCTTTCTCTGGCCCCCCCGAGGTAAGTCATTCACTTGCTGTGTTGAGCAGAGCGCTTTGGAACAACCCTTAATGGTGTCTAGTCAGTCATCACAATGGTATTGTTTTATACAAATAGTCCAGCTTGTAGTATGGTCTGCCTTTAATTAGAGTAATTATTCAGAAAAATATTTGTATTTCAAAGACAAGGATATTCTTTTAACATTCTAAAGTTGTGAACATACAGTAAACATCATATTATTTCGATGAGAGATTCTTGTCCAAGATCATTTCGACTCAAACTCAGGTAGTTGAAATATAGCTTTTCTACGCATTCTGTTTCCTGCAGCGGCTGGTATCTTTATGATTCGTTCCGCGATACTTGTGTCATTGGCTACGCTTTAAAATTTGCTTATTCAGACTGATTAGCACTCTCTTGATTCTGTTGTGTACCGCTGCAGTACAGTTATCTATTGCACTGAACTTGAAGTTTAATACAGTTCTGAGGGCCTCACGGTGACTGACTTCTCATCTGATCTTTCCCAGCCTGTGCTTTTGGACAGCAGCAGCATTCTTGCTGACAGAATTTTGCTGATGGATACTTTCTTCCAGATTGTAATCTACCTTGGCGAGGTAACGTGCAAATCGTGTGCCTTTCTCTTGTTACCCTGCACCGTTACTGTGTGTGTAAAATGAGCTGTTTGAAAAGCTTGGGCTAGTGTAATGACACCAGTGTTAATACCCCTGCGATATTGCCTCTAAAGGCATGTTAGTTTTCAATGGCTCAGTTATCTGCTATCTGTTTTTTTAAGAGATTTGTTCTCTGCGAGAGATATGCACACAGATCTAATTAATATGAACGTGAGTTGTATGTACACCTGAGTCAAGCAGGAGGATAGATCTTTCAGTGTTGTCTGAAGAAATCATCACCTTCCTGTAATGTTGCAATTTGAGCCAATCAGCTGTTTTGGTGAAATCTCTCAAGGGAAGGGGTAAATTTGTATGTGAGTGTAGCAGTTGTCAGGTATCTGTAGCCTTATAAACAGTACAAGAAAATGACTACGGCCATGGTATTTAAGTCTTAGTTAAACTCAGAAATAGCAGTTTTTAACAATGCTGTGCATATCCCTCATAAATGTATCTTTTGATAACCAATAGTTTCAATTTTATTTTCAACAAATTGCTCTTGCAGCGCTACAGAAATAAATGTAGATATTTGGCTGAGTTTCTCATCTTGTTAGTTAGCTCTTTATTTGAATTCAGGATTAGACAAATACGAAGTAATTGACTAAATAATAAAAAGGTGTATCCTGTAACATTCTAGTCTTTTAAAGCAAAGACACAGAAGTTACAAAGTGAGGGGTAACATGGAGACTTCTCTCCTATCAGAGGGGTAGCCGTGTTAGTCTGAATCTGTAAAAAGCAACAGAGGGACCCTCTGTTACTTCTCTCCTACTTTCTCTTTTTTCCTCCAATAGACGATTGCACAGTGGCAGAAAGCTGGCTACCAAGACATGCCTGAATATGAAAACTTCAAGCATTTACTGCAAGCCCCATTGGACGATGCCCAGGAAATATTGCAGACTAGATTCCCAATGCCGCGTTATATTAACACTGAACATGGAGGCAGTCAGGTATGGCAAAGCCTTATCCAGGAGCACACGTGTATTAGTTTTGAATGAAGCGAGTTCATAGCTTTTAGGTTTAATCATTAGCTGATTCTGTAGACTAAATAATTTTGCAGTAATTCCACCCTCAAAGTGCACAGCCTGTATGTATATCTTTCCTTGTGAGCCCTTACCACTAATAGTCTGTTTTAAAAGCGTACTTTAGAAATTGTTCATGGGACAAGCCTTTGAAATAAAAGGGTGCAAAAAAGAAAATGCTCAGATCAAATACTACATGGAGAATAAATGATTGTATATATCAAAACATATCTAGCTTAGGTAATGCATTCAGTGCAACTTGGTTTGAATCACACTGGATTAGAAACCTAGTCATGGCATTCTCTTTTCCATAGCCTATGGCAACATTCATAACTAGCAACGAGTGGGAATACTTGTGCCTCGCAACAAAAATGGGTATAGTCCATATGCTGTTGGTAATAAGAAGCTATTTAGCTTTATCTTTCTCTTATTCCCTTCTCGGCTTATTACACCCTATAAAAGCGGCATAACTGCCACATCAGTTAGCAGCAGTAACTGATGTCCAAAAATATTGGTCAAATGTTAGCTATGACAGTGATCAAGAGATGAAAACCATTGCATCATTTGGTTACCATAGTGATATCCATAATAGTTACTGCATTTGAACTTTAATGGGACATCAGTTCAAGTTAAATCAGAAAAATATATTCTCTAAACAAGGGCTTGAAAGCAAAGGCTAGCCAGACTGCTGTGGTGACCTGGGGTGTGGTGATAAGTCCTGAGGGAGTTGATATTCTTTATTTTAAAAACTATTTTTGTAATATATATATATTTTTTATAGGCCCGCTTCCTCTTGTCTAAAGTGAACCCCTCTCAGACTCACAATAATCTCTATGCGTGGGGACAGGTGAGTTATGGAGGAATTACTACTGTTGGAGGAAGGACAGAAGTGTGTATATATAAGATGCACACATTTTTTTTATTTTTCCCCATTCTATTTGTTCTCTAATCACATAGCAGTAGGCTATGAACAGTGGCTTGCTTTGTTCCTGTAGATTGCTTTAGACCTCTCCTGCTTCTCCCCTGGCTAGCAACTTTCACAGACATTGATGCCTTGATGATTTGGAATTGTCATGTTTTGTGACAATGTAACAACAGAACTGACAGTGGAATTGCTGGGTGTTGGGTTTGATAGTCATAGTATTTAAAAACTGAGAAATGTACAACTCAGTTCTGAGGAGCCAGATTTTCTGTAGAACCTAGACCTACATCATGTGTTCATTACAATAAATATCAATTGATTAGAATATACTAGCTAAGCTAGATTAACAGGGAACAATTAAATGAACAAAAATAACTTGCACATTCAGGATAACCTTTTCAAACCTGGATGTCTAAAGTTAAGCTCCTAACTTTTTTTTAAATTTAAGATCCTAAATAAAGGTAATGTGATAATTAGTGGGAACAGTAATCTGATTGTTAGGTCCTGAGCACCTATAGCTCTTGCGGACTTCAATGGGAGCTGCCACAGCTCAGCAACTCTGAAAACCAAGCTACTTTGATTTAGGGTGCACTTCCAAAGCTTCAGGCAGTCAGGTTTGAAAAGGTTGTCCACAATATCTTATTGCTCTACCCTTCACTAACTGGTCTGATACCATGAGATCACGATCACAGCTGGTTTACATTAGTACTCTGGTACTATAGAGCAAAAATATTAATAATAAATCAATCCACCAGGTATAAGTGTACCGCATCTGAATATACAATGTGCTTGATTTTGTCACTCTCCATTCTTCCTCTACCTTTCTTTTGTCCATGTAAACTCTCCGGGGCAGGGATACACAGGTTGCTTCATGAATAATAATAAATATTTAATGACTATATATTCTTTTGGGAATCCACAACATGGAATTTTATTGTTGCTTTTGTTACCAAGCAGCATCTTCCCAATATATCCTCATGCAATTGATTTAGCGGGCAATTAGGATAGGGCACTGATGCCCAACATCCTTTCAGAACAGTCCTAGTGGTAACCATGTTTGCTTTGTTCTTACAGTTATTTACTAATTTATTTTATATTATTGTAGGAATCAGGATCTCCCATCCTAACAGATGATGTTAGTCTCCAGGTGTTCATGGATCATCTGAAAAAGTTGGCAGTGTCAAGTGCATCATAACTTTGACTTAACAAGGAAGTGACAAAAGAAGCAAAGAATTACCGGGATCATGGTGACATTTAACAGTGTGAAAAAACTTAACTACATTCCTTTCCCTCTTTGAGATCAAGGCTTTTAAATATTACACAAAACAAATATTCAAGGGGAATTTGTACTTAGTTCTTTTAGTTTTTAATTTATTTGTATTCCTTTTTTATGTGATCTCTCTGAACTTTATTTTTTTCATACATTGCAGCCCAAGGATGTTTTAGCTGATACAGCTATTAATACATTTTTAGATTAATTTTAATGGCCTGTGTGTAAAATCATTAAAAAACAGTAACTTGCCTTTCAGCAGCTTCATCAGGTATCGGGGGACTGTACTGATGAAAAATAAAAGTGGAGGAGGAGAGCATTAATATTTAGTGCTGGACTGAACTTGTTGTGTGTGTGCATGTATGCTGAGAGGTTGACTTTATCACACAATAAAGTACAATATGAACTTGAACTTTTTCTTTGTTCTGGAGATCTTGGAATGCTTCATCTTGTTACTTCATCATGTTAAGACTCAGACCTGCTCCTGTATATAGGGTTATGCTGATCAAAAACACAAGGACTCTATCTAAATTACCTTTATTAATTTCCAGCTCTGTTGTTATCTAAATTGACTTGCATTGACTTGTAATTACAGGAATTTAATATTGGCTTTGTTGAATGTAACTCTTCTTTTATATAGATCAAAAACTAACATTTCTTGCCCAGAATATCAGAGAATTTGAGGTTTTTTTCCATACTTAATACATCAAGAGTCTCTGCATTTCATTTTCCCTCCTCAAAACTGCTGATATGAGCCAAGAATGAAGAATGTGTCTATAGCTAGATTTCACATCACAAGTGTGTTGCTACTGGTAAAATGCTTTGTATAGCTCCCTATGCGTAAAATTTAATTTTAACACATGCCACGCCCTTGAAATGCAGTTTGAAAAGTGACTGTAAAAAATGGCAGCATGAGCTTTCATGGTCTTTCAGTGATTTCCATGTTCCATGTGCTAACCATCCTTGGCATTTCTACTGTGCTTTACATCTTCAAAGAATGTAGGCAATAATTAATCTTCACCACATCCCTTAGATATACTTGAAGCGGGTGACCATGTCCCCTCTCAGTGTACTCTTCTCCAGACTAAACAAACCCAGTTTCTTTCAATCTTTTCTCAATCATTTTTGTTGTTCTCTTTTGGATCTTCTCCACTTTGTCCATATCTCCAATGCATAACTGGACATAGTACTCCACTTGAAGCCTTATCGGTACTGAGTAGTGTGGAAAAACTACTACTTGTGTCTTTCTTACAGCACTTCTGCTAATACATCTCATACTCCTGGGGGGCATTCTGTGCCAAAAAAATAAAAATTCTATGCACAATATTTTAAAATTCTGCAAAATTCTCCACATTTTGTCAAAATAACACTACACAATCATACCAGTTTCAATTATTTTGGTAATTTATTTCAAAATACATGTTAGTAAGTATGTCTGTAACAATACAGACACACAAAAATTCCCCTAGGAGTAGAGAGTTAAAGAAACTCCTATGACAACCTAGTTCCTGTTTCTCTGCCCCCTTCCCCCTCACCAGAGCCCAGCCAAACATGGTGATCAGGCGATGTCTCAGATGACTGGGAAAAGGCTAATGTAGTGCCCATCTTTAAAAGAGGGAAGGAGGAGGATCCGGGAAACTACAGGCCAGTCAGCCTCACCTCAGTCCATGGAAAAATCATGGAGCAGGTCCTCAAAGAATCAGTTTCGAAGCACTTTGAGGAGAGGAAAGTGGTCAGGAACAGTCAGCATGGATTCACCAAGGGCAAGTCATCCTGACTAACCTAATTTCCTTCTATGATGAGATAACTGGCTCTGTGGATGAGGGGAAAGCAGTGGACGTGTTAATCCTTGACTTTAGCAAAGCTTTTGATACAGTCTCCCACAGTATTCTTGCCAGCAAGTTAAAGAGGTATGGGCTGGATGAATGGACTATAAGGTGGATAGAAAGCTGGCTAGATCCTCGGGCTCAATGAGTAGTGATCAATGGCTCCATGTCTAGTTGGCAGCCTGTATCAAGCGAAGTGCCCCAAGAGTCGGTCCTGAGGCCAGTTTTGTTCAGTATCTTTATTAATGATCTGGAGCATGGTGTGGATTGCACCCTTAGCAAGTTTGCAGATGACAGTAAACTGGGAGGTAGATACTGGGAGGTAGTGGTAGATACGCTGGAGGGTAGGGACAGGATACAGAGGGACCTAGACAAATTAGAGGATTGGGCCAAAAGAAATCTGATGAGGTTCAACAAGGACAAGTGCAGAGTCCTGCACTTTTGAAGGAAGAATCCCATGCACTGTTATAGACTAGGGACCGAATGGCTAAGCAGCAGTTATGCAGAAAAGGACCTAGGGTTTACAGTGGATGAGAAGCTGGATATGAGTCAACAGTGTGCCCTTGTTGCCAAGAAGGCTAATGGCATTTTGGGCTGTATATGTAGGGGAATTGCCAGTTGATCGAGCGACGTGATCATTCCCCTCTATTCAGCATTGGTGAGGCCTCATCTGGAGTACTGTGTCCAGTTTTGGGCCCCACACCACAAGAAGGATGTGGAAAAATTGGACAGAGTCCAGCGGAGGGCAACAAAAATGATTGTGGCTGGAGCACATGATTTATGAGAAGAGGCTGAGGGAACTGGGATTATTTAGTCTGCAGAAGAGAAGAATGAGGGGGGATTTGATAGCTGCTTTCAACTACCTGAAAGGGGGTTCCAAAGAGGATGGAGCTAGAATGTTCTCAGTGGTAGTAGATGACAGAACAAGGAGTAATGGTCTCAAGTTTCAGTGTGGGAGGTTTAGGTTGGATATTAGGAAAAACTTTTTCACTAGGAGGGTGGTGAAGCACTGCAATGGGTTACCTAGGGAGGTGGTGGAATCTCCTTCCTTAGAGGTTTTTAAGGTCAGGCTTGACAAAGCCCTGGCTGGGATGATTTAATTGAGGATTAGGTCCTGCTTCGAGCAGGGGGTTGGACTAGATGACTGTCTGAGGTCTCTTCCAACCCTATGATTCTATGAACTCCTCCCCCCCAGAGCGCAGCCCGGTGCCTCCCCCAGTCAATACACCTGCACCCCCTTTCCTCCCACAGCCCAACCACAGGGCCCTCCTGGCCCAGATATCTACACTCTCTCCCCCATGAACCCAGCTGTGCCCCTACTTTTTCTGAGATACCCACAACCTTTTCACCCGAGCCCAGGGATCCAGAGGGGTTCTGACCTGGGGCAGGGTCTGGGCAGGCGTTTGGGTGCAGGAGGGGGTTCTGACCTGGGGCAGGGGGTGGGGGTACAAGACGGGGTGCAGGGTCTGGGAGGGAGTTTGGGTGCAGGAGGGGGTTCTGAGCTGGGGTAGGGTGTGGGGGTGCAGGGTCTGGGTGGGAGTTTGGGTGCAGGAGGGGGCTCTGACCTGGAGCAGGGGGTGGGGATGCAGGAGGGGGTGCAGGGTTTGGGTGGGAGTTTTGGTGCAGGAGGGGGCTCTGACCTGGGGCAGGGGGTGGGGGTGCAGGGTTTATGTGGGAGTTTGCGTGCAGGAGGGGGACCTGGGGCAGAGGGTGGGGATGCAGGAGGGGGTGCAGGGTGTGGGAGGGACTTTGGGTGCAGGAGGGGGCTCTGACCTGGGGCAGGGGATTGGGGTACAGGAAGGGGTGCAGGGTCTGGGAGGGAGTTTGGGTGCAGGAGGGGGCTCTGAGCTGGGACAGGGGATGGGAATGCAGGGTCTGGGAGGGAGTTTGGGTGCAGGAGGGGGCTCTGACCTGGGGCAGGGGATTGGGGTACAGGAGGGGGTGCAGGGTCTGGGAGGGAGTTTGGGTGCAGGAGGGGGCTCTGACCTGGGGCAGGGGATTGGGGTACAGGAGGGGGTGCAGGGTCTGGGCGGGAGTTTGGGTGCAGGAGGGGGCTCTGACCTGGGGCAGGGTGCAGGGTCTGGGAGGGAGTTTGGGTGCAGGAGGGGGCTCTGACCTGGGGCAGGGGGTGAGGTCTGGGAGGGAGTTTGGGTGCAGGAGGGGGCTCTGACCTGGGGCAGGGTGCAGGGTCTGGGAGGGAGTTTGGGTGCAGGAGGGGGCTCTGACCTGGGACAGGGGATTGGGGTACAGGAGGGGGTGCAGGGTCTGGGCGGGAGTTTGGGTGCAGGAGGGGGCTCTGACCTGGGGCAGGGGATTGGGGTACAGGAGGGGGTGCAGGGTCTGGGCGGGAGTTTGGGTGCAGGAGGGGGCTCTGACCTGGGGCAGGGTGCAGGGTCTGGGAGGGAGTTTGGGTGCAGGAGGGGGCTCTGACCTGGGGCAGGGGGTGAGGTCTGGGAGGGAGTTTGGGTGCAGGAGGGGGCTCTGACCTGGGGCAGGGTGCAGGGTCTGGGAGGGAGTTTGGGTGCAGGAGGGGGCTCTGACCTGGGACAGGGGGTGGGAGTTCGGGTGCATGGAGCTGCCGGGACGGGGCTGGCGCGCGGAGCTCCTCCCCTCCCCCCCTTTTAGGGGCCCGGAGGTCGCTGCCTGTGATTCAGTTTTGCGGGCCCCGGGCTGCAGCTCCCGCCTTAACCGGCCCCAGGGGCCCATGTCCGCGCACAGCTGTGGGTGCCCCGCCCACACGGGGGCGGGGTCTCTGGGGAGGACCGGCCCCGCCCCGCCAGGGCAGAGCGCCTGCGCGAGACCGCGTTTGCTCCCGCAGCCTTTGGGGGAGGCCGCCGCCGATTGGTTCGCTGCGCGCAGCCAATAGGAGCGGGCGTTGCTGGCTGGCTGGCGGCGCGGCCTGGCCGAAGGATGTCGCCGGAGGAGGCGATGCGCTGGAAGGCGCGCTTTGCCGCCATGTACGCCCTGGGCACCTGGACCATCCTGGGCTACTTCGTCTACTGCTACCGCGTGCGACCGCGAGAAGCGGAGGCCGCCCAGGGCAAGCAGGGCCCGCCTGAGGCCGCCGCCACCACCGCTGCCGCGCCTGCCTGGGGCGGAGCCGCCTCTTGGGAGGCGGAGTTCGGTGTGTGTGGGGGGGGGGTGTTGTATTGTGTTTGTTTATCCGGGGGGCTTTGGCCGCAGCGTGGCCTCTGCCCAGCACCGTGCGTGGCGCCCTCCCCCTGCCCCGTACCTACTGCTGCCTCCTGGGCAAGGGCTTCTCCTGCTCTGGGTGGGGGGAGCAGGGCCGCCCAGAGGACTCAGGGAGCCTGGGGCAAAGCAATTTCAGGGGGCTCCTTCCATAAAAAACAGTTGCAATACTATAGAATACTATATTCTCGTGGGGGCCCCTGTGGGACCTGGGGCAAATTGCCCCACTTGCCCCCCCGGGGGGGGGGATGGACACTGGGTGGCCTCCGTGCGCTCCCTGTTCTGGGTGCTGGACTGTGTGGCCCCAATTGAACTTCGGAGCGATTAGTGGCGGCTGGAGGCGCTGGTGTTCAGAAACACGACTACCAGAGCCTCTGCTCCAATAGGGGGCCGGGCTGCCCGTTCTGCACCCACACTTAACTGTGCGTGTGTTTAACGGTGCCTGCAACAGGAGGGGGTCAAGGAAGGGCTCGGTAAATAGTTAGGCCCCAGTTCAGTTGGTGAGTTGTCTTTGCCTTGTAACTTGGAGGTGAGCTACAAAGGGCATAAGGGGGGGGGGAAGCTTGCACCCATATTTGCTGCTGGCTGATATATAAAGAAGTCTTGACAGTTTTGTTTCAAAAACATTTTGTTGGTTTTGGGTTAGAAATGTCACTAATGCCGAGGCTATTGAAAAACCCAGGATTGACACTCTGTTTGGCAAGTCTCAGCAGAGGGGCCAAACATGAATGATCTTGGAGATTGAGCTTTTCACTCCTAGGCTCTGTCTATACTGGATACGCTTAAGGTGCTAAGAACCATTTTGGTGTCTCAACATGCTTGTAAAATACACTTTGTCCACACACACGAAATCCATGTGGCTTACATGCATGCCAAATATATTAAGGATTAGTCTTGCTTTCAGTTGTCTTGTAAATCTCCCCAGAATACACCCAAAATTTCAATCTGGTTTTATAACTGGTTGGTGGATAGTGCAGAAAAGGCTGTCAAGATTATTCATTTGTTCCTGCCGTTTATCAGCGTTATGGCTTAATAGTTCAGATGCCAGTACCAAACGAACCCTTTCAAATGTTTTAAATTTCATTTAGTACACAAAAATTGGATTTTAAATTGTTTCTAAAAATGTCATTTATTTCTTCCTAAATTTTGGGAAGCAATTAAGTGAACCACAAACTGACTACAAATATAGTTTACAGTATTCTGATACAACTGTGTTGGCAGCCATAAGCAGGGAAACAAGAGTGCCTAAGAATGACTTTTTTTCTTTTTTTAAATTAGATGAAGAAAGAACACGTCCAAATGAAACACCAGCAGATGAATTTTTCACGTCAACAGTGAAGTATAAAAAGAATCCTGTACCTTCTACAACTGGATGTATGATAATGTGAAATCATTCTTTGCAACCAGTGATGGCCCTGGTCCAGAAGAGTAACTGATCCTGAAAATTAGGAATTTGATATGTATACAAGAGAAATGGCTTGCATCAAGATGGCTTGCTTGGACGTGAAAAGTCTTTAGTTGAAACACACTCACTCACTCATTCACTGTCTTTCTCCTGCCCACAAAAAAACAACAAAGCCTAGTAAACCTTTTCAACTGTGTTAAAGACAGTGTTTTCGCAAAACCTCTTACCGGGCTGAAATATTAAACAAGTTACAAATTATTAAACTTCCTATAATTAAATCTGTATAGTTTGAAGTTTATTTTAATGATGCTACACCCCATGTAGTGTCTACTAAATTAACATGATTGCCTCTGTTAGAGCTTTAGCTTTGATCAGGTAATAAGAAATTGCACAGAGTCAGTTTAGAGATTGTGAATGTGAGACAATCTTGGACACCAACTGCTCTTCGAGTAAAGTGAATTATATTTTACGTTGTTGGCTTTTGAGAGAGTCCTCATGTTATCTACTTCCAGTCCCATTTTCCAACTTTAATCCGTAAAGGAATATAGAAATTCAACTCTCAAAAACAAAATTAAGTGACTCAAGTGTACACCACTCAGTAGGAGTAACTCATCTGTTTCGTCTCTTTTCCTAAAGGAGTGAAGTTAAAGGTGTAAATACTGCCCGATATTAACTGCACTCTCACCAATAGCTATGTCCGTGTTCATGACTCAACTGTTCTACCAGGTCACTTTCTTGAAGCAATTTGTTTATATGTAAAGTTGCATTAGCAATAATTTAAAAGTGTGGCTCCCATCTGAAGAGCACCTCAGTGAGAATCACACTACTTTACTCCACAGATCAGTTCACTATGTGTATTCAGAGTCACCTCTGTGTGTATACAGAGTTACTGTACTGATAAAATGTATTTTTATTTCTCTTAGCATTGCAGAGACAACACATATGGGAGACTGAGCTGGTCTGTTTTCTGGCTGGAACTTCAGGAAGAGAATTGTTAAGGCCTACGATAAAAATCAGAGTTATCCCTGAACATTTATTTTATTTACTACTGATATGTAACACCTGGCACTTGCCATACTCAAAATATTGTGCAAACATTGACTAGCCTTCTTGTATTACAAGTAACATCTGAGATCACTAACTGAAAAGAGTAGAAAAATATCTTTCTCTGTTTTCAGTTTGCTCATCTAGTGCTTTGACATTTTTCCTTGTGTTTGTGGCTCTTTCGTACTGCAGTGGAGGAGAGATGCACATGAACTGCAAACATGGGGCAGGTGTACTTGAAGTTACTTAGACTTCAAGTTGATCATATCTTTTTACAAAGTACCATTTACAAAATCTTTACCAAGGGGCTGTTTGGCATAATTGCATCTTGACTATCACTATATTATATCTCACCTGGGTTGGGGAAGATCAGTAAGCTGGAAAGAACAGAGTTTAATTTTCAGAGCTCAGCAGGATTTTATAGCAGTAGCAGCTATGGAAGCAACTATTTTTGTTTTTGAACTTACTAATTGAACACACAAATCATAGAGCAGTAAATGTGAAACACTATCTTTAGAATAACTTCAGATTGGGAATAGAGTAAAATCTTTAATCTCTTAAATCTTGATTGTTTTGCAGTTGTTAAAAAAATCTTAAAATTATAACGGGTGGGGGGAGAACATCATCTGGATTAATCACAAAACTAGAAAATTTTAAAAGGCGGGTGCTTAAGAGCCGTTTTGTGCTTCCTCTGCTGGATTTATAGTATTAAGTAACTACTCAGTATTCCCAAATCCATGTTGACAGCAGTGATGCTAATCCACAAGTAAGTCAGTTTTTATCACAGTTAGGCATTGTTTAAAGTGAAGTAGATTTAAAAAAAACTATAAGAACAGCCATGAATTGAGCAGTATTTGAAACACAGGACAAAAAAATCAACTTTGTTTAGAAAAGAAATTCCTGCGTGAGGTATTGCCAAGGACTTTAAAACAAAAAACAGCTAAGTGTGTACTATTTTCAGGATAGTCAAACTCCATAACACAGAAGCCTTATACATGACCATCGACAGTTGCTAGTATGTAGTGTAGGTAAGGGATGTATGTAAGTCCATCAGTGGAGATATTTGCATTTACTTTGAAAGGAGTGTCTGTGTCTGCTCTGTGAAATGGTGAATGAACAGCCAAAGAAAGCTTTTAGTAAGAGGGTGGAGGTGGAGTTTACTGAGTTACAGAATCTAGCCCTGCTCCCATGGAAGACTATTATTGCAACCAAAGGCAGATTTCCATAAACACCTTTTAAATTAAGTCTGTATTTTAAGAAGCATGTATGCCTAGTTAGGGAGTAATTGTGGAGGGGAAATGGGTCTTTTTATTTAGCCTGCTAATGAAATGCATCATCTTTCTTTGCCGAAAGAACTGTGTGGCGCACTTTAAATTATAAACCAGGTCAAGTCCTTATTCACCTTTTTTACCTTTAAAATGGACACAATCAACTTGAAATCTAGAATTACTAGTAGTTTTAGGTACAACTATTTGACCTGAGTTCTGCTGCCAGTTTTTGCAGGCTTATATATTTTTTCCTATTTGTACATGGTTTCTCTCTGTTAACTGCCTGAAAAACGATGTGAACAAGGGAAACTGAACATAAGAATGGCCATACTGGGTCAGACCAAAGGTCCATCTAGCCCAATATCCTGTCTTCCGACAGTGGCCAATGCCAGGTGCCCCAGAGGGAATGAACATAACAGGTAATCAACAAGTGATCCATTCCCTGTAGACAAAAAGTGCTATCAAAAGCATAAAGACATTTTTCAGATAGAAATGCGATGGCAAAGCTTTACCACAGCCTTCCCTCCAATTTTCTACCTCAGTTATTGTCATCTTATCGGATGTGGAGCTTGCCAAACCCATTTGCAGCCGGCTCAGTGAAGGTTAGATATGACTTTCCCTTGGAGAAATTACTCCCCATCTTCTGAACACACACAATTCATTAGTTCCATGCTGTTTCCCAGGCCCTGCCCCTACCTCCTCAAAACCACCACCACCGAGAATTAATTAGTTCATATTTCTACCATCTCATGCTTCCTCCTTTCTCAACACTTGGGACTCTTCAGAGTGACTCCCCTGCCTGTCAGTTGTTCCTCGCTTTAGTGATGGTGCCAGCACCAATGTTTTGCAGTCTTTGGTTGGGTGGAAGATGGGTCCTTCCGGTGGTGGACTAGGTGGTCAGCTGGAGAATGAGTTTTCTTGGTAGGGAGGTCTCTCCTGGAAGATGAGAGAGCAGGTTTCCTCCAGGCTGGTGAGAGGATTCCTACTTACTGTAGCAGCAGCTTGATTCTGTCTCCATATGGTGCTGTTAGAGTGGCGTGGGGCTTACAAGAACTATGTTGTATCTCCCCAATACACACCTAGTGGCACTGGTGGGGAATGAAAGAAGGGACTTCCTTGGGCAATAGTGACTGCTTTCCAGAGAGGGTTGGCCACTAACAAGCAGAGCTGACCTTGGCAGTTTTTGGGTAGATTGTGAATAATTTCTTTGCTGCTTTTCCTTTCCCAAATTTACCCAAATTCTGTGATTATCCCACTACTTCGCATATGGGTGGTCTGCCAATCTGGGGTGGGTAGTAAAATTATTCTTTAGGGTACTCCCCCAATCGTGATTAATTGTGTGGGTGGGCACTTTAGATCCTTTAAGCCTTACTTCTTTCTTTTAACATAGTGGGTTCATGTTTTCAAGCCTGACTTCTCATGGAAAAAGTCACATGCCTTCCTTTTTTGTTTAACAAAGCTGAGATTCAGCTTTTTAGGCCCCAAGGATGGCTCAGTTATCGATGGGCTTGAACTACGATGGCTTATGACAGTGTAGTCACATTCTTTTTTGGGCTAACATTTTGTATTCCAGAATCTGGCCAAAGTCAGAGAAGTCCATCCCGATTTCTCAGAGGGCAGGTCCACTGTGGGGCTAGGTGGCATACTTAGTATCGTCCTTAAAGTTCAGTGCTGTGCTGAACTTGAAAAGGCTCTCTACCTCAATGCCTTCTGCTCTGTCTTTAAAACCACCAGTAGCATATGCTGTCAAGTGGGTAAGCTAAAGGCCACTGGGAAGTGGCGGCAAAAAATTATTCTCAGGAATTTTGTGGTGAAAGTGGCCATTTCTGTGGCAACAGAATAGGGGCATGCACAGAGCGCTGTTCAATGTGGTCACTTGAGTGGTGTTAACATAAATGTGGAAGGAAACCAATCACAAAGCTAAAACCAGGATCTCTCACCGGTGTGTATATATCCCTTACATTAAAAACAGCCAGAATCAATAGCAGCCTTTCTGCTGACTCAGAGCATCAGAACCTGCTCCCTTATGTCCAAGCCTGGCTTTGTAGCTGTGAAGCAAGATCCTCTCCCGAGCTTTGTACCCGAGCAAACATCCTGATTTCATTTTCAAGCAAGACAGTTGTATTTCCCACTCCTGGAGGGAGTGTCCTCCATTCTATGGGGACTGCCCCCCATTTCCCCCACTCCTATAGGAAGTATCCGTCATTCCCTACTCCTATAGGGAGTGTCCCTCATTCTCTCTAGGGGGTCTCCCGCAATTCCTCCCCTATGTGGCCTGTCCCCTTTCTACCCCTCTTTCTATAGGGGCTGCTGCCCCCCAGGACTATTCCTCCGTTCTTCCCCTATGGGGAATGGCCCCTATTCTCTCCATAGGGGCTGTCCCGTTCCCCTCCCTGCACAGGGGCAGAGCTCATCCCCGACCGGCTGCGGGCGGCCCCCCCGCGATGGCTCCCGGGGCCGGGGCCGGCTGCTGCAGTGCCCGCTGGGGCCGGGAGGGGGCGGCCGCGGCCGCTGATTCCGGATCCCGCCGCTGATCCCCGGCCGGGCCTGGCTCCGCGACCTCGGCACCATGAAGGCGATAATCCAGCGGGTCACCCAGGCCAGCGTGACAGGTCAGTGCCGGGCCGCGCCCCTCTCCCGGCCGGGCCCGGCTTCGCCCGTCTGCCCCCCGGCCCTCGGGGACCGTCCCCTGCCCGCCGGTCCTTCCTCCTCCCCCTGCACCCCCCTTCCCCATGTACCTCCTGTCCTTCCCCCTGCACCCCCCTCCCCATGTACCCCTTCCCTGTCCTTCCCCTGCACCCCCCTCCCCATGTACCCCTTCCCTGTCCTTCCCCCTGCACCCCCCTCCCCATGTACCCCTTCCCTGTCCTTCCCCTGCACCCCCCTCCCATGTACCCCTTCCCTGTCCTTCCCCTGCACCCCCTTCCCCATATATCCCATCCCCGTCCTTCCTCCTCCCCTTGCACCCCCTTCCCCCTGCACCCCCTTCTCCACATACCCCTTCCCCGTCCTTCCCCAGCACCCCCTTCCCCGTCCTTCCCCAGCACCCCCTTACCCGTCCTTCCCCCTGCACCTCCTGTCTTTTCTCCTCCTCCCCCTGCACCCCCTTCCCCCTGCACCCCCTGTCCTTCCCCCTGCCCCCCCTCCCCATGTACCCCTTCCCTGTCCTTCCTCCTCCCCTTGCACCCCCTTACCCGTCCTTCCCCCTGCACCCCCTGTCTTTCCTCCTCCTTCCCTGCACCCCCTTCCCCACATACCCCTTCTCCATCCTTCTCCCTGCACCGCACGTCCTTCCCCTGCACCCCCTTCCCCATATATCCCATCCCCATCCTTCCCCTGCACCCCCTTCCCCCTGCACCTCCTGTCCTTCCCCCTGCACCCCCCTCCCCATATACCCCTTCCCCATCCTTCCCCTGCACCCCCCGTCCTTCCCCTTTCCCCTTCCCCATATACCCTTTCCCCGTCCTTCCCCTGCACCCCCCGTCCTTCCCCATGCACCCCCTCCCCATATACCCTTTCCCCGTCCTTCCCCTGCACCCCCCGTCCTTCCCCATGCACCCCCTCCCCATATACCCCTTCCCCCTGCACCCCCTTCCCCATATATCCCATCCCCGTCCTTCCCCCTGCACCCCCTGTCCTTCCTCCTCCCCCTGCACCCCCTTCCCCATGCACCCCTTCCCCGTCCTTCCCCTGCACCCCCCCGTCCTTCCCCATGCACCCCCTCCCCATATACCCCTTCCCCGTCCTTCCCCTGCACCCCCCCGTCCTTCCCCATGCACCCCCTCCCCATATACCCCTTCCCCGTCCTTCCCCAGCACCCCCCGTCCTTCCCCAGCACCCCCCGTCCTTCCCCAGCACCCCCTGTCCTTCCTCCTCCCCTTGCACCCCCTTACCCGTCCTTCCCCCTGCACCTCCTGTCTTTCCTCCTCCTCCCCCTGCACCCCCTTCCCCACATACCCCTTCTCTATCCTTCCCCCTGCACCGCACGTCCTTCCCCTGCACCCCCTTCCCCATATACCCCTTCCCCGTCCTATCCCCTGCACCCCCTTCCCCATAAACCCCTTTTCCATCCTTCCCCTGCACCCCCTTCCCCATATACCCCTTTCCCGTCCTTCCCCTGCACCCCCGTCCTTCCCCTGCACCCCCATATATCCCTTCCCCCTGCACCCCCCATCCTTTCCCCTGCACCCCCTTCCCCATATACCCCTTTCCCGTCCTTCCCCCTGCACCCCCGTCCTTCCCCTGCACTCCCATATATCCCTTCCCCCTGCACCCCCCATCCTTCCCCTGCACCCCCTTCCCCATATACCCCTTCCCTGTCCTTCCCCCTGCACCCCATATATCCCTTCCCCCTGCACCCCCGCCTTCCCCTGCACCCCCATATATCCCTTCCCCATATATCCCTTCCCCATCCTTCCCCTGCATCCCTTCCCCATGTACCCTCCTCCTCTTGAA